>NC_092151.1:41718916-42029541 GCF_045791955.1 Oncorhynchus clarkii lewisi
CCCGACAAGTTGTGAAAATAGCAGGTAAATAGTGAATTAAATGATTTTTGGAGGTGGCTAAACCATTGCAATCACATTGCTGGACATGTTATGATACCCACCGTTGCTCCTTCTGGTAGGTCCCGGCACCCATTCATGACCAAGGGGATCAGTCTGGCACCCAACGGTGTACTTCGTTAAACAGAAAAACAGGGTCAACGATTGTCATCTTTCAATTATAAACATCGTTTGAGAAATAACGTATCTAATTTAATTTGGAATCTTATTATATGCTTTACATGATGTAAACTGACTGGCTCCAGATTGGATTAGATTGAGGCCGGTGAAGCCGTTAATCGCAAATTGGTATCTCCCTAGCGAGTGGGTATCTCGCTAGCTAGTTGGTAGCTATGCTAGGGACGATTATGATCTCACTACCGGTAAGATCACCACCACTGGGGACCAATGAACTCCAACGACCTATTCCACGTGATGGGGTCCTTCGGCAGGGCATGCAAACCAGAGTTGTTGGCTGTGCATCCTTCTGGAAGCATGCATTGCATGGTCAAAACGTATAGGGTTTTTCAGTCTCAAACGGCCGTGATCCTTTGAACGCATTGGTTGACAACGGAGCCCCATTCAATGAAGGGAAGCGGAGGGGCGATTTGCATGCGGAACTTGACAAAAGGGGGCATGATTTCAAAATCAAATCAAATTTTATTTGTCAAATGCGCCCGAATACAACTTTTCCATGAAATGTAAATAATCCTGTGGCCATTTGGTTAACCGTCTTATGGCTTGGGGTGCGGTAGCATAGAAAACAGTCTGTTACTGGAGTCTGATTTTTTTTTGGTCTTTCCTCTGACACCGCCTAGTATATAGGTCCTGGATGGCAGGAAGCTTGGCCCCAGTGATGTACTGGGCCGTACGTACTACCCTCTGTAGTGCCTTATGGTCAGATGCCAAGCAGTTGCCATACCAGGCGGTGATGCAACTGGTCAGGATGCTCTAGATGGTGCAGCTGTATAACTATTTGAGGATCTGGGTACCCATGACAAATCTTTTCAGTCTCCTGAGGGGGAAAATGTGTTGTTCTGCCCTCTTCACAACTGTCTTGGTGTGTTTGGACCATGATAGTTTGTTGGTGATGTGGACACCAAGGAACTTGAAACTATCGACCCGCTCCACTACAGCCACGTCGATATTAATGGGGGCCTGTTCGGCTCACCTTTTTCTGTAGACCACGATTAGCTCCTATGTCTTGCTGATATTGAGGGAGAGGTTGTTGTCCTGGCACCACACTGCCAGGTCTCTGACCTCCTGCGGGGCCAGATGGATTACCAGGACGTGTACTCAAAGCATGCTCGTACCGTACCACCTGGCAAGTGTCTTCACAGACATTTTCAACTTCTCCCTGACCGAGTCTGTAATATCTACATGTTTCAAGCAGACCACAATAGTCCCTGTGCCAAAGGAAGAGGAGGTAACCTGCCTAAATGAATTACCGCCCCGTAGCACTCACGTCGGTAGCCATGAATTGCTTTGAAAGGCTCCCGGATACTATAGACCCACTCCAATTTGCATACCGTCCCAACAGATCCACAGTTGACACAATCTCAATCACACTCCACATTGCCCTTTCCCACCTGGACAAAAGGAACAGCTATGTGAGAATGTGGTTCATTGACTATAGCTCAGCGTTCAACACCATAGTACCCTCAAAGCTCATCACTAAGCTAAGAAACCTGGGACTAAACAACTCCCTCTGCAACTGGATCCTGGACTTCCTGACGGGCCGCCCCCAGGTGGTGAGGGTAGGTAGCAACACATCTGCCACGCTGATCCTCAACACTGGAGCTCCCAAAAGGTGCGTGCTCAGTCCCCTCCTGTACTCCCTGTTCACCCACGACTGCATGGCCAGACACCATCATTAAGTTTGCAGACGACACAACAGTGGTAGGCCTGATCACCGACAACGACGAGACAGCCTATAGGGAGGGAGGAGGTCAGAGACCTGTCCGGGTGGTGCCAGAATAACAACATATCCCTCAACGTAACCAAGACTAAGGAGATGATTGTGGACTACAGGGAAAGGAGCACCCCAGCCATAGACTGTTCTCTCTACTACCACATGGCAAGCGGTACCGGAGTGCCAAGTCTAACCCGGACTATTTGCATTGTGTGCCCCCCCCAACCCCTCTTTTACACTGCTGCTACTCTCTGTTTATCATTTATGCATAGTCACTTTAACTATACATTCATGTACATACTACCTCAATTGGCCGGACCAACCAGTGCTCCCGCACATTGGCTAACCGGGCTATCTGCATTGTGTCCCACACCACCTGCTCTTTTTATGCTACTGCTACTCTCTGTTCATGATATATGCATTGTCACTTTAACCATACCTACATGTACATACTACCTCAATAAGCCTGACTAACCGGTGTCTGTATATAGCCTTGCTACTGTTATTTTCAAATGTCTTTTTACTGTTGTTTTATTTCTTTTCTTACCTACACACACACACACCTTTTTTTCACACTATTGGTTAGAGCCTGTAAGTAAGCATTTCACTGTAAGGTGTATATTACTGTTGCTCTTTTGTAGTTACATTCTTTGACATATTTTGACCCGCATTCTATAATTTCTGTCACTGCAACTTCATTTCTCTTGGTAGTTCTCCAAGAGGAGAGCCAGAGGACACCAAGTGTGCTGAGTCAGACAGAGACGTGTTCAACGAGAAGCCGTCTGAGGAGGTGATGGCTGCTACCCAGGCTGAGGGGCCCAATTTGCAATGCCAAAGGCTCTGTCTGTTAACTTTCCTCAGAACCTACAGTTTTGCATTTGATTGTCTCACCAGTCGGTGTGCTATTATTACATTCCTTTTTTTAAAGTAAAAGTCTTGGATTATTCAAGAATGCATCTTGCCGTCTCTCATTCCATGTGTCATCTTTTCTTTTCTGTGAAATGAATAAAGCAGGGACTTATTTGGGACCATTCAGGGGAACATTACAGAACGTTCAGATATAAATATCTATCTACATATTCTCTGGATGGGTCAGACCATATTCAGACATTCATCAGTTTGTTTTTATTTAATAGCGTCACATTATGAATAATTTACAAAAAAACATCAAGTCCGAGTAACAAATGTGCGGCTGTGCACTGTGCTTCTAAACGTTTCAAAATCACATCAGAAATGGAAGATTTCGCAAATCAAGAGATCCGTTAAGAGTAGAGGGAAAGGCTTCTTCACATGTGCCTTTTTGTTTTTTTACACATAAAAGTAGTAAACACTATAGCAATAAGGAAAGTTAATTCTAACCAAAGGATGGTTCCGCGATACAACAAGAGGCGTTGAAAGAGCGTTACTACAGGTGGGTAATGTAGTATGTTACTAAAAATGCAGATTGCTAAAACAGAAAATCGAACAAATGTTATTACAGAACTCAACCTGGAGTCCTATAGTCGACAGCAGATATTATTTTTCATTTGGTTTCAAACGAAGCCAGGGTCCCATTCAGTAGGGCACAACATTATGGTACATTCAGATAAATATTGTGTGAAAATCATCCTGTCAATTAATGAAGGAATCATGTCAGCGCTAAACATTTATCTGCAACGAGTGCAACGTTGCACCGTCCTGAACACAACCCACATGCACCAATGCCTTCTTAACAACAAAAAAACACTCCACAAAACAAGAGGCAAATATTTCGCTCAGATGTTTCACCAGAGATACAATATCTCGGCAAAGTCTGTTTCAATCAACTCAAAATGGATTGATACAGATTTCAGTAAACTGCATTATTTATCGGAACAGACACTTCTCAACCAAAGTAAATAATAGCTGAATCCAAACCTTCATCGCTTGTGTCATTTTCATACCGTATGCTGCATTACATAAAATCATCAGTCAAGTGCATTGGTACCGAAGATCGGGTAAGCATCAGGTAAGAAGTTTAGGTAGGTATTTGGTTAAACTGTTCTCTAGGGTATCAATGGGTTATGGGGTTGTTCTAGGGGAAGATGATAAGGGGTGAGACTGAGTAACAGAAGTCAGTCATCAGGGGAGGTTTAGGCCACGTCCAGTACGCCTGCAGCCACCAGCTGTCGGGACAGCCAGTCCAGGCCCTCGTAGAGCCCTGTGCCGCTGCGGGCGTCACAGCCTTGGATGTGCCAGCTCCTCCCACAGCACAGCTTGTGAAGGCTCAGAAGCTCCGTCATCTCCTCCACTGACTCAGCCCCGGGGACATCCTGCAGATGAGGATAGAGGAATCAATGACTTAATCATCTTTGTGTGTGTGTGTGTGTGTGTGTGTGTACTTGTTTCTTGGACCAGAGGGCTGCGTGTGTACCTGTTTGTTGGCAAAGATGAGCAGTAGGGCATCTCTCAGCTCTTTCTCGGTCAGCAGTTTAGCCAGCTCACTGTGGGCCTCCATCAGCCTGTCTCTGTGACAGCTGTCAATCACAAACACCACCGCTGGAGAGAGAAACTGAGATAGTCAGGGCCCTATTCATTCATAACCTGTTTCCAGGTTTCCTGGACGAGTAAAAAACTAATTTACTGAAAAAGTTATGTATAACATACTGGATTTTCAAATTCTCTCTCTTCAAAAGCAGTACATTTGTCATATTTATTGATACAGTAAGGGAAGCAGGTAATATGAAATAAAGAGGATAGACAGATACACTATTTATACAAATGTATGTGGACACCCTTTCAAATTAGTGGATTGGGCTATTTCAGCCACACCAGTTGCTGATAAGTGTATAAAATCGAGCACGCAGCCATGCAATCTCCATAGACAAACAATTGCAGTAGAATGGCCCGTACTGATAAGCTCAGTGACTTTCAACGTGGCACCGTCATAGGATGCCACCTTTCCAACAAGTCAGTCAACGTCAGACAAGAACTGTTCGTCGGTAGCTTCATGAAATGAGTTTCCATGGCCAAGCAGCCACAAGCCGTAGAGCACCATCCGCAATACCAAGCGGCTGGAGTGGTGTAAAGCTCGCAGCCATTGAACTCTGGAGCAGTGGAAATGCGTTCTCTAGAGTGATCAATCACGCTTCACTATCTGGCAGTCCGACAGACGAATCTGGTTTTGGCGAATGCCAGGAGAACCCCACCTGTCCCAATGCACAGTGCCAACTGTAAAGTTTGGAGGAGGAGGAATAATGGTCTGGGGCTGTTTCTCATGGTTTGGGCTAGGCCCCTTACTTCCAGTGACAGGAAATCTCAACGCTACAGCATACAATGACATTCTAGATGATTCTGTGCTTCCAACTTTGTGGCAACAGTTTAGGGAAGGCCCTTTTCCTTGTCCACATACTTTTGACATTGTAGTGTACCTTGTGTGTTCAGGTAATAGTGCTTCCAGAGAGGTCGTAGCTTATGTTTCCCACCAACATCCCAGATGGTGAACTTGAGATTCTTATACTCCACTGTCTCCACATTAAAACCTAGAGATGACAAGAAGGAATGGCTAGTGTCAATACAATTCAGGTAAATGTCATGTAAAAATGCATGATTTGACACGTGCCTCCATGACAACGACTGTTGTGGGTTTACCTATGGTAGGGATGGGCTGCATAAACTCGTCCTGTTTCAGCTTGAAGAGGATGGTGGTTTTCCCTGCACTATCCAGTCCCAGGGTCACCACCCGGATCTCCATCTTTGGACCAATGTGGACCCGGTTGTCCTGGAACAGAGAAAAACCATGTCGTCTAAAGGAGGAAACTAATTATCTTTCAATGGAGAGTGTGCCAAGTCTTGAATTCCTACAGAGTAGAGCAGAGTGCTGTACCTTGGTGAAGGTGACGGGGATACCAGCGTCTAGCTGGATGTGGTCGGCCAGCTCAGTGAACTGCTGCTGCTGTTTCTGCAGAGTCTCTAACAGTCTGTTGATCTCCTGCTTGGCCAGAACCACCCTGCAGTCATCCTACCGAGAGAGACGGGAAAGACATCAGTCATGATTACTGGGATGTTTTGTGATACTTGCGGGCAAAAATGCTTGATCTTGCTGCGACAATTCTGACATTTTATATGGCAATATGCAATGATTTTGTCAAATTTTTCACAAATGCGCTGACGAGGGAAAGTGGCTTGACGTGCGGCTTGATTGAACCATATTATGTGGTAAATGTGCAGTGATTGGTTGAGAATGCGAGCCCTCTTTTTGTGCTGCGGGGATGAGTCAGTTTGTCCAATAATATTGCGATGAATTGACTGTTTTATGCTGAAATAGTGCAGTGATTAGTGAAACTTGCAAGCCCTCTGATAATATTGTTGATTTTGGGCATTGTTGATTTTGAAAAAACAACAACATTTGCTATCGTAGAATCCAGGAGAACCCCAGGAAGAACATAGCGGTGCAAAGCTGCTTATTGAAAACGACGGCACCTTCCGGTGCAAGCAGAGATTGCGTTCCTACGGTGTGCTCTAGATGCTATCCCCCATTGGTGGCCCCATTTTGGCTCCTACCTGCTGCAGAGTTCTCTCACAGTGCAAGCAGGCAGTGGAGACCTGGGAAAGCAGGATGGTCATGTCCTCCTGCTGCTGCCGGAGCCAGATGAGTCTCTCTCTGACGTGGGCATCCACTACGCTGAGCGCCATCTCCTCCTGTCTGCACAGTGTCTCGTGGAGGTCGGCGAAGTAGGCCCGTACGCAGGACCGGGCGCTCTCTGCCGTGCCTGGGACCTGGGGAACACCCACAGACGACTGAGTCCATCAGGAATACACACAGCATGAGGAAAGATACACTAGGATTAAACGTAAGCTATTTCATTACTTTTTGGAAGAAAACAAACAACATTTGAGGACTTATGTAGCCATTGTAAATTGGTAAACACAGTAACAGCTTTACATTGATTGTACCTCAATTGCCTAGCTATCCTCTTTGACAACTAAAAGTTATTCTGTTGTGTAGAATGCAAAAACGTAATCCACTGCCAGCTGTTCTTACATGTTCAGTGTGTGCCATGCCGATGCCGTCATCCACGGTCTGTTCCCCTCCCTCAATCTGCTGTACGATCCCAACCAGCTTCCTGGAATACTCCGACACCTCCTCTGTGAACGTCCGAATACAGTGGGCCATGTCCAGGATGGATGCACGGATCTGATTGGCTTCTGCCTCCAGAACCACATGCTACAGGAAGGAAGCAATCAGTAAGGAGAAATTAATCAAATCATAGCAGTTGAACAGCCTCAACCTTCCTGCCTCAACACCATAGTACCCGCCAAGCTCTTCACTAAGCTCAGGGCCCTGGGTCTGAACCCCTTCCTGTGCAACTGGGTCCTAGACTTACTGACGGGTCGACCCCATGTGGTGAAAGTAGGCAATAGCACCTCCGCCACGCTGATCCTCAACACGGGAGCCCCACAGGGGTACGTGCTCAGCCCACTCCTTTACCTCCTGTTCACCCATGACTACACACCAATGTTTCCATTAGCTGGTAAATGCCGGCAAAAAAAAAATGAAAAGCCGATAAACTGTAGCCGGCCAAATTGTCCCGGAGAAGAAACGACACTACTCCACTACAGAGTTGTGAGTCTCGCTCTTCCCTTTCGTCCTTGAGATGTTTCTACAACTTGGAGTCCACCTGTGGTAAATTCAATTGATTGGATGTGATTTGGAAAGGCACACACCTGTCTATCTAAGGTTCCACAGGTGACAGTGCATGTAAGAGCAAAAACTAAGCAATGAGGTCGAAGGAATTGTCAAAGAGCTCCGAAACATGATTGTGTCTAGGCACAGATTTTTTTTTATTTTACCTTTATTTAACTAGGCAAGTCAGTTAAGAACAAATTCTTTCAATGACGGCCTAGGAACAGTGGGTTAACGGGCAGAACGACAGATTTGTAACTTGTCAGCTCTGGGATTTGAACTTGCAAACTTCCGGTTACTAGTCCAACGCTCTAACCACTAGGCTACCCTGCCGCCCCAAGATCTGGGAGTAAGGGTACCAAAACATTTCTGCAGCATTGAAGGTCCCCAAGAACACAATGGCCTCCAACATTCTTAAATGGAAGAAGTTTGGAACCACCAAGACTCTTCCTAGAGCAGGCCGTCCGGCCAAACTGAGCAATCGGTGGAGACGGGCCTTGGTCAGGGAGGTGACCAAGAACCCGATGGTCACTCTGACAGAGCTCCAGAGTTCCTCTGTGGAGATGGAGGAACCTTCCAGAAGGACAAACATCTCTGCAGCACTCCACCAATCAGGCCTTTATGGTAGAGTGGCCAGAGAAGCCACTCCTCAGTAAAAGGCACATGACAGCCTGTTTGGAGTTTGCCAAAAAGGCACCTAAAGGACTCTCAGACCATGAGAAACGAGATGATTCTCTGGTCTGATGAAACCAGGATTGAACACTTTGGCCTGAATGCCAAGCGTCACGTCTGAAGGAAACCTTGCACCATCCCTACGGTGAAGCATGGTGGTGGCAGGGAGGGACACTAGTCAGGATCGAGGGAAAGACGAATGGAGCAAAGTACAGAGAGATCCTTGACGAGAATCTGCTCCAGAACACTCAGGACCACAGACTGGAGCGAAGGTTCACCTTCCAACAGGACAACGACCATAAGCACACAGCCATGGCAACGCAGGAGTGGCTTCGGAACAAGTCTCTGAATGTCCTTGAGTGGCCCAGCCAGAGCCCGGACTTGAATCCAATCTAACAACTTGCCACCCCCATCTAGCCAGCTAACTAGCTGGGTGAGAGTACTTGATGTCGTTCACTGAGGGTCAGTGCTACCTGGGAACCTTGGGACATCCCTAGGCTAAACACTGACCTTAACCCCTCCCATAACCCTGAACCTTGCCATTTTAAAATGTCAACTTCAATGGAATGGCGACGTCCCAAGGATCCCGGCTAGCAAGGGCCGTTTACTGAGGCAACGCGTAGGGTGAGTGCCAGCACCACATTTTGTGATTGATGTTTTTCTTTTCAAATGACAACAAAATACCAATACATTGAAAATGTGTCCAATGCGGTGTTCCAGCTGGCTATCATGAGGCAGCTCAGTCTTCAGAGTCTAGGCATTTTGTTTGCTGGAATCATTGCAGTTTATCCTCCCATTCGCTAGAGTAACACAGTTTTTCTATAAAAAAAAAACAGTCATTCTGGTGCTCTTAAATTGTATGTGGTGCTTACATTGATGTTCTTTGTAGGGCTGTTTTTAGCACAATCAAAACAAAAAAAGGTTTTATTGGTCATCTGTGAATATTGCCACTCTAAAATCGGAATTGTACCGGATCAAAAAATTCCATATCGGTCGGGTTCTAATACAAACATATTGTTGTCTCTAGTGGGTCTCGTTGCTAGGAATGTTGCTTGAGAGATTGACGTAAGTCAGTCAATACTGATATTCTCCAAGCTGACTCATCCTCCTGCCGTACCTTGTGTCCCTGGTGCTTGCCGTACTCTTTGCACACGCAGCACATGAGCGGCCCAGGCTGGCAGATCTCCTCCTGACAGACAAACTCGATAGCGTGGACCTGATGCTGCGGGCACAGAGTCTTCTCGTGGGGCTTGTCTGCCAGGGGTACCCGCCGGTGCTTGGCCAGGGTGCGGGTGGAGTGGGTGAGCTGGGAGCAGTTGGCACACAAGTGGGTGGCACACACTGTGCAGTACATAGATGCCGTGTGGCTCTCGTCCTCGTCACAGCGGATTACACTCTGGAAGGAAAGGGAAGAACATAGGATACTTACTTAATGACAACACATGAAATGTATGTTTGGCTGGATGATGAAATGTGTTTTCAGATAATTGCAGATGACAGATGGGAGCCAAGGGCAGGGGTAACTACTGCCTACCTCTCCCATGCCTTTGAGGGAATCCTCTGCCACGCCCAACTGGTTGGACGCTCCATTCTGCAGCCTCTCCAGAAGTTCCAGCAGAGCAAAGTTCTTCTTCAGACCCCACACACCAGAGTCACCTGGGAGAGAGAGAGAGAGAGATGGATGTCACATCACCGTCACACAGACCAGAGTATGTGAGCCATTGGAAATCCCACTCATCGCTCATGGAGCGGTCTTTGTGCACCGCTCCGTGGTTCAACGCCCATTCCCCTGCTCTGCAAAAAAACTTTAAAAAGTGATCAGCGCTCACATTTTTTTTCTTTAAAATGTAGCTTAGACTAAGACTCCCCTTTTTGTTTAACAATAGCCTATTTAGAATCCAAAACGTGCCACATGAACTGATTTGTTGTCTTGCTATCAATTATACAGGCTGTGTGACCTATTTTTTTGTTGACTCATAACATCTCTGTGCATTAGTGGTGGGGTAGGCTAAATAAAAACAACAGAATAGGCCTTTTAGGGGAATAGTGGTGAAATGAAAAATGCTGGGCAGAGAATGCCCAGAGCTCGTGGCTGAGCAGTACCGGAGTGAAATTGGAGCAGGAGAGAAGGCCGAATCGATCCATTACAGCCAAATTACACACGCTCCACTTCGCTCACATCCTCTAACACAGGTATTCCCAAACTGGGGCACGCACAACGCCGTCGGGGGATTAAAAATGTGATTCACATTAAAAAATATATACAGTTGAAGTCGGAAGTTTACATACAACTTAGCCAAATACATTTCAACTCAGTTTTAACTCATTTAATCCTAATAAAAATTCCCTGTCTTAGGTCAGTTAGGATCACCACTTTATTTTAAGAACGTGAAATGTCAGAATAGTAGTAGAGTGAATGATTTATTTCAGCTTTTAATTCTTTCATCACATTCCCAGTGGGTCAGAAGTTTACATACACTCAATTCGTATTTGGTAGCATTGCCTTTACATTGTTTAACTTGGGTCAAATGTTTTGGGTAGCCTTCCACAAGCTTCCCATTGATTTGGGTGCATTTTGTCCCATTTCTCCTGACAGAGCTGGTGTAACTGAGTCAGGTTTGTAGGCCTTCTTGCTCTTTTTCAGTTCTGCCCACAAATGTTCTATAGGATTGAGGTCAGGGCTTTGTGATGGATACTCCAATACCTTGACTTTGTTGTACTTAAGCCATTTTGCCACAACTTTGGAAGTATGCTTGGGGTCATTGTGAAAGACCCATTTGCGACCAAGCTTCCTGACTGACTGATGTCTTGAGATGTTGCTTCAATATATTCACAATTTTCCGTCCTCATGATGCACTTCACAAAATAGATGGCAGCAGTCCCTCCTGCAGCAAAGCACCCCCACAACATGATGCTGCCACCCCCGTGCTTCATGGTTGGGATGGTGTTCTTCGGCTTGCCAGCCTCCCCCTTTTTCCTCCAAACATAACTATGGTCATTATGGCCAAACAGTTCTATTTTTGTTTCTTCAGACCAGAGGACATTTCTCCCAAAAGTACGATCTTTACCCCATGTGCAGTTGCAAACCGTAGTCTGGCTTTTTTATGGCTGTTTTGGAGCAGTGGCTTCTTCCTTGCTGAGCCTTTCAGGTTATGTCCATATAGGACTTGTTTTACTGTGGATATAGATACTTTTGTACCAGTTTCCTCCAGCATCTTCACAGGGTCCTTTACTGTTGTTCTGGGAATGATTTGCACTTTTCGCACCAAAGTACGTTTATCTCTAGGAGACAGAACGTTTCTTCATCCTGAGCGGTATGACGACTGTGTGGTCCCATGGTGTTTATACTTACGTACTATTGTTTGTACAGATGAATGTGGTACCTTCAGGCGTTTGGAAATTGCTCCCAAGGACGAACCAGACTTGTGGAGGTCTACAATTTTTTTTTCTGAGGTCTTGGCTGATTTCTTTTGACTTTGGTAAAGCGCGTGCAAGCAGTTTCTCCCGACGCCACTTGGGTACACTGCAGCATCCACCGAGAGGCTCTTGCTGCCAAGGGAATGCCTGACAGCTTGAAAGACGTTTTGGACACTACAGTGAAAATGGTTAACTTTGTTAACTTCTCTAGGGTAGGGGGCAGCATTTGGAATTTTGGATGAAAAGCATGCCCAAATTAAACTGCCTTCTACGCAGGCCCAGAAGATAGGATATGCATATAATAAGTAGATTTGGACAGAAAACCCTCAAGTTTCCAAAACTGTTAAAATAATGTCTGTGAGTATAACAGAACTGCTTTGGCAGGCGAACCCCAGAGAAAAATCCATTCAGGAAGTAGGAATATTTTTTTTGTTGTAGTTTTTTGTATCTATCCAGTGCCATTATAGTATCCATTGACTTATGACTCAAATTGCAGTTCCTATGCCTTCCACTAGATGTCAGCCTTTAGAAATAGTTTCAGGCTTGTATTCTGAAAAATTAGGGAGTAAGAGCAGTCTGAATGAGTGGACCCTGCCGTGTCAGAGCTTTTTCCATGCGCGCGACCGAGAGAGTGCCTTTCTTGTTTTCCTATTTATATTGACAACGTTATTGTCCGGTTTAAATATTATCTATTATTGGATTGAATATAAACATCATTTGACATGTTTCTATGAATTTAACAAATACAATTTGGATTCTTTGTCTGCCTGTTGTGACTGCGTTTGAGCCTGTGGATTACTGAAGAAAACGCGCAAACAAAACTGAGGTTTTCGCATATAAAGAGAGACTTTATTGAACAAAATAAACATTTATTGAATAAATGAATGTCTTCTGAGTGCAAACATATGAAGATCATCAAAGGTAAGTGATTCAGAAATAGAGATAATATTACTTGTGTAACTCTTCTACTTGGCTGGTTACTGTTTGTAATGATTTGTCTGCTGGGCTATGTTCTCAAATAATTGTAAGGTATGCTTTCGCCGTAAAGCATTTTTTAAATCTGACACCGTGGTTGTATTAACAAGAAGTTCATCTTTAAACCTATGTAAAATAGTTGTATCTTTTCTGAATTTTTATAATGAGTATTTCTGTATATGAATTTGGCGCTCTGCAATCTCACTAGATGTTGGCCAGGTGGGACGCTAGCGTCCCACATACCCTAGAGAGGTTAAAGCAAGGCCCCTGAACTCGTGTGTATTTTCTGCACTATGCAATGATGTGGGCAGCGACCACGTAACGCTTTTACAACATACAGAAGTGCGCTGGTTATCAATAGGCAAAGTATTGACACATTTTTTAAATTGAGAGACGAGCTTAAAGTTCTTTACTGACCATAACTTTCACTTGTTTGACTGCTTGCATGATGCCAAGTTTCTCACACGACTGGCCTATATGGGTGATGTTTTTTCTCGCCTGAATGATTTGAATCTAACATTACAGGGACTCCGTAACTATATTCAATATGGGGGACAAAATTGAGGCTATGATTAAGAAGTTGGAGCTCTTCTGTGTGTTGACCTTGTTAATGCAGACAGAGGTCTTTCCATCATTGTATGAATTTTTTTGTGCGCAAATGAACTCAAGCTTACGGACAATGTCAAATGTGGTATAGCGAAGCACCTGAGTGAGTTGGGGGAGCAATTACGCTGGTACTTTCCCGAAACACATGACATAAACATTTGGATTCGTTATCCCTTTCATGCCCTGCCTCCAGTCCACTTACCGATATCTGAACAAGAGCCTCATCAAAATTGCAACAAGCGATTCTGTGAAAATGTTATTTAAATCAGAAGCTACTGCCAGATTTCTGGATTGGGCTGCGCTCAGGGTATCCTGCCTTGGCAAATCGCACTGTTAAGACACTGATGCCCTTTGCAACCACGTACCTATGTGAGAGTGGATTCTCGGCCCTCACTAGCATGAAAACTAAATACAGGCACAGACTGTGTGAAAAATGATTTAAAACAGACTCTCTCCAATACAACCCACCATTGCAGAGTTGTGCATCCCTTCAAGCACACACTTCTCAATAACCTGTGGTTAGTTATTCACAATTTTCAATGAACAAATAAGGTTTTATATGTAAGATGGTTAAATAAAGAGCAAAATGATGTATTATTATTTGTGCTCTGGTCCTATAAGAGCTCTTTGTCATTTCCCACAAGCCAGGTTGTGACAAAAATTCACACTCATTCTTATGTTTAATAAATGTATTGTATAGTGTGTGTGTGGCAGGCTTACAATGGCAAAAAACGATGTTTGAGAGTGTGCTGACCCTGGTGCTAGAGGGGTTACACAGCTGGAGGTGGAATATTTGAAGGGGTACGGGACTATAAAAAGTTTGGGAACCACTGCTCTAACACATACACAGGAAAACAATAGGCCTGTATAGAAACCAAACCCTACAGAACTCACCCAGTTCAGTGACCTGTCTGTCAAAGGGGCAGCGGACGGCTCTACCATGCAGGGGCAGCCGGGTCAGACAGTCATGGCAGACCGTGTGACCGCAGAGCAGCAGCCGGGGGACCTTGTCCCCTTGGAGAGAGAAGACATCCTCACACACACCACACTCCAACACCTGGGAACCACAACAACAACAAAACAAAGACAGGTTTAGCCAGACACCCACACACTTGGATGGATCACTCTTCATTGCATATCATCTCAAAATGTTTATTAAATATTTAAAATATAAATATATATAAATATATATAAATATTTATTTGTCCATGGCCTGAGATTAGGAATATGCCTTAGTTATTCTATAATTATCTTCAAAGTAATGACTCGGGACGTCGGGTTTGAAATGAAAGATTATTTTAGTAATACTACTTGTTCACGTTACATTTAACAACTTTAGATTCTACAAAACAATAAAAGAAAGTTGCTAACGAAGGTCAGGATAATCCCTTGTCACTTGTACAGAACTGGTGCGTTCTCCCCTCTTCCTACTACCTGTCGTAAAGACATTCTAGAATTTGCAGTCAATAGCGTAATCCAATACAATAGAAATATGTACAGTTGAAGTCGGAAGTTTACATACACTTAGGTTGGAGTCATTAAAACTTGTTTTTCAACCACTCCACAAATTTCTTGTTAACAAACTATAGTTTTGGAAAGTCGGTTAGGAGCTTTGTGCATGACACAAGTAATTATTCCAAAAATGGTTTACAAACAGATTATTTCACTTTAATCACATTTCCAGTGGGTCAGAAGTTTACATACACTAAGTTGACTGTGCCCTTAAACAGCATGGAACATTCCAGAAAATTATGTCACGGATTTAGAAGCTTCTGTTAAGCTAATTGACATAATTTGAGTCAATTGGAGGTGTACCTGTGGATGTATTTCAAGGCCTACCTTCAAACTCAGTGCCTCTTCACTTGATAACATGGGAAATTCAAAAGAAATCAGCCAAGGCCTCAGAAAAAAAATTCGATTGGATTCAGGTCTGGACTTTGACTTGGCCATTCTAACACCTGGATATGTTTATTTTTGAACCATTCCATTGTAGATTTTGCTTTATGTTTTGGATCATTGTCTTGTTGGAAGACAAATCTCCGTCCCAGTCTCAGGTCTTTTGAAGACTCCATCAGGTTTTCTTCCAGAATGGTCCTGTATTTGGCTCCATCCATCTTCCCATTAATTTTAACCATCTTCCCTGTCCCTGCTGAAGAAAAGCAGGCCCAAACCATAATGCTGCCACCACCATGGTTGACAGTGGGGATGGTGTGTTCAGGGTGATGAGCTGTGTTGCTTTTACGCCAAACATAACGTTTTGCATTGTTGCCAAAAAGTTAAATTCTGGTTTCATCTGACCAGAGCACCTTCTTCCACATGTTTGGTGTCTCCCAGGTGGCTTGTGGCAAACTTTAAACAACACTTTTTATGGATATCTTTAAGAAATGGTTTTCTTCTTGCCACTCTTCCATAAAGGCCAGATTTGTGCAATATACGACTGATTGTTGTCCTATGGACAGAGTCTCCCACCTCAGCTGTAGATCTCTGCAGTTCATCTAGAGTGATCATGGGCCTCTTGGCTGCATCTCTGATCAGTCTTCTCCTTGTATAAGCTGAAAGTTTAGAGGGACGGCCAGGTCTTGTAGATTTGCAGTGGTCTGATACTCCTTCCATTTCAATATTATTGCTTGCACAGTGCTCCTTGGGATGTTTAAAGCTTGGGAAATCTTTTTGTATTCAAATCCGGCTTTAAACTTCTTCACAACAGTATCTCGGACCTGCCTGGTGTGTTCCTTGTTCTTCATGATGCTCTCTGCGCTTTTAACGGACCTCTGAGACTATCACAGTGCAGGTGCATTTATACGGAGACTTGATTACACACAGGTGGATTGTATTTATCATCATTAGTCATTTAGGTCAACATTGGATCATTCAGAGATCCTCACTGAACTTCAGGAGAGAGTTTGCTGCACTGAAAGTAAAGGGGCTGAATAATTTTGCACGCCCAATTTTTCAGTTTTTGATTTGTTAAAAAAGTTTGAAATATCCAATAAATGTCGATCCACTTCATGATTGTGTCCCACTTGTTGTTGATTCTTCACAAAAAAATACAGTTTTATATCTTTATGTTTGAAGCCTGAAATGTGGCAAAAGGTCGCAAAGTTCAAGGGGGCCGAATACTTTCGCAAGGCACTGTATATCCACAGTAAAACGAGTCCTGTATCGACAATAACCTGAAAGACCGCTCAGCAAGGAAGATGCCAAAACCGCCATAAAAAAAAGCCAGACTACAGTTTGCAACTGCACATGGGGACAAAGATCGTACTTTTTGGAGAAATGTCCTCTGGTCTGTTGAAACAAAAATAGAACTGTTTGGCCATAATGACCATCGTTATGTTTGGAGGAAAAGGGGGAGGCTTGCAAGCCGAAGTCCACCATCCCAACCGTGAAGCATGGGGGTGGCAGCATCATGTTGTGGGGGTGCTTTGCTGCAGGAGGGACTGGTGCACCTCACAAAATAGATGGCATCATGAGGACGGAAAAATTGTGGATATATTGAAGCAACATCAAGACATCTGTCAGTCAGAAAGCTTGATCGCAAATGGGTCTTCCAAATGGACAATGACCCCAAGCATACTTCCAAAGTTGTGGCAAAATGGCTTAAGTACAACAAAGTCAAGGTATTGGAGTGGCCATCACAAATGGCCATTTCACATTCTTAAAATAAAGTGGTGATCCTAACTGACCTAAACCTGGACATTTACACTAGGATTAAATGTCAGGAATTGTGAAAAACGGAGTTAAATGTATTTGGCTAAGGTGTATGCAAACTCCCGACTTCAACTGTATCTAGTTCTCTCAATCTCTAATACAATTACATTTGTAAATAACTGAAGAAAATATCTTTAGATACAGCTCAATGACTTAACTGTAAACATTAACTCTGTAACCCATTAAAAGTAACAACATTAATGTCCACCTCCTGCCACTATAATTGCCATGGCATACTTTTAAGATTGAAAGCAATAAAATTAAACAACCTATGTTTTTTAACCAGTGGATTTTGTCCATCCTCCACCGATTCAGAATGTCATTTTCATAGTCATGGCACACTGTGTGTGAGAGCCAATGATATATACAGTACCAGTCAAAAGTTTGGACAGCTAGTCATTCTAGGGGTTTTCTTTAGAATAGTGAAGGCATCAAAACAATGAAATTACACATAAGGAATCATGTAGTAACTAAAAAAAAGTGTTGAACAAATCAAAATATATTTTCTGTTTGAGATTCTTCAAAAGTAGCCACCCTTTGCCTTGATGACAGTTTTGCACACTGTTGGCATTCTCTGAACCAGCTTTGTGCTTTGTTAAAAGTATTTATTTTGAAAGAAACCACTACTAAAAGGACACCAATAAGAAGAGTCTTACTTGGGCCAAGAAACACGAGCAATGGACATTAGACCGGTGGAAATCTTTCCTTTGGTCTGATGAGTCCGAATCTGGGATTTTTGGTTACAACCGCTGTGTCTTTGTGAGACGCAGAGTAGGTGAACGGATGAAGCATGGAGGTGGTGTGATGTTGCTTTGCTGGTGACACTGTCAGTGATATATTTAGAATTCAAGGCACACTTAACCAGCATGGCTACCACAGCATTCTGTAGAAACACGCCATCCCATCTGGTTTGCGCTTAGTTAAGACTTTAACAGGACAATGACCCAACACACACACCTCCAGGTTGTGTAAGGGCTATTTGACCAAAGAGGGTGGTGGAGTGCTGCATTAGATGATGCAGGGAGGTCGGCCTCCACAATCACCCAACCTCAATCTCAATTGAGATAGTTTGGGATGAGTTGGACCGCAGAGTTAAAGAAAAGCAGCCAATAAGTGCTAAGCATATGTGGGAACTCTAAGACCGTTTGAAATGCATTCCACATGAAGCTGGCTGAGAGAATGCCAAGAGTGTGCAAAGCTGTCATTAAGGCAAAGAGTGCCTATTTTGAAGAATCTAAAATATTAAATATATTTTGATTTGTTTAACATTTCTTTGGTTACTACATTAATCCATGTGTGTTATTTCATAGTTTTGATGTCTTCACTATTATTCCACAATGTAGAAAATAGTAAAAATAAAGAAAAACCCTTGAATGAGTAGGTGTGTCCAAACTTTTGACTGGTACTGTATATACACTGGATGACTGATAAGGGGCACTGCCACCGTGACTCCATCTTGGCACTTCCAAAATATTTTTTACAATGGTGGGGAAGCTCTAGAAATGCATTTATACACATTCGTGCTCCTACTGGGGAGTGCCAATATGGCAGACCGGTGGCTTCAAAGCCTTTCAAAAGCCAAGACATAGCATCAGCAATCCAGGGTTTATATACACTGAACAAAAATATAAAACGCAACATGTAAAGGGTTGGTCCCATGTTTAATGTGCTGAAATAAATGATCCCAGAATGTCATACGCAGAAAAAGTTTATTTTTCTGAAACTTTGTGCACAAATTTGTTAGTGAGCATTTCTCCTTTGACAAGATAATCCCTGACACCCTGACAGGTGTGGCATATCAAGAAGCTGATTAAACAGCTTGATCATTAGACAGGTGCACCTTGTGCTGGGGACAATAAAAGGCCATCTGTGGTGTTGTGTTGAACAACGCCACAGATGTCTCAAGTTTAGCGAGTGTGCAATTGGCATGATGACTGCAGGAATGTCCACCAGAGCTGTTGCCAGATAATTTAATGTTAATTTCTCTACCATAAGCCACCTACAATGTCATTTTAGAGAATTTGGCAGTATGCCCAACCATCCTAACAACCGCAGACCATGTGTAACCACGCCAGCCCAGGACCTCCACATTCAGCTTCTTCATCTACAGGATGGTCTGCGACCTGCCACCCAGACAGATGAAACTGTGGGTTTGTACAACCAAATCATTTCTGCACAAACTGTCAGAAACTGTCTCGGAAGCTCATCTGCGTGCTCGTTATCCGCACCAGGCTATTGATCTGACTGCAGTACGGCGTTGTAACCATCTTCAGTGGGCATATGCTCACCTTCGATGGCCACTGGCACGCTGGAGAAGTGTGCTCTTCACAGATGAATCCTGGCTTCACCTGTACTGGGCAGATGGCAGACAGCGTGTATGGCATCGTGTGGACGAACAGTTTGCTGATGTCAACGTTGGGGGGGGGGGGTTATGGTATGGGCAGGCATAAGCTAGGGACAACGAACACAAATGCATTTATCAATGGCAATTTGAATGCACAGATACCGTGATGAGATCCTGAAGCCCATTGTTGTGCCATTCATCCACCGTAATCCCCTCATGTTTCAGCATGATAATGCATGGCCCATGTCGCAAGGATCTGTAAACAATTCCTGGAAGCTGAAAATGTCCCAGTTCTTCCATGGCCTGCATACTCAGACATGTCACCCATTGAGCATGTTTGGGATGCTCTGGATCTGTGTGTACAACAGCGTGTTCCAGTTCGCACCAATATCCAGCAACTTTGCACAGCTATTGAAGAGGAGTGGGACAATGTTCCACAGGCCACAATCAGCCTGATCAACACTTATTTGTATTTATTTAACTAGTCAAGTCAGTTAAGAACAAATTCTTATTTACAATATCTATGCGAAGGAGATGTCTCAAGCTACATGAGACAAATGGTGGTCACACCAGATACTGACTGGTTCTGATCCACACCCCTACTACATTTTTTTTGTTTGCATCCGTTTCCCTGTCATGTGAAATCAATAGATTAGGCTCTAATTAATTTATTTCAATTGACTGATTTCCTTATATGAAGTAACTCAGTAAAATCATAGAATTGTTGCATGTTGCATTTATTTGTGTTCATTGTACATCAATGGTAATAGCTATTGAAGATTGAAATCTTATGAAATACACAAAAAGGCTTGGATTTTTCTCCATCCACCCGATTCAGAAAATACCATCTTCATAGTCATGGCAGGCTTGGTTTGATAGTTATTGAGGAGCGTGACCTGAATATCCAATATAAAACACATTTTACCCCTACATTTAACCTTCTTCTTCTTGAACTGCACTGTTTGTTAAGGGCTTGTAAGTAAGCAATTCACGGTAAAATTCACTTGTTCTACTCGGCGCATGTTGCAAATAAAGTTTGATTTGGGTTCAAGAACTGAATAAATTATGCAGTATCAAGCCAGTTACAGTTAATGTTAACATACAGCTATGCTAATATATGCATCCAAGTGACAGGTGAAGTTAACGGATGCAATTGCATGGTTTACAAAAAGCTGGGATCGGGGCACCTAATTGCAGACAGAATCACCATCTGGGTTTGGTGGATTTAATGTCTACGCAGACACAAAAACTGCAGGCCGATCGTTTGACACTGCAGTGACGCCCCGGCCGCAGAAGCATACGAAGCCAAGAAGGCAGAATTGAGCGCCCTTGCTGGCCGTTTGAATAAACCGCCGGATTCGACCGGCAATATCGCCCACAAACATTGTTCATATGCTTCTTCAGACGTGTAAGTATTCAACCAACCTTCACCGTGTTGCCTGTGGCCCCTCTGCCGTGCCGAACACAGACGTCCATCGTTGCTGCTGTCCCGTTTGTTCACACCCATAGCAACCGCCATCCGATGACTAAACCATTCACACGGTGTCAGTGTGAATCCGAAAATGTCTGTGTGGAATATCTGTAGACCGCCAACTAAATTTGAGAAGTTGTATTTATGAAATGTAACTTTGGTGTTTTGTATCGATATGAAAAACTAATAGGTTTGGTTATTTACATTTTAAAAATCAATAATGAAACTGGCGATTATTTATCACCCCTAATATGGACATGGAAGAGTCCGTCAGATTTTTTCCCGTCAGTTCCACGGGTTGTGAACTTAGCGCCCTCTTGCGTTCTTTCTGCAACACTAAATTCACAGTTTCTAAACCTGTACAACAATTTCATGCTGTTACTGTCTTTGCCTGTACTGTCGTAACCCAGTCTCTCATTAACTATGTACTATATGTACAAATAAGCACAATGTTTTTATGTACTAATAGCACAAACTCATGATGCATTGCGCTCACAACCATAACACCAGAGACCTCTGATGCCACGCCACTTCTCAATATCTTTAAACTTGATGCGCACCGAGTTTGCGTTATTAGTACAAATAAACATAACTGTTTATTTGAGCTATTAGCTATTTTACGGTGAGAACGCGAGGTAAGTCATTTTTAGGATTTTTTTTTGGAAAATTCTGTATTTCGGCCCGCATAACTCTAATCTCTTATTTTATTTCAGTCAGTTATGTATATTGGTTTATCTTGTAGACAGGACCTGATATTTATTTGCTCTGGACAACAGTATCTTGTATTTATTTTTTATTTTTTACATTTAACTAGGCAAGTCAATTAAGAACAACTTCTTATTTACAATGACCGCCTACCAAAAGGCCTCCTGAGGGGACGGGGATAAAAAAATAAAACACGTTTTATTTATTTTTTTTGTGAGGGGGGGGGGGGGGGTTGCCTGCTTTCCATGTTATTTTGCCATTATAATACGTGTCACATATCAGTCTGCAAACAATGTAAAAAATGTAAACATATCATAAAGCCAAACATGGTCTCCTTTTTGTTTTCTTGAGTAAGGCAGCTCCAAAATGCAGGTGTTTCAACCTAGCTCTTTCTGTGGTGGTGGGGCAAGCCAGCAGAAAATACGGAGCATTGTGCAGTGATTGGCTCAGTGTTCTGTCACTCATGGGGACACTACGTCACTGCCAAGTCTAAGGGTAGAGCTCTAAAATTCTAGCCCCTTGGGTGCTGCCATACAGTTACATTAGAAGTGCCTATCAAAGAAGGCTCAAGGTCATTGGCCACAGATAAAATGACGTCAAATCACGTTATGTCTACAGTAGCTTTGATTGGACTGATCATGTCAACATCATACTTTCAAAATCTTAGCTAGCAGTCATCAATCATCATGAATCAAGTCGACAATCTACTGACAAATCCTTTTTAATCCTTGTCATATGAAGATAAATAATAAAGAGAAATTATAGATAAAACGTATCGTGCACATCGGCCATTAGACATAAACATTACACAACAAGTTGGAAATCGCAAATTCAACAATGAGTGGTTTGGAAGGAATCAGTGGCTAACTGCAAGCATTGCAAGTAAATTTTTAGCCTGCTATTCAGTGGAGTGGCTGTGTGGTCCCAAGTCTAAGATTAAGGGTCTCTTTTCCTATTTTAAAATGATTAACATTCAACATTGGCCATGCGGTCAATGAAGGGTGATTTGTGCCGTGCTCAAAACAACTATTAACTCGTAACTGCAAAATCTGACTAGTGAGTTCAAGACATCTGAGAACTCTGGGAAAAACGAGCTACGACTGGGAAAACACGTTTTGAACTTTTATCTAATTCGGAATTGTAAATCGGGAACTCTGGTCTCTTTCTAGAGCTACGCCCTGAAGATCACTGACGTCATCATGATTCAACCGTATTTTTTTCCAAGTTCCCAGTTGTCTTGAAAGCACAATAAATCCAGAGAATGCCAGACTTTGATGACAACATTTGATGACAAAACACGCCACCTTCCTGTTCAAGTGAGTACAGAGCAACAAGGTGAGTCCAAACATGTCTTGTATGCTGCTATATAAATGATGTAATATGCCAGGGAGATATGTACACTGTAGCTAAGAAAGTAATACTAAGTGTATGTTGTGTAGTAAGCTGTTAGTAGCCCATGTACCTCACCCTAATACTTTAGCCTATATTCACCTCCTAATTTCACATACTGTTCTGACTTGCTGGTGCACATGTAGGCTCTAACTTGTTTTTGAGAAACGTAATCATTGAATATTGTAAGAGCTTTCTTTCATTGGCTGCTTATATGCCCCCTTTATTTATCCTGCGGTTCTGACTTGGTGTACACTGTAAGAACAGCCCATGATTTGAATTCTGTCGCTGTACATTTCAAAAGTGCTGAACAAATAATGATATTGACTACGTCCATTCTAGCTCACTCTTATCCTCTTGTCGTCCCTTTGTGCCATAGTTTGCACGTCTCACTTGTCAGTAGAAACCACATTTGTTTAAGCAAGTCAGCCATATCAGCTATGTTTTTTAAAAAGGCAGTAAAAGAGGCTGAATGCACTGTTTTGCTGCCAGACAAGGCTCTGCTGATAGCCAGGTGTAGCAGTGGTATAGTGCAATGTATTGTTTAGTGTTGTGTTGTGGCTTTGCTGGCTTGCACCCCACCTTTTTTTTATTTTGCCCCACCAGGATTTACATGCTGAAGTTGCCACTGTGTATATACTGTATATATAGGACAAAACACACACCATGACAACACAGCATGGTAGCAACACCACATGACAACAACATGGTAGCAGCACAACATGGCAGCATCACAAAACATGGTACAAACAGTATTGGGCACAGACAACAGCACAAAGGCAAGGTAGAGACAACAATACATCACGTGAAGCAGCCACGACTGTCAGTAAGAATGTCCATGATTGAGTCTTTGAATGAAGAGATGGAGATAAAACTGTCCAATTTGAGTGGTTTTTTTTGCAGCTAGTTCCAGTTCCAGAAGTGAAAAGAAGAGCAACCCAGGGATGTGCGCGCTTGGGGACCTTTAACAGATTGTGGCTGGCAGAACGGGTGTTGTATGTGGAGGATGTATGCTTTTTGGTTCCCGCCATGAGCCAGTGAACATTGGGCCTTTTTAGCTAGCTACTCGCTGTTATTAATTATGTAAAAACACAATATCAGTCGTGGAAGCACATGAACATATTTTTTTAATGAATTATTGAGCTATTCATTTCATGAGTGACGGACTGTGAAACTTAATCTCCCATGATTCCGTAGTACCGGAATTGACACAAACAGACAATCATAACATGTGCTAGGGGGTACAACAAATGACAGATTATACAAAGGCCTTGTTTTAACAGGTTTCTTATTGGAAGAATGTAGTATGGTCTTAATGTACAGCTCAAACTCCTTATAGAAAACAAGGAGAGTGTTTTTGTTATTAGTGAATTTACATTTATGAATGTTACATTTTTCCATTAGCACAATTAGAATTAAGAGGTAAAATGTGTTTTCTTTGTCCTTATTACAGTTGTCCTTATTATAGTTAAGGAAACCTAGCAGCATATTCTCACATAATAAACAAAAGTCATCAAGAATATTAACAATTATAAAACTATAAATATCTTGCCACATTTGCTTTCCACGTAGACAATGCCAAAATACATGTAAAACTGTTTATGTTTGCTCAACACAAAAACTACAGTTAATGCTATTGTATTTTTTGAGTTTCTTCAGATAATGATTTGCAGGGTACGGTAACTGACCGTGTTGTGTTTGTTCTTAGTATACGTCAGTGGTTGTGTTGATACCTCACCCAACTTAAAATAAGAAATTACTCTGCATATAATACATAACATATAATAAACAGAAGAAACGATTTAGCATTTTAATTAGATCTTCAATGGTGTAGTTAGTTCATTTATTGCCTGTATGTGACCCATAGAAATATTAATCATATTTCTATGGGACAATACGGGCCATAAATAAGCTAGCTACGCTGGTGTCTGCACATGTTGAACTGTAATTCTCTTTTTGCTGTCTGTATACCAATTGTGTACATGTGAATATTCAAATACACTCCATAAAAAGTAATGCCAGCATTACTCACCTGTGATTTAATGAATTAAAGCAGATCGATAACAAAAACGTTTGAGTGTTAACTGTGGAGGCTTTGCTTTTGCACAACATAACGCAGTCCCCACAGTAATGAAAATCAGCCATCCACAATGTACCCCAAGGGTGATGTCCAGAGTGAGATCTCCCTTAGGGGATTTCTTAACAGATTTATCAATGCTAGGATCGTTACACTACTCCCTCGATTCAGAAAACACAACCTGTGCTTCTCTATCACAAATCCCTCACGCCTTAACAGGACGTGCTTTTGACCCTCACGCACTCTCCTACTACTGCGCATCAGAGTAGCAAATGGTAGGAGGGGGTGTTAACCTGGGTTAGGCTTGAAGCCAGGTCGTTTCACCCAAAGGAAATCACACTACACACAACAACCCCAAGAGAGTAAGGGCCTCATCAAGGCTAGCATCGTTCAACTGTCAGGCAGCATGACTGAAAAACATCTCCACAGTATGATGCTGCCACCACCATGCTTCACCGTAGAGATGGTGCCAGGTTTCTTCCAGCCGTGACGTTTGGCATTCAGGTCAAAGACTTCAATCTTGGTTTCATCAGACCAGAGAATCTTATATAGGACCTACAGGACCTACAGGAGCTACAGGAGCTAGAGGACCTACAGGACCTACAGGAGGTACAGGACCTACAGGACCTACAGGAGCTACAGGAGCTACAAAAGTGACTTGGGTAGAGAGGCAGGCCTTGTGTGCACAAACGTGGCAATGGTGATGGTGGACAGCATGTTCTCTGCTGAAGGTACTGTGATGGGCCAGTGTCAGTATTGCAACAGGGAGGATGCGGTTGTGTGGTGCTAAGATTGCCTGCCCAGGCATCTCCTCTGTACCACATGTGACATAGCCACCCATAGCACCAAGGTTTTGCACAACAGGGAGTCTCTGTTTGAAGGGTTTTATCGCCCCTTGTCCCCAACCTCCGTAATTCATCAGAATGATGAGGGGTCCCTTACCTTCCAGGAGAAAGGTGTGTGTTTATTGTTTAGGTGTTTCAAATCAAATCTGATAGCCCCTCCTGCAATATCCACTTTTTAGTCATGCTGCACAATTTTCAATGCATCAGTAGTTACAGTCCAATATATTTAACAATTTAGTTGTGATTCTTGTCACATTATGGTTTGTAGTTTTTTGCCCATGGCAGTGCCACAGCTGTGTGGTTGCCCCTCTCCCACGCCCTGACAGTGACGAGTGGCAAGCAGGACATCGTGATTGGAATAAATATTCACATGTTTTTAAATAATATAATTAATTACTTCCTAATAATTACTCCTGACTCAGGCTGCTACAACCTGTCCCTACCTGCTCTGAACTGCTCCGGGTGTCTGAGACATTGGATAGTGGGGCTGGACGTACTTGTAAAAAAGTGGCTACTGGCCAGCCACCGTGACTCACCAGACCATCTTCACAGTGGACCTCTTCAAGTCCTTTAAAGACATGAAGGTGTTGGCCCCAGGATTCTCCCGTCAAGCCTTTGTGGGAATGCTTCATGGAAGAACAAAGCACTTTGGCAGGGTAAGTGTGTATATACTAATCAAATGATAATTTGAATGAATTAGTCGTTAATATTTGTCCCCAATATTAACATTGCACCCTACCCCTGTATGTCTTGCATGTTATCAGAGTGGAAGGATATGTGGCGACACATTCCAGAAGGCATTCCTCGAGTGGACGTACGGGCAGTTTGAAATAGACACGTTTTGTGGAAGCGATCTCCTCCATTGTCCTGCCTGCTCACAGGAAATGGATGCTATATCAGTTGGTGGGGATCGCAAGCAATACCGCTTCCGGAAAGCCTCAGCGTTTGTACTACATCTTATGTGTTGATGTTTTGTTCAGGAAATAATTATACCTTCTTAAAGTGCATGCTGGTCTTCTTTTTGTTATGAAGTATATGTTTGTGATGTTATATTCCAGCCGGTCCCTTTTTTAGTAAAAGGTGAACTGGCAATTAGAAGGTCAATCTCCATGAAGACAGTGATTCGTTTTTTTTTTTGCATTATCCAAACCCCTCCGAGACACACACACAGACATACACAGAGAGGTTGGAGCTTCCTTTCATCTCTCCTCTCCTTCTTCTCTGATAACACAATCCCTTGTCTTTCTGTCTGAGAGTGTACACCGTACTCTTAGTTTAATCGCTGCCCTGCCCTCTCCTGTAGGATCATTGTGGGCCTGTTGTAGATGAACATGGCTCCACTGGCTGTGTTCCAGACCCCGAAGGCCATGTGTGCTGGCCAGAGGATAGTTGACACCTCCATGGGAGACTCCTCCACCGCCTCCTACCCCACCACAGCCTCCACAGAACCCAGAGGTCAGTCAATGTCCAATATCAGGGGCTGAGGGAGCTAGAGAAGAGAGTTTGTGGTTTCCCCTGTCCTCAAAAATACTGCTTTCTCACTGGTAGTCCAGCCAGAGTATATAGGTCATTGTTTCCTCTACCATAAACAGTACATGTCTCTCGGGTAGGGACAGGCAGAGAAGAGGGTTAATGTTTCTACAGCCTCGAAAGCCCAGGCTTCTCATGTTCTTAAAAAAAAAAAAAATCTGGGGAAGTTCCTCTTAGGAAGACGATGAAAAAGGGCCGAGTATGGATTGTATTGACACCATATGAAATATTTAGCATGGGTGGAGCTCCGAACAGAGAAAAATGTACTAAAACATTGTCTGATCATGTAGGAAAAGAGAGAGACAGACAACTGAGGGGAATGTAATTTCAACTCAAAGCCAGTCAAATGCAAACGTTGGATGCCAGCGTCCTCATTGCAACTCAACATCCCAACCTAAAGTTCTCCAGACTTCTACTAGTTGATTCAACAAGACAAGATGCTGAGGAGTATTTCTGTCTGTAATGAAGCCCTTTTGTGGGGAAAAACTCATTCCAATTGGCTGGGCCTGGCTCCCCAGTGGGGGGGCCTATGCCCTCCTAGGCCCACCCATGGATCCGCCCCTGCCCAGTCATGTGAAATCCATAGATTAGGGCCTAATGAATTTATTTAAATTGACTGATTTCTTTATATGAACTGTAACTTGGTAAAATCGTTGAAATTGTTGCATGTTGCGTTTATATTTTTGTCAATTATTAGTGGGTCTTATGGTTGTGGAAGGCTTGTATCTAGCTTAGGTATAATTTTATAAACCCTGAATTCATTAGATTATTCCTGACTTTTTTGAAATGCTGTGTATTGACCTTTTTCGAGAAAACGGCAAAATAATCGAGATGTGTATTGTGAATCGCCCATAAGTTTGAAAAAATTGAGATGTGAGTTTTAGGTCATGTGGCCCAGCCCTAGTCGAGGGGAAGGGGTTTACCCTGTAGGGGAACTGAATACTGTGTTCCATCTTCCTTGCTGTCAGTCATGCTCTCATAAGTGTCTCATTGGTCTCTCTTCGGAACATGCTCATCTGCATGTTCTTATCCTGCCCCAAACACTGACTTTTAGGATTGCATGACACACACCGATTGCTGCCTGCACCTGCCCGCCTGTCCAACATCCCTACTCTGGAGGCTCTGACTTAGAATACGTGGACAACTACAAATACCTAGGTGTCTGGTTAGACTGTAAACTTTCCACATCAAACATCTCCAATCCAAAGTTAAATCTAGAATTGGCTTCCTATTTCGCAACAAAGCATCCTTCACTCATGCTGCTAAACATACCCTTGTAAAACTGACCACCCTACCGATCCTTGACTTCGGCGATGTCATTTACAAAATAGCCTCCAATACCCTACTCAACAAATTGGATGCAGTAGATCACAGTGCCATCCGTTTTTTCGTCACCAAAGCCCCATATATACTACCCACCATTGCGACCTATACGCTCTCGTTGGCCGGCCCTCGCTTCATACTCGTCACCAAACCCACTGGCTCCATGTCATCTACAAGACCCTGCTAGGTAAAGTCCCCTCTTATCTCAGCTCGCTGGTCACCATAGCATCACCCACCTGTAGCACGCGCTCCAGCAGGTATATCTCTCTGGTCACCCCCAAAGCCAATTCTTTCTTGGCCGCCTCTCCTTCCAGTTCTCTGCTGCCAATGACTGGAACAAACTACAAAAATCTCTGAAACTGGAAACACTTATCTCCCTCACTAGCTTTAAGCACCAGCTTTCAGAGCAGCTCACAGATTACTGCACCTGTACATAGCCCACCTATAATTTAGCCCAAACAACTACCTCTTTCCCTACTGTATTTATTTTATTTATTTATTTTGCTCCTTTGCACCCCATTATTTGTATTTCTACTTTGCGCATTATTCCACTGCAAATCTACCATTCCAGTGTTTTACTTGCTATATTGTATTTACTTCGCCACCATGGCCTTTTTTTTGCCTTTACCTCCCTTATCTCACCTCATTTGCTCACATCGTATATAGACTTGTTTATACTGTATTATTGACTGTATGTTCCATGTGTAACTCTGTGTCGTTGTATGTGCCGAACTGCTTTGCTTTATCTTGGCCAGGTCGCAATTGTAAATGAGAACTTGTTCTCAACTTGCCTACCTGTTAAATAAAGGTGAAATAAAAAACACACACACACACACACACTGCCTGCCATCCCTCTCACCCTTCTCTGTATGTGCAGTGCGTAGAAAAGCAGACAGAGAGAAGAGCAGAGAGGGTTCCAGCCAGAGGGTGTCATTCCAGCCCAGCGCCACCAGGAGGCAGAAAGCAGCAGTTCCTCCTCACAGATCACCCCAACTACCACTAACTAGACCCACAGGGGACTAAGGACTGAGGGGCCACCTGACAAGTCTTAAGATGCTTCCTCAACTCATCTTCTTTCCTTGGTGGCTAATTCATCTCCTCTCCTCCTTAGTTGAATAAAGGTGAATGACTATAAGAGTGAAAGTATGTACCTAGTCTGCCATGTGGCTTTCACCTCAAATCAAACTCAAATCAAATCAAATCAAATGTATTTGTCACATACACATGGTTAGCAGATGTCAATGCGAGTGTAGCAAAATTCTTGTGCTTCTAGTTCCGACAATGCAGTAATAACCAACGAGTAATCTAACTAACAATTCCAAAACTACTACCTTGTACACACAAGTGTAAAGGGATAAAGAATATGTACATAAAGATATATGAATGAGTGATGGTACAGAACGGCATAGGCAAGATGCAGTAGATGGTATCGAGTACAGTATATACATATGAGATGAGTAATGAAGGGTATGTAAACAAAGTGGCATAGTTTAAAGTGGCTAGTGATACATGTATTACATAAAGATGCAGTAGATGATATAGAGTACAGTATATACATATGAGATGAATAATGTAGGGTATGTAAACATTATATTAAGTAGCATTGTTTAAAGTGGCTAGTGATATATTTTACATCAATTCCCATCAATTCCCATTATTAAAGTGGCTGGAGTTGAGTCAGTGTGTTGGCAGCAGCCACTCAATGTTAGTGGTGGCTGTTTAACAGTCTGATGGCCTTGAGATAGAAGCTGTTCTTCAGTCTCTCGGTCCCAGCTTTGATGTACCTGTATTGACCTCGCCTTCTGGATGATAGCGGGGGCAAACTACCTGCCCTCCAGGACACCTACACCCCCCGATGTCACAGGAAGGCCATAAAGATCATCAAGGACAACAACCACCCGAGCCACTGCCTGTTCACCTCTACTATGCTTCCACATCAGTGCAAATAAGGAGAGGAGGTACCTTGTTTAAACCACAGTATTGAGATTCTGATTCATAATCCGTGTGACCACTAATGCTTACCTCTTGGTCACCAAAAGGTGCTGATTTTCGACCTGCCAAAAGGCTGGAAGAATTGCCTGTTAGAACTGGTCCAGAGTCAGTTGGGACATGTTTGAGTATAAGGGTTGAGTTTAGGTTTTGGGTCACCAGAAACGGATCCTAGAACAGTACTATGCGCTCGTACTTTAGACAGGGTATAAACCAGGGCTGTCATCTGCTAATACTAATGTATAGTATTGATATGTTTTGAAATGGTTTTTTTTATACCATGAACACAGCAACAAGGAGTGGTCTGAAGTGCTCACCATCACAGCACTTGTGGAACCAAACATGTTTGCACTCTCTTTTGGGACGTCCATAAAAGCTGTGTGTGTGTTTAGGTCGTTTATGTCCACCATGCTGAAATCCAACACAATACTGTGTCCTTTGTATGTTTCCTTATTGTTTTGGCTTGGAGAGAGTTACTAGAGTACAGCCAATTCGGTTGCCTCTCTGGTCCATCATGTTGAAATCCAACACAATATACACTGTGTGTACAAAACATTAGGAACACCTGCTCTTTCCATGACATAGACTGACCAGGTGAATCCAGGTGAAAGCTATGATCCCTTATTGATGTAACCTGTTAAATCCACTTTAATCAGTGTAGATGAAGGGGGGGCGGGCATGTTAAAGAGTGATTTTTTTTTAAAGTAACAATTAAGACGGATTGTGTATGTGTGCCATTCAGAGGGTGAATGGGTAAGACAAGATGTGCCTTTGAGCGAACTGCCTTTGAACAGGGTTTGGTAGTAGGTGCCAGGCGCACTGGTTTGAGTGTGGGATGAGCTGCAACGCTGCAGGGTTTTTCACACTCAACAGCTTCCCGTGTGTACCAAGAATGGTCCACCACCCAAAGGACACCCAGCCAACTTGACAAAACTGTGGGAAGCATTGGAGTCAACATGGGCCAGCATCCCTGTGGAACGCTTTCGACACCTGATAGAGTCCCATCCCCCTGAAGAATTGAGGCTGTTCTGAGGGCAAAAGGGGGTGCAACTCAATATTAGGAAGATGTTCCAAATGTTTTGTACACTCAGTGTAGTCAGCTGTTTATTCTGCCTGATGCCCATGAGGAGAGAGTGAGTGAAGGAGCCTAGGCTGCAGACTCTTGTTCCAAAATATTGTCACAGAAACACTTGTCACAGAAACACTTGAGAGCTCTCACACTGTTGCGGGTTATTTTCTCTGTCCACCATATTGAAATCAACACACTGCGGTGTGAACAAAATACTGTCTCATTACAGTAGGGGGGGGGGCTTTGAGTGAGTTCATTCCTGTTCTGTCTACGGTGATGCTTCAGCTGTGAAGAGGCAGAATACAGCACCCTACAGTTTTAGTCACGTGCACAAGTACAGTGAAGTGCCTTTCTTGCTTGCTCTTTCCCAACAATGCAGTAATCAATATCAGTAGTACTATCATTATTCTTCTTCTGTTTAAAGTCAAGTCGAAACAAAAACAAACGAGAAGTAGAAATGAGAAGAACACGGGAGGGAAAGAAAGAAAGTAAGTAAGCTAGCCATATACAGGGTCAGTTCCAATACCATATATACAATGTGTAGGCTTACTGGAGGGATGGAGGTAGATCTGTATAGTGGTCAGGTGACTAGGCATCAGGATATATGATAAACAGAGTAGCAGCAGCGTATATGGTATGTGTGTATAGTCAGTATGAGTGTGTGTGTGTGTGTGTGTGTGATAATGCAGATAGTTTGTGTAGCTATTTAGCGCTCTTATGGCTTGGGGATAGATGCTGTTCAGGAGCTTGTTGGTGCCCAGACTTGTAGCTCCGGCACAGTGCGGACAGCAGAGGTTGCAGAGATCGCAGTCTATGGCTTGGGTGGCTTGAGTCTTTTACAATTTTCCAGGCTTTCCCTTCACACCGCCTGATATAGAGGCCCTGGATGGCAAGGAGCTCGGTCCCAGTGACGTGCTGGACTGTCTGCGCCCCCCTCTGTAGCGCCATGGGATCGAGGGCGGTGCAGTCGCCGTACCAAGCGGTGATGCAGCCAGTCAAGATGCTCTCAATGGTGCAGCAGTAAAACTTTTTGATGATTTGAGGGCTCATGCCAAATCATTTCAACCTCCGGAGGGCCAGGAGGCGCTGTCGCGCGTGTGGACCATTTTAAGTCCTTGGTGATTTGGACACAGAGGAACTTGAAGCTATCTACCTGCTCCACTTCTGCCTCACCGATGTCAATGGGGGTGTGCTCGCCCCCCCCTCCCCACCATTTTCTGTAGTCCACGATCAGCTCCATGGTCTTACTGACATTGAGGGAGAGGTTGTTGTCCTGGCACCATACTGCCAAGTCACTGACCTCCTCCCACTGACCTCCCTCGCTCATCATCGCCGGTGACCAGGCCTACCACCGTTGTGTCGTCAGCAAACTTGATGATGGTGTTGGAGTCGTGGGTGAACAGGGAGTACAGGAGTGGACTAAGCACACACCTCTGTGAGGCCACCATGTTCAAGGTCCGCGTGGCGGAGGGGATGTTGCCTACCCTCACCACCTGGGATCGGCCCGTCAGGAAGTCCAGGATCCAGTTGCAGAGGGAAGAGTTCAGTCCCAGGGTCCCTAGCTCGGTGATGAGCTTAGAGGGGACAATGGTGTTGAACGACTGAGCTGGTATTCCTCTTATCTAAATGGGTCAGGGCAGTGTACAAATTGTAATGGGTGTCTGAGGTGATGGAGTTGTTTGCCATAACCAGCCTTTCAATGGGGCAGTATGCAAACTGTTCATCGACTATTTGACTGTGGAAAGGCCAGTTCAACATTGTCGGTTTCATGTGTCTGTTCAATGCCGCAGAACACAGCCTGTTATTGAGTTAAGACTGTAAGATATGCGGTGACCTTATGACCTTATTGTCCTTCACGGCTGGCGTGGTGTGACAATGGAAGCCAGTGTGTTATCTTCTCTCTCTCGGGGAGAGACTCGAGCGTTTACTGAGATGTCTCTAGGTTGTTGTTTTTTCTGTGGCCTCCAGGGGGAACTGAAGGCACACTACAGTCACTGCCAAATCATACAGCCCACTTACACCCAGGGATGGAATGGAAAGATTTTGGGCAGTGGCTAGCCGGGCTAGTAGACCGCAATATCTACTAGCCCGGCTGGTATTCTTTGCCATGCGATATTGTCAAAGCCAAACTTTAGCTAAACACATTTTCTACTAGCCCGTTCTGAAAAGTACCAGCTGCGGTCTAGCTTAATGTCCGTCCCTGCTTACACCCCATCTCAAATGGACCGCTAGCTAGCCCCCCCCCCCCCCCCCCCCCCTCTAAGCATATTATGTAGATCTGTGACGTGTTCAATGAGATAAAACGTTCAGAACATTGCAGATGCGGTAGCCAACACGGTTGCCTATTTTTACATGGCAATCATTCCACACAATATATTTCTATCGGAACATTCTGTATCTTTGTGACTTCATGATCAGTCTCCTGAAAGTGCTGGACAGGTCTCAGAAAAATGGTGCTAGATACACCGTCAGACTTGACACTTACCGTTGCTTTGAATCTACATTTTGTTGTCTGTGTATGAGGAAGTAGTGTTGGTCTGTTTGTTTACACATATTTGTGTTTCAGTGAGACACATTTGTGTGTGTAATTAATGATGTGTCTCTCTTCATAGGGTAATTGGATTTCCCCATTCCAGGCGGCAGAGATGAGAGAGGGGAGTAAGAGAAGGGTACATCCGCCGGCGTGTGTGTATGCTGATGGGAGAGGGGGGTTAGGGACACGGAACCCCAGTGTAGCCGTGCTGATGGGGGCTGAAGGGGGAGGGGTGGGGGGGAAAGTTGGGTGGAGGAAGGGAACAAGCAGGTGATTTATAGCAGTTCCACCAGGCCACCTCCTCTGCTCTCTCCCAAAACAGCAGAGCAAGGAAATCTATTACAAATGAAGTACTGTGTTAATGGGCTTTGTGTGTGTGTGTGTGTGTGTGTGTGTGTGTGTGTGTGTGTGTGTGTGTGTGTGTGTGTGTGTGTGTGTGTGTGTGTGTTCATGGTAAACAATTGATGTTTGGGTGAAAAAAAGGTGAAGGTTATTTGAGGTGTTTGTTTCTGTGCAGCAGGTCAGCCTCTATGCCCCCGGTGTGTGTGTGTGTGTTTATATACAACCATGTTTGTGTTTGTGCTCCTATATAATCAGCTGCTTCCTATTGGCTCCTATGCACCCTCTATCCATCTCTTTTCTCTCCATCCCCCCCTCTCTCCTCTCTAGTTCTCTCACATGACCCCACCCCCCTCTGCTCTCTCTCTCTCTCTCCCTCACTTTCTGAGAGATGGAGTGATACAGGCCTGTGTTCTAGGCAGAGGAGAGGAGAGGCTCAGGGGAGAAAACAGAGGAGTGAAGGAGGAATAAATAAAGAGAATGGAGGGATGCTGGTAATGTACCAGCGGAGGGTGAGGACCACGTTCACTGCTGTGGTGTGTGTGTGTGTGTGTGTGTGTGTGTGTGTGTGTGTGTGTGTGTGTGTGTGTGTGTGTGTGTGTGTGTGTGTGTGTGTGTGTGTGTGTGTGTGTGTTTGTGTGTGTGTGTGGATCGCGGCTTGCCCCAGACTCCCACAGGGGGGGGGTGTGTGTGTGTGTGTATATGTGTGTGTGCGGAGCCTGTCTCCTCTCACATTACCCCTTACATTAAAACCAGTCAGGGGGAAAATTACTGCAGACCTGGGCCACCCTGTCCACCTGGGCCCATGGAGAGAGGGATGAAGCCGGAGGAGGGGATAAAGATGTGGAAGAGAGGAAGGGGGGGGGGGGGATAAGGATGGAGCCCATTAAGAGTGGGATGGAATACCCTCTAGATGCTGACTTAGGCCAGGTTTGTTGTTTTCCCCCTAATAGATCAGGTGACGATTTGGGGAGGGTGCACCGATCCTACAAGACCTGTACCTTTAGGAACAAATTGTACCGTGAGCAGGTGGAAGATAATTCGGTTGTTGATAAATCTGGTAAGACTCAGGCCCCCGTCCACAAACTAACCCCTATGCAATTGTGTGGATCCGAAAGGATTGGATAGGTGTTAGTAATAAGGCAAAGGTGGGGCGACTATTCCTTCAATGGGAATGGTAGAATCCATGGGCCAAACAGAATCAAATCCCCTCGGGTCAGTGAGTAATACTTGGGCGACTCCATTCCTTGTATCAAACAGAGGTTTGATAAAGCAAGAGAGAACATGGCGCAAGAGACGATGTGTTTTATTATCAGTGGTATTTACATTGGAACAAAACCCCCACAACCCAACGCTGTCACTCTCGCTCTCTCTCACAGAAACAAGACACTCCCTCCTTGTTTTTCGTCCCACACAGTCCAAAGGGAGAGGGCGACTAAAATATGACTTCAATAGCAGGATTGGGAGGATAACATCGTAGGGAACAGATGGTATGCGCTACGTTGTTGGAAGTCCTTAACGGTGCATCTGCAAAGCTAAGAGGTAGCTGGATGGGTACAGAGCTGAATTCAGGAAATAATAACAGGCGAATACATCCGACTGTCATGCCTGAATGGAATGAACTGACCTTGACTGTGTTTCTCTGTTTGTACCAAAGGCCATGTTGGAATAGCGTGGTATGACCGTGAAGTCTTTACAGTGGTAAAACTCCTACTCCTACAAGGGCATGTTCTTCAGTGAGAGACCTAGACAGAAGCACAGTATTCAGGTAGATGCTGAAGTGGCAAACATCATGGCCCTGCATACAAACCTTTAGCATTTCATCTTTAAAACACAGGTTGTGAAAGGTATTCCTGAAATATAACGGCATTGTATTATGATCTATCCTCCACAGTAGGCTCACCTACTGTATAGAAACAGTTAGAAAATAACTTAATTTGTTGATATCCCTACTCTCTCTCTCTGTGTGTGTGTGTGTGTGTGTGTGTGTGTGTGTGTGTGTGTGTGTGTGTGTGTGTGTGTGTGTGTGTGTGTGTGTGTGTGTGTGAGTGTGAGTGTGAGTGTGAGTGTGAGTGTGTGTGTGTGTGTGGTATTTGCTCCATCATTTGCCCAGATAGTGTACTTGTCATTTTTGGCAAAGTTGTTGTCCTTCATTTTGGCTGCATGTGTGCCTGAAACCAAGTGCTAAGGATCTCACACACACACACACACACACACACACACACACAGTGTTCCTATCTGGCCACTAGGTGGCGATGGTTGCCAGGCTGCCAAGCAGACAGACACCGTAGCAAGTCACAGATGTTGTCTGGCCCCTCCTTTTGTTTTCTGCCTATTGAAGAAGGAGACCTCAGCTGCTGAAGGACATTCTCCATTATGGCATCAATGTTCTTTTGAAAATAATTTCCATTAAAACATGCTTTTCCCCCTTTTTTTTTAAAGGGACAGTAACAAAGGGAAGGCCAGGAAAAGTAGAGGAGGAGAGAGGGACTGACAAGGGGTGCCTGGGTGGGAGTGAGGGATATAAAGGGGGCCTTGATTTAGAGAGGTTTGTGTGTGTATATGTATGAGTGGCTTGTGTATGGGTGTGTTCTGAATAACCATGTACGAGAACAGCAAGACCATCTATTGAGTACACATCACTAGAACTGACGGTCAAAATGATGACCAACGTGTGGGTGAAAATGTGCTGTGTGCGTTGGGTAGAAATTCCAGAAGGAGCAATGTATATCACTATGAGGCTTTTAGATCTGCAAGTACAGTGGCTCAGAGTCTATCGGAGGGTCACCATGAATGTTGTCAATGAGCATTTCTTTATCTAATAACAGAATGTTTCATGGCTGCCACCAACGAATCCCCTAACTTCCCAACCGATCTGGACTGTTCTCATCTCTGCAGTCGAGACGATATCGGCTTTGCTCTATTCTAGTGGCAGTGAAGCTAAAAGCAAAGGAAGTTGTGCATAGCAACAGTTAAAACACTGAAAATTGTATTTGTCTGTGTTTGAGCATTGTATTGGAAGCAATATTACAATAGGAGAACGAGTCAAACATTACGCAGAAAGAGGAACCCGGCCAGTTAGGCCTACAACATTGTGCCTTTTTAAGAAACAGTAGAATGAAAAAACCAAGACAGTTCTGAAACCAAAAAATAAAATACATCAAACGTCCCTTTTGGCTTGTATTCTTTCTGGATCTCTCTCTTCAATATCACGTGTCCTTAGTCTCCAGCAATGGATACCTCCACTGCTTCTCGGAGTGAGAGGGGAAGATACGGGGGCGAGAGGAACCGCCTAAGCATGTTTTTTTCTTCTTTTCAATCCCAGTTCATGGTTCCCAGAGGTGGGTGGGGGTGTATTTCTACTACAATCCAGGGCTGAATGGGGCGGCGAATAGTACCACAAAGTTCATATTTTTCCAGCAAAGCCGCCCCATCCTGGATCCTCAGTCGATGGGGGGGGGGGGGGGACCTTCCATCAATTCAGCAAGCCAATTCAAAATCCCAATGAACAAATACATAAACGGCACTTTTCAATTCATAATAACTCATTCATAACGTCTTCAAATTCATCTCCTGAATTGACTGGGAAGTTCACACCCACCCCACCCCCCAAACCCTGATCCCAGATCTAGACGTCCCCCCCTCTAGTCTACCAGACGGTGGTCTCTCCCATCTCCTGTCCGGGGTGGGACATGGGGGCGCTGTAGCTAGAGTTACTAGCCAGGGAGAAGGGTGGGCTGGGCCCCCCTCCATACACCTCCCCAGGGACGGGCTGCAGGGAGCTGGGCAGGCCGGGCTCTGGGCTGGGGGTGTCTGCGTGGGAGATCATGTCCGTGAACCTCTGGTCATCAGAGGGGTGGTGGGCTGACACAGAGCCCTCCATGGCACCTCCATGGATATAGGGGGATTCTGCTGGAGACTGAGCCTGAGAGGAAGGAGGGCCGTGGGGGAAGAAGTCATAGTTTCCCCCTCCTCCGTAGTAGTCGCCCTGGTACTCTGTGTGGGGGGGGGGAGATACGATTATTCAAATAGAAAGCAAATCATCTAATTCATTGTGCAGCACACAGACAAAACAATCTATTTAGCTACATTCAAAAATGGAACTTCACACACTTTTAAAAAGCGGACCTGCATAAAGATTCAAGATCTTGAGTAGCTTAAGTAACATTTCCTGGAGGGGAGGAGAATGGTTTTAGTTCCCTGTTATAGCTGAAAAGTGAAAGAGCAAAACACAGCTAAACTCTAAAATTCACACGGGAACTCCTTTTTTTAGTCCTGACACTCATCCTTTTGTGAGTTAGTTTGAGGATTTTTCTTCTTTTATTTTTCAAAGCGCCTCAACTTTTAAAAAAGGAGATGAAAATCACACTTTCTACTCTGCATTTCAGTTATACGCCATACACTTTAGCTTTAAGTGTGAGTGGGTTCTTGTTTCAGTACCACAGAGGGAAAGAGCAAAAATAACTAAGCAAACACAAATTCAATAATGTCTTGTTTAGTGTACAGTTTGATGTTAAACAACCATTCTTACTAATCTAACTAACTAACTAACTAACTAACATAAATCAACAATCTGGAAAACCCACACGTTGTTTCAAGATCAGTTAAATGTAGTCAGACAGACAATCAGCATTTCATCAGGCTTTGTTCCTAACTTGACAAAGAAACGTTTCCCCTCGACATAACTAAATCAGCAGCACGCCAACCTCATGTTACAAATTGTGCTAATGAGGGGAAGGAGAAATCCACTTTCAATGCAATGAAATCCAATCCAATTCAAAGAAAAAAAAAAAAAAACAATAAACAAGCTAATTATTGAGTCGCACAAACAGAACCCTGCTAGCTACGACAGACCTTGAGAATCAACCTGCTCCTGGGGCGGCCGGGGGAAGGGACAGGGAGGGGCAGAGAGAGAGAGAGACACACACACACACACACACACACACACACACACACACACACACACACACACACACACACACACACAGCCTCCTCTCTAAGCAGCAGCAGTAGTAGAGGAACAGAAGGATGGAAGGAGTAGTCCTGCTAATACAGTAGAGCTCCCCGGCTCCACCGAGGCACAAAAGGGTGTGAAAAGAGGCATGCTGAGAACGGAGGGAGCTAGAAGCAAGAGATTAAGGTTTTGTCCTCCTCTCCCCTCCTTCCCTCCCTGCCCGTTCGTTCTATCCTTCACAGCTCCCTTTTAATTACTGTGGATGGAGGCTGCTATGGTCCAGTATATGACTGATTCCTCAGCAACATCTCTCTTCAGCTTTGTACTGCTGGGATGATCAACTGGCAAACTGGCATTTGTTTTTAGAATTCTGTGGTTGTTCACTTTCAGCCCATTCCGGAATGATCTATGTCTTGATTTCAACATTTGACTTTTCTATATTTCAGAATTGTCTATGTTGTTCCAGTAGGCCACTTGAGGAGCAGTCAACACCCTTGTCCCCCTGCAGTTTAGACAGAGCTGGGCAGCACAAAAGGCCAGCAAATGGCATACCTGACGAAAACCATGTCACTAAAATCTTCATCAGAGATCACTTGTGAGCTTTAGCGACAGGTGAGCTTTAGCGACAGCATGATGACCGAGTCATCATGCTATCTGACGTAAGGGAATTGACGGCGAGTGTATTTTACCACTATATAATCAAACCGTGAGTGTGTCTTACCTGTGTAGTATCCATAGGCCCCAGGCCCCAGTATGTCTGGGTCCTCCAGTCGTCCTCCCAGGGGCCTCATCCTCCGGGGCCCTCTGAAGAAGGCATGCCGCCGGGCCCCCAAAGCACTCAACTGCTTCATCCTTCTCTCCTTAGATCGACGGTTCTGGAACCACACCTACAGAGAAAGAGATAGTGAGTTATCAGGCCACATCCCATCTATAAGGACCTATGACCCAGAGAAGCATCTAAGATTGTTATCAGATCAAAGTAAGTGAAACTATTTTAATAGGTTTAAGATTTCCTTTTCACGGACAGAAAAAAACAACAACAGTTGTTTATACTGCATTTTTACACAGGCACACAGAGTGTCGCAATCAAAGTCATATCTAATCTAGCTTCATTTCTAGTCCATTACTTGTCTACAATGGACAGTAACGATCGCCAGATGTATTCATTATCCATTTCACATTAAGTGTTACAACACAAAAAGCAAATGGGAAAACTACAAGGTAGTTGAAATGACAAGGTCCCACTCCTAATCATCATCTAAATCAAATCACCCTCAAATTAAATCCACCTTCATTTCAGACCTTAATAGTTTTTGTCCATTTTTACTTTGTCCATTTCACAGACTTGGGAGTGCTATTTAACTAGGCTTGTTATGCTCATATAGGAGTTTGAATTCTGTAGTGTAATGAGTACTGCTAGCTACAACAGATTAAATGCATTTTGGACAAGGGATCTGTGGGAAAAGTTTAGAGAGTGCAATACAATGTAATGTTAAACATTCACAACGTGTGTTCTTAGCCCTTGGATGTTCCAAACGCATTTCACAGGGACTGCACAACATCAATGATAAAAAAAAATTCAACTCAATTCTTCTTGTACTCCTCAACATTTTTATTTTGAACATAATGCACTGTAATTTAAGATTTAAAACTACAGAATTTTCTCTCTGCCCGGAGGCAAAATGTGTAGAATAGCAGGAAATTGGCTTTAAAACGGCAAAATGTTCACTTTGATGACGAGAGGGAGGCCTTTAAAATGTTTTCCAGAGCACCGAACTTGATTAGTTCGGCCATGCACCGCAGAAGTCATAGTAAAACTGCGTGTCAGCTTTTTGTATCGCACTGTAAAGTAGGAGTTGTGTTCTGATATTCTGACGGGTCGGTCCCTGATGAATTTGCTAACCTAAAAAAATATATACATATATATATTTTTTAAATTTTTATTATTTTGCTGTCTTGAGACCGGTATAGAAAAGAGCTCTTCTTAGGCACATCGCCTGTAGAAATAACTGAATAGAATTAAAGGGCTTCGCTTAGATATAAGGAATATGGATAATGTGGGGTGGAGGCAGTGAGGGTAAACTAACAAACGTGGATGGACACGGTCTCTACCTCAACGTCCAACCCAGACACATTGAAATAAGATATTCAGCCTCTCCACTTTGAGGACTATGGCTGTATGTGAGAGGCAGAGTGGAGGTTCACTTTCAACCAGGACTCGGGCGTTAGAGAGAGACACCATAGCCACCAACAAACACCCAGTGGTGTCCAAGAAACAGAAATCACACTGGAGCTGTTTTGTAACCAGTGATATGGACGTCGGCATGTTTTGAAATTATCCAATAAAATCAATGAATCAGTCAGCGACACAAAGGAACACGCACAGAGCAACACATTCATTTCAATAGGTCACTATTTCCCATGTGCCCCGGCAGGCCTCAACACAACAACACAGCTGAGAGAGCAGAGAAGTTAAACACAGTCGTCGCTCCTCCTCGGAGTCAAATAAACTGCCTTTGTACAGGAACAAAGGCGAAGAGGAGATATTTCAACATATGGAGGACTTACTTTGCATTCTAAAAACATAACACATTGCTCGTTGTCTCTGCGTCGGCACTGCATAATAACACATGTTAACACCAGCTAGGCTACACCAGAGGCACAATTCCCACTGTGTCGGAGATTAACCAACAGGAAAAAAACACAGAGAAAAACACCTAAAACCACTTAGGTATTCCTCTCCATGCTTTTCCTAGCAAAGACGACACCTGCCTATTGAGAACAATAGTCTAACTGTAAGGTTCCATTTTTATGGAAATGCTTTCGCTCCCCCCTCGAGAGAGCGTTGCTTAGGGATGACTACACACGCGCGCGCGCACACCAGACCTGGGTTCAAATACTGTTTCAGGTATTTCAATACATTTCACAAGTATTTAGAACACCTTTACTTGAAGAAGAAAAAAAGTAGTTGAATATTGGAATGTATTTTTAAAAAAATACCATTTGTTAAGCATTAGCATGTAATCACCAGTACTACAAATACATATCCTTGGAAGTATTTGAAAGACAGTATTTTCAAAACAATATGTATATATTGTTTGGGCGTATTTGAAAAAAGCTTTTAATGTACTTCCTAGTTTGATTTGAATTAACAAACATATCATTTCACTTTTTAATCCAAATACGCAGCCTGAGCTTTACACTGGTGTCTCATGAAGGATGACAAGATGCCATGTTACATTCAATAATAAAACATCAGGGTTTCAAAATGCTTGTCAGACATGGAGCAGCGATCTGGTCTGAAGATATGCCCTGCAATGATGAAAAGCTGCTCCACAGCTGCGGAGGATGCTGGGACATGGATATAGGTACTCAGCAGCAACTATGTGCGGTGTTGGATGTGTGTGACTGTGTTTCTTGCAGAATGTCAGAGGATGGTGGAAGATATGAGGTGATGAGGTACTCCTCAAGGTTATTTATAGTAAACTAAAACTGAAACTAAAACAAACATTTTAAAAACTTCAACTACACTGAAACTATTATCTTTGATTGCAAAACTAACTAAAATAAAAAATGTCAAATTACGTTAAGTTTTAGTTTTTTAAATTCTAAACTTCGGGCTAAAAAATGTAATGGGGTTTTCAAGCTTTTTTTCTAATGGGGTTTTTATGCTTCTGAAGCTGGTGGGTTAATGATGCCAGGAGATGCCGGTTTCAAATAGACTCGCTTGTGCATCACTATCACTAGCTATCAATAGCTAACAGGGAAGAAATAAGAGGGCAGGTGTGTGAGTGAACATTGGCGACAGCAGAAGGCTGTATGGGATTGTCTTGAGTACATTGCTGGAAAGGACAAAAGTAAGTGTATTGTGTGTCAGCAGCGTGTGTGGAACAGAGATACACTGAACAAAAATATAAATGCAACATGTAGCTGTTCCCATGTTTCATGAGCTGAAATAAATAAAAGATCACAGAAATTTTCCATACACACAAAAAGCTTATTTCTCTCAAATTTTGTGCACAAATTTGTTTACATCCCTGTTAGCAAGCATTTCTCCTTTGCCAAGATAATCCATCCACCTGACAAGTGTGGCATATCAAGAAGCTGATTAAACAGGATGATCATTACACAGGTGCACCTTGTGCTGGGGACAATAAAAGGCCCCTCTAAAATGCACAGTTACAGAGATACCATGGTGAGATCCATTCATCAACCGCCATCACCTCACGTTTCAGCATGATAATGGCCGGTCCCATGTCTCAAGGATCTGTACACAATTCCTGGAAGCTGAAAATGTCCCAGTTCTTCCATGGCCTGCATACTCACCAGACATGTCACCCATGGAGCATGTTTGGGATGCTCTGGATCGACGTGTACGACGCTGTGTTCCACTTCCCTCCAATGTCCAGCAACTTTGCACAGCCATTGAAGAGGAGTGGGACAACATTTCACAGGACACAACCAATTTGGTCACACCAGATACTGACTGGTTTTCTGATCCACACCCCTACTTTTTTTAAGCTATCGGTGACCAACAGATGCGTATTTGTATTCCCAGTCATGTGAAATCCATAGATTAGGCCCCAATGAACATATTTAAATTGACTGATTGCCTTATATGAACTGTAGCTCAGTAAAATCATTGAAATTGGTGCATGTTGCATTTATATTGTTGTGCGGTGTACAACCATATACAAACCATTTCAGGATGAAGACAACGCGAGACAGCCACCAGCTCTTAGTAGCTGCACGCAAATTGCAACGTTAGGACAATCAACTTTAGCAGTTGGAATGAAAAGAGCAGAAACATGGCAACCTAATTCAAACGAGTAAAAAACAAAAAAGAAGAAGAAAGAAGCACTGGTTAGTTTATTGATCCCGTCGGGTATGTCCATGAGACTGTACAATGAGCCAGCCTTCAGAAAGTTTAACCAAACACTTGATCCCAAATTTAGAACTCCCGGCGCTGCTGGAGTAAATGTCTTGATTGCTTTGCAAATGGACACAGCAACCCAGAAAGTGAAGGAGATTCTGAAAGAGGCATAGAAAATAACCCTGTGTGTAGGACGGACCGATAAAGAGAGGATCGACTGCTTTGCTTTTGTACATATCAACCTGCTTCTATCACCCCTCCTTCAAGAAGGCACGGCATGCGTTGCTCAAGCTCCGTCGGATTTAGCATCCACACACCAGGGAGGTGGGACAGGACATTGGGAGCATGGGACATACCAGAGGAGAAGATCCTACTTGTCGTAACTGTCAATGGGGCGAACATAGTCAAGACTATCAAGTTATTACAGAACAGGCAAGGGAATACCATTGACCCACAACAACCAGAGATGGCCATAGCTTTGAACGGTGCGGCAGAAATGTCTGAATCTGAGTCAGACAACCAATAATTATATTTTTTAATCCAAGTCACATTAAGATTGATTTGTAACTTAAAACATAAGCAAATTTATGACCTGACCCCTCACCGGGGTCTGCCCCCCAGTGGCAAGAAGTAACATCCCAAAATAACGCAAGCTTTAGGCCTCAAGACATAAATGGCTCCTAACCTCCCACACATAGGCTAGTCTCTGTCTCTAACACGAAAAGTACAACTGAAGCGAAATAAAAATGATTTGATCAAATTTGAACGAAATAAAACCGAGTGAATCATGTCTGAAAACTAACTGAAACTCAACTGGATGTCCATCGCATCAGAAAGGACATACTCCATGCATGGATACCTTGGTGACAGGCAGTGTGTCAAAGCTTGTCTTCATCCGCATTGAGAACTGATGTAATAATTTGATTCTGAGAGCAAAGGTTGACTTGCGGTTGTCTGTGGCGTAGAGAAGTATCACAGGGACCCCCTGCAGTTTTATAACAATTTTTTTTTTTTTAAATTTTGCCTTGAGGCTTAAAGAATATTTATCTTATTAATATTAGCAAAATGTGAAACGTGTATTTTTATAGACAGAAGTGTCAGCTATCACTACATTTAAATTAACAACAATATCCAGAATTGGCAGAATTTCAAACACTTTTTTGGAAAGTTTGAAGTACGGTATACTTTGCTCCGAACAAGGGCATTTCCAGGCATAGAGCCGACATGGAAATTGATAATATTGAAGGTATTTAGATTATTATTTTTTTAAATGTAGGGGGGGGGGGGGGGGGTGATGAAACTGTCCACCATCTTGGTTCTATATACAGTGCCTTCGGAAAGTATTCAGACCCCTTGACTTTTTCCACATTTTGTTACGTTACAGCCTTATTCTAAAATGGATGAAATACAAACATTTCCTCAGATATCTACACACTATTCCCCATAATAACAAAGTGAAAATGTATAAGGTCCCACAGTTGGCAATGCATGTCAGAGCAAATACCAAGCCATAAGATCGAAGGAATTGTTCAAAGAGCCCCGAGACGGGATTGTGTCGAGGCACAGATCTGGGGAAGGGTACCAAAACATTTCTGCAGCATTGAAGGTCCCCAAGAACACAGTAGCCTCCATCATTCTTAAATGGAAAAAGTTTGGATTCACCAAGACTCTTCCTAGAGCTGAGTAATCGGGGGAGAAGGGCCTTGGTCAGGGAGAAGTTCCTCTGTGGAAGAGTTCCTCTGTGGAGACGGGAGAACCTTCCAGAAGGACAACCAGCTCTACAGCACTCCACCAATCAGGCCTTTATGGTAGAGTGACTCAGTAAAAGGCACATGACAGCCCACTTGGAGTTTGCCAGTAGGCACCTAAAGACTCTCAGACCATGAGAAACAAGATTCTCTGGTCTGAAGAAACCAAGATTGAACTCTTTGGCCTGAGGAGGAAACCTGGTACCATCCATACGGTGAAGCATAGTGGTGGCAGCATCATGCCGTGGGGATTTTTTTCAGAGGCAGGGACTGGGAGACTAGTCAGGATCGAGGCAAAGATGAACGGAGCAAAGTACAAAGATATCCTTGATGAAAACCTGCTCCAGAGCTCTCAGGACCTCAGACTGGGGCGAAGGTTCACCTTCCAACAGGACAGTGACCCTAAGCACACAGCCAAGACAACATAGGAATGGCTTCGGGACAAGTCTCTGAATGTGCTTGAGTGACCCAGCCAGAGCTCTGAAAATAGCTGTGCAGCTACGCTCCCCATCCAAACTGACAGTGCTTGAGAGTGCTACAGAGAGGAATGAGAGAAACTCTCCAAATACAGGTATGCCAAGCTTGTATTGTCATACCCAAGAAGACTCTAGGCTGTAATTGCTGCCAAAGGTGCTTCAACAAAGTACTTACTAAATGGTCTGAATACTTATGTATATGTAATATTTCAGTTTTTTATTTTTTATACATCTGCAAAAAAATCCAAACCTGTTTTTGCTTTGTCATTATGGGGTATTGTGTGTAGATTGATAAGGGGAGAGAAAACAATTTAATACATTTTAGAATACGGTTGTAAACGTAACAAAATGTGGAAATAGTCAAGGGGTCGGAATACTTTCCGAATGCACTGTACAGTATACCACAGTGCATTATGTTGTTGCTAATCAGAGACAAATGGGATCGATTCAGTGTTGTGGAGACATGAAACTGAGAAGATGCTACAGGGCCTGGTCTGAGAGGAGAGGAGAGATTGTCTGGCAGTAAATGAGTGAGGACAGAGGAGCGAGAGGGGTGTACGATATACAGCATGTAAATCAGTGAAATCAGTGGTAATTACTGTAAGCACACAAAAAGCCACATCTCAGCTGGCAGTGATGGTGCTAATCACCCTAACACAGTCTAAACCCAGACACCGAGAGTGTGTGTTTGTGTGTGTGCATGTGTGTGGTTATGACATAAAGGCTAGAGATCTGAATGTGGTTGGCAGCAGTGAGGATATATTCCACTTCAAGATGGTAAACAGTAATGTTATTACACTCTCATTAGCAATGACTATGATCTCACATGTTGTCACAGGTCCATCAGATCTCCCTAACAGGGTTTGAGGACAATTCAGTTTTAATTTGTCAATTCAAGAAGTGAAAAATCCTCATACTTCCTTGACTGACCAGAACTGCTCATTTAAACCTCTAAATTGTCTTGGTTGGCATGTGCACCTGTTAACATACCTGTTTACAGTATTTTTGTGCAGTGCTGTGGGCTTTTTTGTGTAATGACACTATTGATCAATTATTGGCTGTTAAAAGCATTAACAGTGCATTATATTTCTAAAATGTGAAGGCCTATGGCTACAGATATGCTACATATTTAAACATACACATACTGTGCAGGCAAGCCGGGTACTCTACTTGCTTCAATAATACATGAGAAATCAACAGCAAATACAATATGTCATATTAAGAAACGAATGTCTTCCATCTTTAATTCAAATTGATTCAAATCATAATTTATCTTTTGCTTTAATTAAAAAACTAAACCTATCAAACAGGAGTCTAAATAGGCTACAATAGACGATAAATAGACTGGTCAATTTAATGTCTGATTATTCAAAATCTTAAATTGATAAGAGATAAAGAAAACCACAACTCAATCTTAAGAAATAGTAACCTTAATTATATTAATTGATCAATTGATAGTGCAGCAAAATATTACAAAAAATATCACAAACAAATACGCAAGGTACTTTCTACACTAATTTCCATTTCCCGGGGAGGGAGGTCCATTAACTCTCGAGCTGATTTGATAGATTTATGCATTTCACTTGAACGTGTCTTGTTATTTTTCGCAGACGTTTTCCCTCCAAAGATAGGTCTACTTCATTCAAATAACTTTTAGGGTCCGGACTGTTAATAAACTACATTGTGTTGCGACATTCTTTTCACTCTCACTTTGTCAAGTACGTCTTTAATTAAATCTCGATATATTCTAACTAATTTATCACGAATGGTAAAGACAGCAGGCACACCATGTAGCCTACCAAAACACAACAGTGCTCATCAAACAAGCAAAGAGAAAAACCACAGAACGTTATTTCTCAATTTGACCTGAAAACTCAACATTATCAACCCAGCTTCTATTCTATTCTATCCTATTTGATAAAGTTCTGTTCTATTTATAATAGGAATTCTAACTTGTCCAAATAAAAACCAGGCTCTGCATCAACCAGCAATGAATATGCTCAAGTTAGCCTGCTCTCCTACCTGTATAACCCGCATGTTGAGTCCCGTCTCCTGGGCCAACTGTTCCCGAATGTGTCGTGTGGGTTTCGGCGTGGCCACGAAGGCAGCCTTCAGCGTCTCCAGTTGCTTGGCTTTGATGGTGGTCCGCGGGCCTCGCCGCTTCGTGCCCGAATTCTGCTCCTCATTCTCGTTATTGTTCATGTCCTTATCCGAGGACATGGAATTGTCCGTCTCTTTTGTATCGTCCTGTATCGGGTCCTGGAGGTCCGGCGATAAACTTCTGTCTGTGCATGATGACACTGGGGGACGGGAGAGAATGGAAAGGTTTCAATCGAAGGTGTCATGGGACCTACTACTAGATTATTGCTGTAGCCTGTCTAATCACAAATAAACTAGAATATGTGGAACAATGACACCTCACAAAATACAAATATGGAAGCCGTTTCAGTTCCTTAAATATATATATATATATATATATATATATATATATATATATATATATATATATATATATATATATATATATATAAATAAATAAAATAGTCTACACTTTGCCAATGTAACCAATATGAAACAGACCAAATACATGGATTTACCAGTTTAAATCTTCACAAATAAAACAGGTGTAACCAACTCGACACTGCCCGCATGTGACCTAAGCGATCGAGATAATGAAAGAGAAATTATACATGTAATGTGAAACAAAAAAAAGGGAGCTAGGCTGATCCCCAAGGACCCGCTGCGTCGCACGATAACAGCACGTCATTGTCCGAGGGGAGGGCTGTTTGAGCCATTCATCTGACAGGAATTTATAGCGTTGATAAGACTGAGCTCTGGTCAGATGCATTCAGCGAGGCGGAGATGCTTTGTTGGGGAACATCATCAAACGCTAGGCTACACATGCCCTATACACGGCCCATTGCGGCCGCGAGAATGTCAGTATGTTCACATTTGCAGCTACAGACACCAAACGAGGGGTCAAATTCAATGTCACGTCTTTCCAGGATACAAATGTTATTCCTCACCTTGCTGATCTAAAGACAAAATCGAACGGCAGTGATGGGAGCCCGAGAACCCCATAAACACAAGCTTTTCTGAAAGTTGTTGACGTACACATTTTAGTTCCACACACCCCAAAGTGTAGGCCTAATATCTTAACAATATCAAGTTGAATGTTGAATAACGACATTTTAGAGATATTTATTTATTAGGCGAGGAAGTGACTTGCAGCCGAATTATCCATAGGCTACAAATGTTGGACCATGTAGGCCTACGATACTGCAGCTAAAATGGGAAAGTAAACTAGAATATAGAATAGAATCCCCAAATGCATCTACATCTATAAGACTAGGCTACTTCAGATTGGACGCAGACGATACTCCAACGCATGCAGAGCCAGAACTAACACGCAGACAAGCACCATGTCCATGGTTTTGAATTACCTGACGGAGGCCTATTGCAGGACGTGATATAGGCCTAGGTTATGGCTCTGGATAAAAACAAATTAAAAGGCATAGTAACACAATAGGTTTTCGAATTCATGCATTTTAGTTCGCAAAATCATATGTGAATATGTGGTATAGGCCTACCCTATTTTAGAAATCCAACAAATACAACCCAGCTGTAGTTTAAGGCGTTTCTCATCATGCACAAATAGCCCCAAATAGCCCCACGTTGAAACGATCAGTAAATAAATACAGGCAAATTAATCAGTTAACGTAGGTGGCCAAAGCAGTCTTCCAAAAATACAACCCGCATTAAATGATGCTCGTTGGTTTCAAATAAAAATGCAGACAATAATATACCACTTATATATATATTTTTTTTTGGGGGGGGGGGGGGATATGCATAGGCTACTAAGAAAGAAAGGTCCATTATTTTCAGGCAACCGTGGATAAAATTTTTTCCAAGAACAAGACGAACATTAGTAGACCGTCTAGAATGTCTACATTAGAATGTCTACTGTGGACGCACTTTTGAAACCCTTAGCTATAATTAGGCTACCTGAATTCAAATTGACTTCCTTGATAGCCCCTGAGCTTAGGTAGTCTTCTTTGCACACAAACTTATTTTCGTCGATGACATAGAGCTCCTCGCCCGTGGACAGCTGCTTGTTGCACACCATGCACGTGAAGCAGTTGAGATGGAACACCTTGCTGCGCGCCTTGCGCACAAGATCGCTGGGAGAGATGCCTTGGAGGCAGCCCGCGCACTTCGTCCCAAACCTCCTGAAAAGAAAGGGAGAGAGGAGAGAGGGGTTGATGTGAAATCCCCACGACACAGAAATACATATAAAAAAAATATGCATTTGAGATGGACATTTAACTGTTCTAACTTTTAATTTAAAAAAATAAATAAAATGTATAGGCCTATTATGCATGTAGACCTATAGAGAATTTTGCAACTGTGAGCAATGCAGAAGGTTTGGCGCGTAACCTGATTAAAAGTGTTTGTTCCAAGAAAATTACGAAATCGCAATGACAAAACACTTACAACAATGACTAAAGGTATTTTATAGTAGTTATAATTTATTGTTTTTATTCTATACATTTGTTTCATTGTATTACATATTTGCCATGATTGAAGAAAGGGTAGGCTATTTCGAAATCCTTTTCGTTAAAATCTAACAGACTACTCTTGATACATAATATAGCCTAAAATGTAGCACCTGCGCTAGACTGAGAAATACCATAATTCTTGTTTTTAACAATAAACCCACGCAGAACGTATTAGTGACAGTCGTCACATTGTGACTACAGAGATATCCGAGGATTAAACGGACTAGGAACATTTTAGCGTGAAATCTCCCGTTAATCCACATGCACCCTCTTCACGTGCAAAAAAAGCATGGTGGATATACTCGTATTATATGGATAGACAGGCGAGTATATAACAGCCTAACTCAACGTCTCATCGTTTCCGGGGATAAGTCGACAAGGTAAATCAGTTGAAAATGAAGTGTTTCACTGGAAGAAAAGGTGTGCCACATACAGTGATGGGTGAATGGGAAGCCTTAGTATGTGTTTCTCCCACCATGCATTGTACTTTAGTGTTTCCCTCTCCGATGTGAAATAAATAGGCCTAATCCACCTCATCACGAGCCAGAAACCTCATCACGCGCCTCTCATGGTGATTTGGTAATCTCTCTCATCAACATGGCGTCGCCTCAGGACGAAAAAAAAAATACAGGAACTGAAAATATTTCAATTATAATACGATTATTGGAGGTAGTGTGTGTTTGAGGGGTGTGTGTGTGGGGGTTGGAGGACGGGGGCGAGCGGTCGAGGCAAGCCCCCTTTATTTTTTATCAGAATCCCTCTCTCTCTTTCTTTTTCTCTGTCTCTCTCTCCAGCCATTTGCTATAGTATCGCTCCACTGTACCCTTTCACATGCACGGTTCGGCGAGGACACAGCACTACTTACACAACAAATGGCTACATTAGGGTGATTACTGTTTCGCCTGGCTAATTGTTCGGCCATTTAAATCCACGGATGGAAGCCGGCTAATATGATGGTCAAGGCCGTTTGAGGCCAACATTGCCTTCACAAAGGCTTAACTACTGGGCCTCACATGTCATTAAACAATTTGTACAGGAGGGGGAAAAAAGCTGACACATAACTAATTGGTATGATGCTATGAGAGTGCGCGTACACAAACAAGGGCCTACACTTATCACTGAATTACCACTTTGAAGAACTGAGCGGCTGGCGTAGGCCTAATGGTTAAGTTTTAAAATCTATTGGACCAAACAATAGTGGAAACAGAGAGTACAGGTGACAGGAAAATGTATATTATAAATAGATTTCAATTGCCTCCATGTGCATGAATGGATTAATAAGAGAAGTGAATATTCAAGCCGACATAATATTCAACCCCCCCAATAATATTGATTTATAAATAAAAGTGATATTATTTGTCATAATAAATATTAGGAATTAAGGTTATGAATATTAGGAATTAAATTATGATTCATATTGTCAGAAAACACACCCGGTGTCTCTAAAAAAACACCCTCTTCATGTAAAACTCAAGCGGGCAAAGAGTGATAACGTGGACATCTCAGGCTATGATTAAATAGTTCTGTCAAAATGCTAAATATATGTGTGATATTCAGAGCTCTAGAATGAACTTATAACTCTGAAATTATATACATTTATATAGGCCTAATAATGATAGGATTTTTGTTGCGAAACCAATGTGGTTACAATATTATTTCTGCAAGGCTTGAAATGTTATAATTTGAAGTGACATTCTAAAACAATTTAAATAACTGATAGGCTATCTCGCCTATAGGTGAATTATAGGCCATCATGTGAAGTAGGCCTTGGTGAACCATATCCATTTCCACAAACAATGTGTATGCGTACAGAATAATATCATTATGGTTAATTAAATATGTGAGTGACGCAATAACGAGAGCTATTTTGATCATTGTGTGACATTCAATCAATTTCAGCATTTTAAGACAATAACAAAAAACAGACAAACAAATCTTCAGAGCAGCGGGGTTATAATTCTCCCTGGTGAGTTCACTGAGTTTTTTGGCATACCTGCTTTTTCGCATGAATCCCCAATCTGAATGCTTACCTGAAAAAGTCTATTTTACAATAAAGCTTCCCATCACGCGAGAAGCACTTCTCCGTCAGGTTACAGTGGCACTCGCAGCATTGGACGCACTTGGCGTGCCAGGCTCGGTCCAACACGTTGAGCAGGAACCGGTCCAGGATGGGCCTGTCGCACCCCGCGCAGTGGACCATCATCCCGCCCGTCTGGAGGATAACGAGGGCCGACCTTCCCACGCGGACTCCGGTGCTGGGTCTGGGGCCACGCGGTTCTCCGCGCAGCAACGTCTTGGCTCCGGGGTTGTGGACAAAGCAGGCGCGAATGATCTGTCAGGTGGGTGGATGGGTGGGGAGAAGCCCCTCTCCACTACCGTTTAAAGGCAGGCTATAGGCGAACACTCCCCGAAGTTTCTCTATTGTACTCCCGGTTCTGGACGCCCCTGTTCTGTTCTGTCCTTGCACAATCCAGAATCCAAAAGAAAAAAATATGAATTTAAAAAACACCTATAGTCCTCTTCTTCATTGACGGGCTGCGTAAAAATTGGCACGTGGAAGGAAAGCCTGTTCGTCCCCGCTGTAGAGAATACGTTACATGGGCTGTAGCCTATTATTTTTATTTTGTTGTTGTTGTCATTTTTTGTTTTTAGGTTCCACTTCTTCGCCTCCGCTCACCTCACGTCGACACTTTTCGCATCACTGTGCCCGGCTCTGCGGGCGCCGGGCGCATCCGTATTCAGATTGGGTGACGCTCTCCTTAATTCCCGTGCCTGGGTGGCCAATCAGGACTCAAGTTGTCATGGTTACCCCTTTAAATAATGGTCGGTAGCCTACATTCAGGTTGACCCAAAACATAAACCACGCTTGCAGAAATAGGCTAATAAACTTTAACTTTGCGGAGAGGGACATGATATTTTGGCAAACATATCACTCACTGGTCAATTGTTTTGGTATTGCCCTGTTATAGAATGGACCTAAACGGTGTAATTAGGTCTACAATCTGCCATTTTCTATTTGTCAACTGTAGCTCAACTATCAAGCTTTGGGGTGAATGGATTTTAGGGACTATCCCCACCCGACGCTTCAAGAAATGGAGCACCAGCCGAAGAATTACATAGGCTAAACTACCTGGGCCATATACAATTTAAAAAAACATGCCTTTTGTCTAATATCACCAATCAACAAGATCTTTCTCTGTTACAATTGGGCCAATTAAGACATGTTATTTAGGGGAAATTCAAGTTTTGATTGGTTTAATTGAATCCCCACAAATTCAAAGCTAAATGAAGCTTCTATAGACACCAAGGCACAAAACAAAAACCTGCGGATCATCTTCCATTTTCTTTCTTCTTTTCACCTCTTCTTCGTCTTCGGTCTTTGACAAGATGACCTAATGGAGTTGATGCCTATTAGCCAACACCTTTCTAAAGCGGCCTACAAAGTGAGGGGGCCGTCTTTACATGACATGATACCCGCCTTAAATGACCCTGAATGGGATGCGATGGGAGTAGCTGAACAAGAGCTAATGCTACAAAACCCTCCCTGCATTATCATCTGTCTCTCCCTCTGTGTGTGTGTGGAGTGGAGGGGACGGGAGGGTAGGGGGACCTAGGCAGGCCCTTTCTCATGCAGAAAGCTATTTACAGGGAAATGCACAGGATTAAGATAGCGGGGCCTCATCAATAGGGAAAGCCGAGTCGCCCGCCGCTTTAACAGAGTAGCCACCAATCGAAGGGAATTTCAATATTTACCCAGATCATCATTTAGTTAGTTGCGGCATTGCAAACATCATGCAGACGCTAATGGTTGTTAGTGGAAATGCGAGGCGTGTTTAAAACTGCGTTTGAGCAGTTGTAGTATAGTCCTATAATGAGTTGGTTAAGCAGGTGTTAATTTGGACCCATTACGCATTCTCATTTAAGATAACGTTTTAATTAGAACAACAACAACCTCATCAACAACATGGATTGGAAACTTGATGCATTCATAATAATATCATTTCAGTTGCACATTGTTGCTGTAGGCCTACATTAAAACAAACTAAGAAACGTGTTGTTTATGATAAATGTGAAAATAGCCTGCTTTATGGCAAGAAACTGACAATATTTCAATTTTGACATAAAATACACGACTGTCATATTTGTATGAGTTTGTATGAGTTTTATAGGCCTAGCAATATTATTATAATTTATTATTCTGTCTTACGAATGATGTATTATTATGTATTATGCATTGTTATTATTATTGTTATTATCATATCCTCCTCCTTACCATCTTTCCCCATTACCACCACCACCACCACCATCATCCTAATCAATGTTTTCAACCAAAAGCATAGGCCTACTGCACGGATAAAACAAGACCTATAGCAATTAGCTAACCTTACATAGAGCCAACATGAAAACATGTGCTAACCAGAGTGAAGTTGTAGCGCGTGCATGCATGCGTCCATTTTGGAGCAGTAGGATTATCCATCAATATCCAACCGTAGATTGTAGAATGTGAAATGGTTGGTATTAAATGGTGACTCTACATGATAATAAAGCAGCAATTTGTGTAGCCAGGGGAGGCCGTTCAGCTTGTTGGGAGAGAAAGGGGGAGAGCCCGGGCCACCAAGGGGACCCCCGCCGCTCTTGGCAGGCGAAAGTGGCAGCAAAGCTTGGACTCGTTCTCGGTCTTAATCCCAAAGCTATCGGGGTTTGCTATTTATTTTTCTCACCAAATCTTATTTGCTTGACTCTCCGTTTAAGAACTCCTAACATTTCAGTTCGTATGTTGTTAGCACCAATGAACATAGACATGTAGGCCCCGTCAACAACAAGTAAATAAGGCGCGAAATAGACGACAAGCGCACTTGGTGTGCCTACTAATTTACATATCTGAAACTGTTAAATTGCTCAAATTCAACCTGCCAACTGTTGATGAGTAGTCAACATGGGTTTGGAGCCTGTAGTATTTGCCTGCCTCATATTATCCTTTAGGTCTATGATAATACCCTATTATTAATACAACCAGGTAGCATTCACGTAGACTACGATAAGGGTGTGCGTAGAGTCGTATAGGCCTTTCCAAATAATGATTACAAACGGTGCTTTTAGAGAATATAATCTATTTTGGGGACAAAGCGTTATCACCCTGTACGTGGGAAGAGAACATGTTGGGTAAAGAGAGCTCTTGCCACAGCTTCTCGCCTCTTGTTTGAGTCACATATTTCATTGTATAGGGAAACATTTCATTGGGTAGCGGTGTTCTCTCGTTTATCCCATCACCTTTTCTGTTCTGCCTGTCCCCAGCTCTCTCCGCTGCAAGCCAAACAGTCCAGCGCCGTGCCTAGCAGAGCCACACAGAGTGCGGGACGTACCTGCTACTAGGAACTCCCGAAGAGAGCGGAAGTGATCAAGGTGCTGAAACTTGACAACTCGATGCAGGGGCCGGGTTTTTATTTCTTCTTCGCTCTTGCTAGCCTAATTGAATATACAGATGTAGGATCTTAATTTGATCACTCTTTTGTCGCTGGGAATTTTGTTAAATTGTAGTGTATTCAATGTTTAAAAAGGCTTCTAAAGTTCGTAAATTCCACTTTAAAATGTCAGACTTGATTTGCCCTAACGAAAAATATAAACCCCTACAAAAAATGTCAATTGACTATAATACACATAATAATTCACATTTCCTGGACTATTTTCCTGCTGTAGCAAGCTGGCTCAAATTAAAATCCTACATCTATATGTACATTAGAAAGCACCCATGCAACAGAGAAACAACACACATTGCAGACATTATACAGGAACAAGTCTGTTTATTAAGCCATACCGCCACTATTTGAAACCCTGTGGTCTTATAAATGGGGGTTGTGGTTCAAAGCCTACAAGCTAAGTTAATGCGGCCCTGGACATGCATGCCTTCCGATTTCTTGTTCAGCATAGTACTGTTCTAAAAACAGTAGGCTACACGTTGATTCTGAATAGGCTTGTGCAGTCACACTTTGTTTTCATCATCAATCAAAAACGCATTGGCTTGCACAAGATTCTTTTATGACAATTTTCAGGAATATCAACAAGTGATTAGGTGTGGTAATGACTTGACAGAAACAAACAACTTACGGGGGTTGCTCTGTCATTATGCTCTTCTACTATGATTTTCCAGGTGTGGTATGATGATTAATGGGCTGTATATCTGTGCAACACCAACACATTCCTACAACGCTGTTGAGGTGTCATACTCTGAATCTGGTGAGGCGTCATGCACCAATATTTCTTGAAGAGGCGCTTATGCCAAATCAAATGCAATAGGTTATCTTTACAAGATAAATTATGTGTAAAATAAACTGTATCTTTTAAAACAAAAGCATTCTATGTGAGAGAGGAACGATTTAACTGTCAGCTACTCACTGGACTACACAATGGGAACAAAACTCTAGAAACATTTTACATTTTGTCCCTAATACCAATGTATTTACATGACAAGTGGTGTTACACAGTACAAAATACTCCACATACTGTACACAAGCGTGCAAATACACACACACAACTTTGTTTTTGTGAATTTTCAAGACTTTATGGGGAGTAAAAAAGTAGTCCCATTCAAAATCCTATTTTCCCTAATGCTTAACCTGAACCTTAACCCCTTACTCTAACCCTAACCTAACCTAGCCTAAAATAGCATTTGAAAAAATTCAGGACATGAAAAAGGTCCTGACTTTAAATTTTTCCCTTGTTTTCCTACCTTGTCGGGACATTCTGGAGACTTGTCAGGACATTGTGATTGACACACACACACACACACACACACACTTATCTAGGACTTTATTCCTCCAGCTGCAGCCTCCCATCCAAGGCAGTTTGAGCAGCCGTCCCCTTTGTCCAATGTGGCCTTAGTCATACACAACACACAACCCAAGCTTTACTGTGTTCACTCTCCTCTTTTCTGTTGTGTTGGAAGGAGTTGGAGGGAAAATGGCATCTCTTTCAGACCCCCTCTGACCTCTCTAGCCTTCATCCTTCAGCCCTATTTCTGTAGCTCAGTACCTGCTGTATCCTGCGCAGGTGTCAAATAAAGTACATTTTTTATTTTTATCGGGTTGATCACCTTTAATAATGCAGATAGATTGTGGCTTCCATCAAGGTAATTGTCTGCATCATTTCCAATCCCCCATATAATGTTTTGTAAATATATATATATATAAAATAAAATAAAAATATATATTTTCCTTTATAGTTTTCCTCTAACCCTACCTCCCCTAATTGGAGTAAACTAATGGAAAACAATCAATCAATCAAATGTATTTATAAATCCCTTATTACATCAGCCAATGTCACAAAGTGCTGTAGAGAAACCCATCCTAAAACACCAAACAGCAAGCAATGCTTATACATACACTACCGGTCAAATGTTTTAGAACACCTACTAATTCAAGGGTTTTTATTTATTTAGACTATTTTCTACATTGTAGAATAATATTGAAGACATTAAACCTATGAAATAACACATATGGAATCATAATTATATTTTTATTTTATATTTGAGGTTCTTCAAAGTAGCCACCCTTTGCCTTGACGACAGCTTTGCACACACTTGGCATCCTTTCAACCAGCTTCACCTGGAATGTTTTTTCAACATTCTTGAAGGAGTTCCCACATATGCTGAGCACTTGTTGGCTGCTTTTCCTTCACTCTGCGGTCCAACTCATCCTAAACCATCTCAATTTGGTTGAGATTGGGTGATTGTGGAGACCAGGTCATCTGATGCAGCACTCCATCACTATCCTTCTTGGTAAAATAGCCCTTACACAGCCTGGAGGTGTGTTGGGACATTGTCCTGTTGAAAAACAAATGATAGTCACACTAAGCCCAAACCATGGGATGGTGTATCGCTGCAGAATGCTGTGGTAGACATGCTGGTTATATGTGCCATGAATTCTATATAAATCACGGACAGTGTCACCAGCAAAGCACCCCCACACCATAACACCTCCTCCTCCATGCTTTAAAATTAGACATTCGGAGATCATCCGTTCACCAACACCGCGTCTCACAAATTTGTACTCCAGACCAAAGGACACATTTCCACCGGTCTAATGTCCAATGCTTGTATTTCTTGGCCCAAGCAAGTCTCTTCTTCTTTGCAGCAATTCAACCATAAAGGCCTGATTCACACAGTCTCCTCTGAACAGTTGATGTTGAGATGTGTCTGTTACTTGAACTCAGTGAAGCATTTATTTGGGCTGCATTCTGAGGCTGCAGCAGTGGTAACTCTGGGTCTTCCTTTCCTGTGGTGGTCCTCATGAGAGCCAGTTTCTTCATAGCCCTTGATGATTGTTGCGACTGCACAATTTTCCAGATTGACTGACCTAAATCTTAACCTTTTTTCCGGATTGACTGACCTTAATATCTTAAAGTAATGATAGACTGTCGTTTCTCTTTGCTTATTTGAGCTGTTCTTGCCATAATATGGACTTGGTCTGTTACCAAATAGGGCTATGTTCTGTATACCACCCTTACATTGTCACAACACAACTGATTGGCTCAAACACATTAAGAAGGATAGAAATTCCACACATTAACTTGTAACAAGGCACACCTGTTAATTGAAATACATTCCATGTGATAAAATAAAGAAAAACCCTTGAATGAGTACAGTAGGTGTGTGTGTCCAAACTTTTGACTGGTACTGTATGTCTTTAATTAGTATATTTGAGTTTAACCATATTTGTTGTAATATTGGTTGTCTTTTCTGGTGGATTAAACTGAAATTGCAAACAACTTTCTATGGCTTGTTTGAAAAATAACGATATTTAGGAGATTATTTAATTTTCAAATAACCGAAAGTGAGAGTTTTGCAGTCTGAATAAAGGGAAAAAGGCCCTTCCTGAACATGGGGTGAGACATCCTTACTAATCTGCTAGAGACGCCTTTAGTGAGATGTCTAATGATTTAATATTTACTAATTTCTGTCGTCCGAATTCAGATTTATTATATACAGTGGGGCAAAAAAGTATTTAGTCAGCCACCAATTGTGCAAGTTCTCCCACTTAAAAAGATGAGAGAGGCCTGTAATTTGCATCATAGGTACACTTCAACTATGACAGACAAAATGAGAAAAATAAATCCAGAAAATCACATTGTAGGATTTTTAATGAATTTATTTGCAAATTATGGTGGAAAATAAGTATTTGGTCAATAACAAAAGTTTATCTCAATACTTTGTTATATACCCTTTGTTGGCAATGACAGAGGTCAAACGTTTTCTGTAAGTCTTCACAAGGTTTTCACACACTGCTGCTGGTATTTTGGCCCATTCCTCCATGCAGATCTCCTCTAGAGCAGTGATGTTTTTGGGCTGTTGCTGGGCAACACAGACTTTCAACTCCCTCCAAAGATTTTCTATGGGGTTGAGATCTGGAGACTGGCTAGGCCACTCCAGGACCTTAAAATGCTTCTTACGAAGCCTCTCCTTCGTTGCCCGGGTGGTGTGTTTGGGATCACTGTCATGCTGAAAGACCCAGCCACGTTTCATCTTCAATGACCTTGCTGATGGAAGGAGGTTTTCACTCAAAATCTCACTATACATTCATTCTTTCCTTTACACGGTTCAGTCGTCCTGGTCCCTTTGCAGAAAAACAGCCCCAAAGCATGATGTTTCCACCCCCATGCTTCACAGTAGGTATGGTGTTCTTTGGATGCAACTCAGCATTCTTTGTCCTCCAAACACGACGAGTTGAGTTTTTACCAAAAAGTTATATTTTGGTTTCATCTGACCATATGACATTCTCCCAATCTTCTTCTGGATCATCCAAATGCTCTCTAGCAAGCTTCAGACGGGCCTGGACATGTACTGGCTTAAGCATGGGGACACGTCTGGCACTGCAGGATTTGAGTCACTGGCGGCGTAGTGTGTTACTGATGGTAGGCTTTGTTACTTTGGTCCCAGCTCTCTGCAGGTCATTCACTAGGTCCCCCCGTGTGGTCTGGGATTTTTGCTCACCGTTCTTGTGATCATTTTGACCCCACGGGGTGAGATCTTGCGTGGAGCCCCAGATCGAGGGAGATTATCAGTGGTCTTGTATGTCTTCCATTTCCTAATAATTGCTCCCACAGTTGCTTTTTTCAAACCAAGCTGCTTACCTATTGCAGATTCAGGCTTCCCAGCCTGGTGCAGGTCTACAATTTTGTTTCTGGTGTCCTTTGACAGCTCTTTGGTCTTGGCCATAGTGGAGTTTGGAGTGTGACTGTTTGAGGTTGTGGACAGGTGTCTTTTATACTGATAACAAGTTCAAACAGGTGTCATTAATACAGGTAACGAGTGGAGGACAGAGGAGCCTCTTAAAGAAGAAGTTAAAGGTCTGTGAGAGCCAGAAATCTTGCTTGTTTGTAGGTGACCAAATACTTATTTTCCTCCATAATTTTCAAATGAATGAATTAAAAATCCTACAACGTGATTTTCTGGATTTTTTTCTCTCATTTTGTCTGTCATAGTTGAAGTGTACCTATGATGAAAATTACAGGCATCTCTCATATTTTTAAGTGGGAGAACTTGCACAATTGGTGGCTGACTAAATACTTTTTTGCCCCACTGTAAATCAGGCCCGTTGAATTTTTTTTGGTTTTCCGTTACAAATAAAATGGAATATTTTTTGCTCATGTAATTTATAAAACAAATCTCTAGGTGTAGGCAAGGTCATAAGCAAATAAGTAAACTGGGATATGACTAAAGAGTTAATCAGGGTGATTTTTCCACAAATAGACATGTATTTGCCTTTCCATGGTAGCAAGATCTTATCTATTTTTGCTATCTTTCTATTAAAACGTATTGTAGTGAGATACTTACTTTCTTTCAGGATATGAATACCGGGTATGTCCACTTCACCGTCAGACTATTTTATTGGTTTACTACACAGTAATGTAAAAGTAATTTTTTTGTGATCCAATACATTATACAGTACACTTATCATAATTTGGTTGTAAATCAGAGAGGTTAGAAAAATAATCTAGATCCTTTATGAGGTTTTGGAGGGATCGAAATTGTGGATTCAAAAGAAAACATTAATTAACAGTGTACAATGACACCTTTCTTTTTAAGCCCTGGATTTCTAACCCCTTGATATTATTGTTAGATCTGATTTTAATAGCCAACATTTTGATGGCCATAATAAATAGATATGCCGATAGTGGACAACCTTGTTTTACTCCCCTACAGTTTAACACTTTCTGAGAAGTAGCCATTATTTACTATTTTACACCCAGGCTTACTTTACATAACTTTAACCCATTGTATAAGAGATTCTCCAAAATTGAAATATTCCAGGCATTTATATATAAAACCCTTTTCAAAGTCAGCTATGAATACCAGGCCTGGTTTGCCAGATTTTTCATAATATTCTATTGTTTCCAGAACTTGTCTTATATTACCTCCAATGTATCGTCCAAGTAAAAAAAACTGTCTGATTAGGATTAATAATATCCAACTCAATTATTTTTAATTCTATGCACTATGCATTTTGCTAGAATTTTTTGCATCACAACACTGAAGTGTAAGGGGCCTCCAATTTTTTAAATGGACTCCATCTTTATATTTACCACTTGGGTCCTGTTTCAGTAATAATGAAATCAGACCTTCTTGTTGAGTATCTGATAATCAACCATTTTTATAGGAGTGGTTAAACATGCTAATAACGGTCCTCTGAGTACATCTAAAAAGGTTTGGTATACCTCAACTGATATGTCATCCAGCCCTGGAGTTTTCTCAGACTTTAAGGCTTTCATTTAATCAATAAGTTCCTCTTCAGTAAGTATTTCTGTACAGCTGTTAATTTTACATTATTAATATGAAAATAATACTTACAATTAACTTCGGTTAGTGGAGATTGAGGTGACTGAAATAAAAACATATGCTTAAAGTACTTTGCTTCCTCTTTCAAAATATAGTTTGGTGAATTATGGATGACAAGTTTCAGTAAATAATTTTTGGTAGCATTTCTATGTTGAAGATTAAAAAATAATTTGGTGCATTTTTCCCCATATTCCATCCAGTTAATTTTATTTATTTTAAAAATATATATTACACTTGATCTTTCTTGAATAAGTCCCTCCAATTATGTTGTTTTTTTCTTTAACTTATTCTGTGCCCATATGGTACAGTATTTATACCTGTCTATCTGTACTGTGAGTTCCTCTATTTCCTTTGTTAATATGAACTCAAATATAGTTCGATTTTATTTGAGTCGTGAGAAGAGAGGATATAGTGCCAAAGACTTTTTGAGATACCTACAACTGAGGTAGAATAGTTGAAAGTCTGTGTGAATATTACTGTTGAAACTAATCAAAACATCAAATTGAAAACACTTTTTGTTCACAGGGCCAAGCAGATGTGAATGTAACTAGATACAGTACATTTTTTATGACACCTTGCTGCTGACTTGTGTATTGTAACTGTTGCAGATAAAGAAAACTATGATTCAAAATGAAGGAAGCAAGGAGAGGAAGTGACAGTAGGGAGGAATGGAGATGCAGGCATAGCCACGGGAACAAGTGGTGCTGAGGGTGCTGCAGCATCCCCTGAAAAATCGTAATCAAAATTGCACTGGGCCTTTTACTAGTATTAGCGGACCAATATACAAGTCTGTACACGGGCAAAATAGGTTTTCAGCATCTCCACTTTGGCAAAAAAGCTAATTGTATAATTAAGAACAGCATCTTGCAGGATTCAACAGTTGGAATTGTAAGAGTTGTTGCCCTGTCCCTTTCTCTGTGATTGTCATTCTAATATAACACAATAGATCTGGTAGAAAAAACCAACGATTCTTTTGTACTTTTGTGTACCATCATCTTTGAAAGGCAAGATAAAGGCCATAATGTATTATTCCAGCCCAGCTGCAATTTAGATTTTCGCCACTATATGGTAGCAATGTATGGGCAACGTTTTAGACTGATCCAATGAACCATTGCATTTCTGTTCAAAATGTTTTATCAAGACTGCCCAAATGTGCCTAATTTGTTTATTAATAACTTTTCATGTTCAAAACTGCAATCTCCTTAATAGCATGGTTTATTTCACTGTAATAGCTACTGTAAATTGGACAGTGCAGTTAGATTAACAAGAATTGAAGCTTTCTGCCAATATCAGATATGTCTATGTCCTGGGAAATGTTCTTGTTACTTACAACCTCATGCTAATCGCATTAGCCTACGTTGGCTCAACCGTTCCGTTGAAGGGACACCGATCCCGAAGAAGTTTTAACGAGTCCGATGAGAAGTATATCCTGTTTTCACTGGAACAGGCCCAGATTCACGCCTTATGTGTGAAGAAAGGATGCCGGAAAAGGGGACGCAGATCGGGGATTCTTCTGAGAAGCTGGAGGCGAGCGACTAAACTCCCAATGCCTTCCATTCTCCTTGCTAACGTGCAATCGTTAGAAAATAAAATTGATGTCCTATTATTTAAGATTATCCTACCAACAGGACATTCAAAACTGTAACATCTTATGTTTCACAGAGACGTGGCGGAACGAAGAAATGGACAATATAGAGCTGGCGAGATTTACTATGCACCAGCAGAACAGAGACGCTACCTCTGGTAAGACGAGGGGTGGGGGTGCGTGTCTTTTTGTCAATAACAGCTGGTGCGCAATGTCTAATATTAAAGAAGTCTTGAGGTATTGCTTGCATGAGGTAGAGTACCTTAAGATTGGTTGTCGAACACACTATCTACCAAAAGAGTTCTCATCTGCATTATTCGTAGCCGTCTATTTACTCCCACCCTCCATTTGGCAAATCTGACCACAATTCTATCCTCCTGATTCTTGCTTACAAGCAAAAACTAAAGCAGGAAGTACCAGTGACTCACTCAATACGGAAGTGGTCAGATGACGTGGATGCTACACTACAGGACTGTTTTGTTAGCACAGACTGGAATATGTTCCGGGATTCATCCAATGGCATTGAGGAATACACCACCTCAGTCATTGGCTTCATCAGACAGTGACTGTACCATGGATTACAGGCAACATCTGCATTGAGCTAAAGGCTGGAGCTGCCGCTTTCAAGGATCGGGAGACTAATCTGGACGCTTAAAAGAAATCCCGCTATGCCCTCAGACGAACCATCAATCAAGCAAAGTGCCATTACAGGATTTAGATTGAATCCTACTACACCGGCTCTGATTCTCGTCGGATGTGGCAGGGCTTGAAAACTATTACAGACTACAAAGGGAAACCCAGATGCGAGCTGCCCAGTGACATGAGCCTATCAGACAAGCTAAATGCCTTTTATCCTCGCTTCGAGGCAAGCAACACTGAAGAATGCATGAGAGCACCAGCTGTTCTGGATGCCTGTGTGATAACGCTTTCGGTAGCCGATGTGAAGAAAACCTTTAAACAAATCAACATTCACAAAGACGCTGGGCCAGACGGATTACCAGGTTGTGTACTGAAAGCAGCGTGGATCAACTGTCAAGTGTCTTCACTGACATTTTCAACCTCTCCCTGACCGAGTCTGTAATACCAACATGTTTCAAGCAGACCAACATAGTCCCTGTACCCAAGGAAGCAAAGGTAACCTGCCTAAATGATTAATGCCCCGTAGCACTCACGTTGGAAGCCATGAAGTGCTTTGAAAGGCTGGTCATGGCTAACATCCACAGCATCCTCCCGGACTCCCTAGACGCACTCCAATTCGCAAACCGCCCCAATAGATCTACAGATGACGCAATCTCAATCGCACTCCACACCGCACTTTCTCACCTGGACAAAAGAAACACCTATGTGAGAATGCTGTTCATCGACTACAGCGCAATGATCACCACCATATTGCCCACGAAGCTCATCACTAAGCTAAGGACTTTGGGACTAAACACCTCCCTCTGCAACTGGATCCTGGACTTCCTGACGGGCCGCCCCCAGGTGGTAAGAGTAGGCAACAATATGTCTGCCATGCTTATCCTTAACACTGGGGCCCCTCAGGGTTGTGTACTTAGTCCCCTCCCGTATTCCCTGTTCACCCACGACTGCGTGGCCAAACACGACTCCAACACCATCATTATGTTTGCTGATGACACAACAGTGGTAGAATTAATCACCGACAACGATGAGACGGCCTATAGGGAGGAGGTCAGACAACTGGCAGTGTGGTGCCATGACAACAAGCTATCTTTCAATATGAGCAAGACAAAGGAGCTGATTGTGGACTACAGGAAAAGGCGGGCCGAACAGGCTTCCATTAACATCGACGGGGCTGTAATGGAGCGGGTCGAGAGTTTCAAGTTCCTTGGTGTCCACATCACCAACAAACTATTATGGTCCAAACATACCAAGACAGTCGTGAAGAGGGCACAACAAAACCTTTTCCACCTCAGGAGACTGAAAACATTTGGTATGGGTCCTCAGATCCTCAAAGGGTTCTACAGCTGCACCATTGAGAGCATCCTGATCGGTTGCATCACCGCCTGGTATGGAAACTGTTCGGCATCTGAACGTAAGGCGCTACAGAAGGTTGTGCGAACGGCCCAGTACATCACTGGGGCCAAGCTTCCTGCCATCCAGGACCTATATACTAGGCGGTGTCAGAGGAAAGCCCATAAAATGATCAGGGACTCCAGTCAAGCCTGTTTTCTCTGCTACTGCACGGGAAGCGGCACCGGAGTGCCAAGTCTAGGACCTAAAGGCACCTCAACAGCTTTTACCCCCAAGCCATAGACTGCTGAACAATTCATAAAAATCGCCACCAGACAATTTACACTGCTGCTACTCACTGTTTGTTTGTTACCTATGCATAGTCACTTCACCCTCACCTACATGTACAGATGACCTCAACTAGCCTGTACCCCTGCACACTGACTCGGTACCGGTTCCCCCTGTATATAGCCTCGTTATTGTTATTCTTATTGTGTTACTTTTTATTTTTACTTTTTATTTTAGCGTACTTGGTAAATACTTTCTTCTTCTTGAACTGCACTGTTGGTTAAGGGCTTGTAAGTAAGCGTCTCACAGTAAAGTCTACACTTGTTGTATTCAACGCATGTGGCAAATAAAGTTTGATTTGATTTGATTTGTAATTTGCTCTGGGCAAGAGTGTCTACTAAAATGGAATGAATAGACCATTTCAGTTTTCACAAAAAAATAAGTTGCATTTGCAAAGTATTTCAATGAACTGGAAAACATGTCAAGCTACTACTTGTATAATCCACAAGTATTATTAGATGAACTGTTTTGTACAGATAATTATCAGACGCAGGTTACAGATGCTGGTAAACAGTCAAACATTTCCCCAAAATACGTCTTGTTTTTGGCTTCAAAGACAGTAACACTTGGAGGCTTTAACAAATGTGCATTGTCATGCAGTGACATAATGATAATTGAGATCATGGAAATAATGAATAATTACCTAGTTGGGCTAACTTTTTAAACTTCTTGCTGTAGGCCTTCATCATCATCCTCGGCCTGCATCCCTGACTCTGGTATATTGCATTTCCACCTCTCACTATCAGACTTGCGTGTCCATCTTCCTGAATTAAAATGAGATATCCTAATGGCTCAATCTTGCTTCTTTAAATATTCCTAAGTTATTTAGCTATAGTGTTGGGCTACTATGCTGTAATATGAATATTCTCTAAGCGGTCTTGTTGATAAAACATTTGTCAACATTTTACGAGCCGCCTCTTTCGTTGTTGATGCAATGCTTGAATATTCGCAGAATGTTTCCCTTCCCTGGCGAATAATGCACAGTCAAATACAAAAAAGAGCTGGGCTCACACATTATAAGGAACATCTCTGAATGAAGGAAGAGCACGAGACAATGACACTATAATTGAGCCACAAGGGTGACTTCATATAGCCTATAGCAGGGAGTCGGCAACCTTTTTCATATGAGTGACAATTTACAATTGATCTGCATGCGAAGAGCTGCATGTGAATTGTGATTTTCATATAAGCATTATAGGCTATCTCAACTGTGCCCAGTCAATGTCTAACTGGCTACAAACGGAATAGCCTAATTCTAAGTGGTTACTAGACAGATACACTGTCCATTCAGCCACACCCCTGTAACGGCTGTCGTAGGCGGAAGAAGGTGAGGACCAAGGTGCAGTGTGGTATGTGTTCATCCTTTTAATAATGGAACTGAACACTGATTAACAAAAACAACAAAGAGAACAACCGAAACAGTTCTGTCTGGTGCAGACACAAAAACAGAAAGCAACTACCCACAACCAAAATGGGGAAAACAGGCTACCTAAGTATGATTCTCAATCAGAGACAACGAACGACACCTGCCTCTGATTGGGAACCATACTAGGCCAAAACACATAGAAATATAACATAGAAAAAAGAACATAGACTACCCACCCCAACTCACGCCCTGACCAACCTAACACAAAGACATAAAAAAGGAACTAAGGTCAGAACGTGACAACCCCACGGAGCTCCACTATGCCTACCTGTAAGGATGCGCTGTCCATTCAGTGGTGCTGAATCACGGGCGCGATCCGAATGTGTAGATTTTTCTTCATTCCCTGGTGGAGTTTGTTTGTCTTTATGGGTCCTAGCCGATTGAAGGCCTGAGTAATTCCTTTGATGTATGCATTTTATTTAAATGCACGTGTAAGATTTATCTGGCATACTTTGCATTTTGCAGTTAGCTGTTTTATGCCCCTGTTACTTTCACATTGATGTTGATATTTGAAGTCGGCCTTGATAGCGTGCATTATGTATCTATTATATGTAGCACTGTATGCACTGTTCCACAGGTAGGCTAAATGAGTCAATGTAGCCCATGTATGATGAGGTTGAGTAGGTCATTGTACAGCCATTATGCATTGTACACTCCAAACCTAATGTAAACTTAATATTGAGGTGATAATGTCCGGGGGACGTTATTGTTTGTGTTTGCTGTTCTCCGAAGAGCCTTTTGGAGTTTTAAAATGGTGTCGAAGTAAATGAGCTTCAACTGGCGGGTAAATTTCTACACACCCCACTTTGCCATACTACCCCACCCCCCACCCACCCAAACTATTTCCTGCGGCTATTGATGGAGGTTGAGAGAAAGCAGAGAGAAGGGAAAGATGGAGATTGAGGGGGAGAGAGAAAGCGGGGGATGGAAATGGAGTGAGCGAGAGAATAACACAGGGAGGTGACGGAAGGCCTGATTCAGACTTCGCTCTGTCTCCCGGGGGGGCAGTACTGAGCAGAGCACCTTTACTCTTTCATTTCCCTCCCTCTCTCTCTCTCTCCCTCTCCCTTCTGCTCCCTTACCTCACGGCGCGACAGCCGAGACACCTGAGGGGGAAAACACCTCCCATCCAACCACACAACACACACCCCACACACACCACCACCCTCTCAGTATCCCTCCAGCCCCCCACCCCAGGCAGGCTCCCTCTCTGGCAGGTATATGCATGTCCCCGAACCCCCCCTTCCCATACCCCATACACCCCTCCAGCCCCCCAGGTACCCTCTCCATCAGGGTGGCTCTCGGGGGAGAGGTTAGTGTGATGGATGTGTGATTGGTAGCCCTCCCCTAGGGCCTCTCTCTCCGTCACCTCTCCACCTCTCCCTCCACCCCTCCACGCTCTGAATTAAAAGGCCGTTTGTCTCCTGCGAGTCCTCAGCTGCACAGACCAGGCCTGCAATTTCACAGCACTCAGAGAGAGGGAGGCCATTACTGGGGATGCTGTCAGGGGAGCCATCACCACGTGGACACGCCTGAGGGGCTGCCTCTCTACCTTCCCTTGCCTTCCCTTGCTTTCCATTTCCTTCCCTCTCTCGCTCTCTTTCCCTTGCCTCTCTCTCCGTTCCCTCACTTGCTTTCCTTTACCGAGCCTTGTTTTGCCTTCCTGAACCCACAACTGGAGCTCTGGAGGGATGGATGGAGGGAGGGAGAGAGACTTTCAAACCTTATACACACACACAAACATAAAAATAGTCTTGCTATCACCGTAGATATAGACAGCAATGTAAACACGTATACACATATTATATAAAACATAAACATGCTCGTCTTGACATAGCCTGCTCACTTGCCATCTTCATAAAGCTACACACAAACGTAGCAACTTCTTCATATTTTATTCACAAGCAGAAAATACACCCACTCTTTCCATTGAGGCACGTAAAAAGCCTACCAATTTGAAAGATACAAAGAGAAATTCTATATTATGTTACACTCCCTCTCTATTTACTATGCTCCCTTCAATGTATTGTGTGTCTATTGCTTCACAATGTCCTGCATTTAAATGTTTTATTTTATTATTTTAAAGTAAATTGGCCTTCGGGGACAAAGATTTATTGAATTGAAATTGAAATGACATGGAGAAAAACCAATTTACATAAGTAAGAGAACACACACACTGAGTGTACAAAACATTAGGAACATCTTCCTAATATTGAGTTGCATCTCCTTTTGCCCTCAGAACAGCCTCAATTCGTCGGGGCATGGACTCGACAAGGTGTTGAAAGTGCTTCACAGGGATGCTGGCCCATGTTGACTCCAATGCAGTTTTGTGAAGTTGGCTGGATGTCATTTGGGCGGGTGACCATTCTTGATACACATGGGAAACTGTCGAGCATGAAAAACCCAGCAGTGTCGGCACCTACTACCATACCCCGCTCAAAGGCACTTAAAAGTTTTGTCTTGCCCATTCACTCTCTGAATGGCACACATACGCAATCCATGTCTCAACTATCTCAAAGCGTACACATCCTTCTTTAACCCGTCTCCTCCCCTTCATCTACACTGACTGAAGTGGATTTAACCAGGGACATTAATAAGGGTTTATGGCTTTCACCTGGATTCACCTGGTCGGTCTATGTCGTAGAAAGAGCAGGCGTTCTTAATGTTTTGTCCGCTCAGTGTTTAAGACCTGCTGAAATAGATTGAATGAAAGTCAGAGAAAAACGGATACTTTGTTTCACCATACGTCTTTTGGGCTTGTAGCGGTGACACCTTTCTGCTGAGGAGTTCCAGCCTTCTCGAAAAGAACAGAAAGGCCTGCACACTGTACAATCACCTCCCAAATGACAGGCACCCTTGACAAAGATGAGCAGAAAAAGACTATATAAAAAGAACTGAGCTATTAAACATTCTATTTTATAGTAGTACAATTGCGCAGAGAAAAATGTTTTGTTTAGCAAGTATAATGAAACACATCTAAGAAAGATAGGTGTACAAATGATTGGCACCCCTGTTTTCAATACTTGTGCACCCTCCCCTTGCGAGGATAATTGTGCTTAGCCTTTTTCTTTAATGTTTCATGAGATTGGAGAACACATCGGGAGGGATCTTATACCATTCCTCCATGCAGAATCTTTCCAGATCCTTTAATATCCCTTGGTCTGCGCTTATGGACTGTCCTCTTCAATTCAAACTGCAGTTTTTGAACAGGGTTCAAGTCTGGAGACTGAGATGGCTTTTGCAAAATGTTGATTTTGTGGTCAATTAACACTTTTTTTGTGGATTTTGATGTCTGCTTGGGGTCATTGTCGTGCTGGAAGATCCACTTATGGCCAAGTTTCAGCCTCCTGGCAAAGGCAACAAGGTTTTTGACTAAAACGTCCTGGTGCTTGTTAGAGTTCATGATCACGTTGGCCTTAACAAGGGCCCCAGGACCAGTGGAAACAAAACAGCCTCATAACATCAAAGATCCACCAAGTATGAGGTTATTTGCATACAGTGCATTCAGAAAGTATTCAGACACCTGGACTTTTTCCACATTCTGTTAAGTTACACCCTTATTCTAAAAGTATTTTTTTCTCATCAATCTACCACAAAACAGATTTTTTTTTAATGTTTGAAAACAGAAATACCTTATTTACATAAGTATTTAGACCCTTTGCTATGAAAATCTAAATTGAGCTCAGGTGCATCCTGCATCCACTGACCATCCTTGACATGTTTCTACAACTCCTGTGGTAAATTCAATTGATTGGACATGATTTGGAAAAGCACACACCTGTCTATATAAGGTCCCACAGTTGACAGTGCATGTCAGAGCAAAAACCAAGCCATGAGGTCGAAGGAGTTGTCCGTAGAGGTCCGAGACAGGATTGTGTCGAAGCACAGATCTGGGGAAGGGTACCAAAAAATGTCTGCAGCATTGAAGGTCCCCAAGATCACAGTGGCCACCATAATTATTATTAAATAGAATAAGTTCGGAACCGCCAAGACTCTTCCTAGAGCTGGTCGCCAGGCCAAACTGAGCAATCGGGGGAGGAGGGCCTTGGTCAGGGAGGTGACCGAGAACCCGATGGTAACTCTGACAGAGCTCCAGAGTTTTTTCTGCAGAGAAGAATGGAAGAAACTCCCAAATACAGGTGTGCCAAGCTTGTAGCATCATACCCAAGAAGACTTGAGGCTGTAATCGCTGCCAAAGGTGCTTCAACAATGTACGGAGTAAAGGGTCTGAAAACTGTGATATTTCCATGTAAAAAAAAAATATATAGTAATTCTAGGGTATTGTGTGTACAGTAGATTGATGAGGATTTAAAAAAAATCAATTTTAGAATAAGGCTGTAAAGTAAAAAAAAATCAGGCATCCTTCCTAACTCAGTTGTTGGAGAGGAAGGAAACCGCTCAGGGATTTCACAATGAGGCCAATGGTGATTTTAAAACAGTTACAGAGTTTAATGGCTGTGATAGGAGATAACTGAGGATGAATCATCAACATTGTAATAACTCCATAATACTAACTTATATTACAGAGTGAGAAGAAGAAAGCCTGTACAGTTAAAAAATATTCCAAACATGCATCCTGTTTGCAATTAGACAATAAAGTAATACTGCATAAAATGTGGCAAAGAATACGAAGCGTTATGTTTGGGGCAAATCCAACACAACACGTCATTGAGTACCACTCTTTATATTTTCAAGCGTGGTGTCTGCATCATGTTATGGGCATGCTTGTCATCGGCAAGGACTAGGGAGTTTTTTAGGATAAAAAGAAATGGAATAGAGCTAAGCACAGGCAAAATCCTAGAGGAAACCTTGGTTCAGTCTGCTTTCCAACAGACACTAGGTGTCACGCCCGTTGAAAGAACTGGACCAATAATCCTTTATTATTTACGACACCAAAAAAAAACAATAAACAATACCAAACAACCGTGAAGCTTAAGGCTAAGTGCCACAAACAAAGTTAACTTCCCACAAAGACAGGTGGGAAAAATGGCTACCTAAGTATGGTTCTCAATCAGAGACAACGATAGACAGCTGTCCCTGATTGAGAACCCTACCCGGCCAAAACATAGAAATACAAATAATAGAACATAGAATACCCACCCCAACTCACACCCTGACCAAACCAAAATAGAGACATAAAAAGGATCTCTAAGGTCAGGGCGTGACACTAGGAGACAAATTCAGCTTTCAGCAGGAAAATAACCTAATACACAAGGCCAAATATACACTGGAGTTGCTTATCAAAACGATATTGAATGTTCCTGAGTGGCCTAGTTACAGTTTTGACTTAAATCGGCTTGAACACCTATGGCAAGACTTGAAAATGGCTGTCTAGCTATGATCAACAACCAACTAGAGCTTGAATAATTGTTTTAAGAATAATGGGCAAATATGGGCAAACCCAGAAAGCCTCACAGCTGTAATCACTGACAAACGTTTTGTTTGAATTTTTCTTGCACATTGACAGTGTACATAGTTTAAAAATATATAATTAAATACATTTGAATCCCACTGTGTAACACAACAAAATGTGAAAAAAGTCAGAGGGTGTGAATACTTTCTGAAGGCACGGTATGTCGATTTTCGTTTTGTATAGACTTCTGACAAAACAGAATGCAGTTTTTCCTGCAGGTTTTCTTCCATTTTCTGCAATGTTGCAAAACTACCATACAGAACAACTCTCTGAAAAATGTGTCGAACATAACACGTAGCACCAACGGGCATGTGGGGGGGGGGTTCTTGAAATGTAACATCCAATCAAAATCTTGCCGCAGGGAGCTAGCAATACAAAATTATCCAGGCCTCCAAGGGAGGTGTGACAGCGACTTGATTTTGGAGGTATGGCAACAACAGCCTGGATTAGAACCAACATTATTTTCCAATTCTTTCGATCTGAACAGAACACATTTTTTGTTGTTCCGTCCACTGTTTTGGCCAGCAAAAGAAATTTGGGAACTGGTTCAAACCAAAACAAAGTACTAGTTTATTTTGTTCCTTTCTGTTCCTTTTTAAATCCCTGAAATATATATATATATATATATATATATATATATATATATATATATATAAATAATATAAAAACGCAACATGCAAAAAAGTTACAGTTCATATAAGGAAATCAGTCAATTTAAATAAATACATCTATGGATTTCTCATGACCAGGAATACAGATATGCATCTGTTAATCCCAATTATCTTAAAAAATACCAGTCAGTATCTGGTGTGACCACCATTTGCCTCATGTAGCTTGAGACATCTCCTTTGGATAGAGTTGTTCCGGCTGTTGATTGGGGCCTGTTGATCAGGCTGTTGATCAGGGCCTGTTGATCAGGCTGTTGATTGGGGCCTGTTGATCAGGCTGTTGATTGGGGCCTGTTGATCCGGCTGATCCGGCTGATGTTGTCCTACTCCTCTGTGCAAAGTAACTTATGCCTGCCCATTGTCACGTTCTGACCATAGTTCTTGTGTGTTTTCCTTGTTTTAGTGTTGGTCAGGACGTGAGCTGGGTGGGCATTCTATGTTGTGTGTCTAGTTTGTCTGTTCTGTGTTTGGCCTGATATGGTTCTCAATCAGAGGAAGGTGTTAGTCATTGTCTCTGATTGGGAACCATATTTAGGTAGCTTGTTTTGTGTTGGGGTTTGTGGGTGATTGTTTCCTGTCTTTGTGTCTATGCACCAGATAGGACTGTTTTCACATTTGTTGTTTTGTAATTTGAAGTGTTCAGTTGGGATTTATTATTAAAGAAGATGAACACTCACCACACTGCGCTTTGGTCCTCTCTTTCCCAGGAAGAAAGCCGTTACACCCACACCATAACCCCCACGCCACCATGGGGCACTCTGTTCACAACGTTGACATCAGCAAACCGCTCGCCATCTGCCCGGTACAGTTGAAACCGAGATTCATCTGTGAATAGCACACTTCTCCAGCGTGGCAGTGGCCATCGAAGGTGAGCATTTGCCCACTGAAGTCTGTGACAACGTCGACCTGCAGTCAGGTCAAGACCCTAGTGAGGACGACAAGCACGCATATGACCTTCCCTGAGACGGTTTCTGACAGTTTGTACAGAAGTTCTTCGATTGTGCAAAACCCACAGTTTCAGCAGCTGTTCGGGTGGCTGGTCTCAGATGATCCTTCAGGTGAAGAAGCCGGATGTGGAGGTCCTGGGCTGGTGGGGTTACACGTGGTCTGTGGTTGTGAGGCCAGTTGGACGTACTGTCAAATTCTCTAAAACGACATTGAATGCAGTTTATGGTAGAGAAATTAACATTCAATTCTCTGGCAACAGCTCTGGTGGACATTCCTGCAGTCAGCCTGCCAATTGCACACTCCCTCAAACTTTTGAGATCTGTGGCATTGTGTTCTGTGACAAAACCGCACATTTTAGAGTGGCCTTTTATTGTCCCCAGCACAAGGTATGTAATGATCATGCTGTTTAATCAGCTTCTGCCACACCTGTCAGGTTGATGGATTATCTTGGCAAAGAAGAAATTAACAGGGATGTAAACAAATTTGCGCTTTTTGTGGGAATGGAAAGTGTCTGGGATCATTTATTTCAGCTCATGAAACATGGCACCAACACTTTAAACTTTGTATTTATATTTTTGTTCAGCTATAAAAATATATATATATATATATATATATAATCATTTAAGTACATGAAAATGGCAGAAATTAGAATGCTAAACTTTTTGTGGACATGGTTCATGCAAAAGGCCAAGACACTGGTAAAGTAACAAAATATTGACTGCAACATTAAACAAATCTTTATTGAAATGACATGCCATCCTCAGAGTAAAGTGACAACCAGGTGACTACCACCCAATCAGTAATCAGTTTATTTGATTGATTACTTTGAATATGCAGCATTTAGCCCAAAGGATATAAACATTCATTATCCACAGATAACTACACGCATGTAAACACACACCCACACTCTCTGCAGATATTTGCACAAGTCTAAATAAATGTATGCATCCATAATATGAAACCACTGGGACAAATTAATGATGTCTCGCCAGGAGGGAGCATCAGTGTAAACACATACACCTCATCACACATACACCTCATCACACATATACCTCATCACACATATACCTGGGGGAATCTCATCACACCCACGTCTGGGGGAATCTCATCACACCCACGCCTGGGGGAATCTCATCACACCCACGCCTGGGGGAATCTCATCACACCCACACCTGGGGGAATCTCATCACACCCACACCTGGGGGAATCTCATCACACATACACCTGGGGGAATCTCATCACACCCACGCCTGGGGGAATCTCATCACACCCACGCCTGGGGGGAATCTCATCACACCCACGCCTGGGGGAATCTCATCACACATACACCTGGGGGAATATCATCACATATACACCTGGGGGAATCTCATCACACCCACACCTGGGGGAATCTCATCACACCCACACCTGGGGGAATCTCATCACACATACACCTGGGGGAATCTCATCACACCCACGCCTGGGGGAATCTCATCACACATACACCTGGGGGAATCTCATCACACCCACACCTGGGGGAATCTCATCACACCCACACCTGGGGGAATCTCATCACACATACACCTGGGGGAATCTCATCACACATACACCTGGGGGAATCTCCTCACACACACACCTGGGGGAATCTGATCACACATACACCTGGGGGAATCTCATCACACACACACCTGGGGGAATCTCATCACACACACCTGGGGGAATCTCATCACACACACACCTGGGGGAATCTCATCACACACACACCTGGGGGAATCTCATCACACACTCACCTGGGGCAATCTCATCCCACACCTGGGGGAATCTCATCACACTTACACCTAGGGGAATCTCATCACACATACACCTGGGGGAATCTCATCAAACACACACCTGGGGGAATCTCATCACACATACACCTGGGGGAATCTCATCACACACACACACCTGGGGGAATCTCATCACACATACACTTGGGGGAATCTCATCACACTTACGCCTGGGGGAATCTCATCACACTTACACCTAGGGTAATCTCATCACACATACACCTGGGGGAATCTCATCACACATACACCTGGGGGAATCTCATCACACCCACGCCTGTGGGAATCTCATCACACCCACGCCTGTGGGAATCTCATCACACCCACGTCTGGGGGAATCTCATCACACCCACAACTGGGGGAATCTCATCACACATACACCTGGGGGAATCTCATCACACCCACAACTGGGGGAATCTCATCACACCCACACCTGGGGGAATCTCATCACACCCACGCCTGGGGGAATCTCATCACACCCACGCCTGGGGGAATCTCATCACACATACACCTGGGGGAATCTCATCACACATACACCTGGGGGAATGTCATCACACCCACTCCTGGGGGAATCTCATCACACCCACACCTGGGGGAATCTCATCACACATACACCTGGGGGAATCTCATCACACCCACACCTGGGGGAATCTCATCACACATACACCTGGGGGAATCTCATCACACACACACCTGGGGGAATCTCATCACACATACACCTGGGGGAATCTCCTCACACACTCACCTGGGGGAATCTCATCACACACTCACCTGGGGGAATCTCATCACACACACCTGGGGGAATCTCATCACACTTACACCTAGGGGAATCTCATCACACTTACACCTAGGGGAATCTCATCACACATATACCTGGGGGAATCTCATCACACATACACCTGGGGGAATCTCATCACACACACACACCTGGGGGAATCTTATCACACATACACCTGGGGGAATCTCATCACACACACACCTGGGGGAATCTCATCACACATACACCTGGGGGAATCTCATCACACTTACACCTAGGGGAATCTCATCACACATACGCCTGGGGGAATCTCATCACATGTACACCTAGGGGAATCTCATCACACATACACCTGGGGGAATCTCATCACACTTACACCTAGGGGAATCTCATCACACATACGCCTGGGGGAATCTCATCACATGTACACCTAGGGGAATCTCATCACACATACACCTGGGGGAATCTCATCACACATACACCTCGGGGAATCTCATCACACACACACCTGGGGGAATCTCATCACACATACACCTAGGGGAATCTCATCACACATACACCTGGGGGAATCTCATCACACATACACTTGGGGGAATCTCATCACACTTACACCTAGGGGAATCTCATCACACATACACCTGGGGGAATCTCATCACACCCACACCTGGGGGAATCTCATCACACCCACACCTGGGGGAATCTCATCACACCCACACCTGGGGGAATCTCATCACACATACACCTGGGGGAATCTCATCACACCCACACCTGGGGGAATCTCATCACACCCACGCCTGGGGGGAATCTCATCACACCCATGCCTGGGGGAATCTCATCACACATACACCTGGGGGAATCTCATCACACATACACCTGGGGGAATCTCATCACACCCACATCTGGGGGAATCTCATCACACCCACACCTGGGGGAATCTCATCACACATACACCTGGGGGAATCTCATCACACCCACGCCTGGGGGAATCTCATCAGACATACACCTGGGGGAATCTCATCACACCCACCCACACCTGGGGGAATCTCATCACACCCACCCACACCTGGGGGAATCTCATCACACCCACACCTGGGGGAATCTCATCACACCCACGCCTGGGGGAATCTCATCACACCCACGCCTGGGGGAATCTCATCACACATACACCTGGGGGAATCTCATCACACATACACCTGGGGGAATCTCATCACACCCACACCTGGGGGAATCTCATCACACCCACACCTGGGGGAATCTCATTACACATACACCTGGGGGAATCTCATCACACCCACGCCTGGGGGAATCTCATCAAACATACACCTGGGGGAATCTCATCACACCCACCCACACCTGGGGGAATCTCATCACACCCACACCTGGGGGAATCTCATCACACATACACCTGGGGGAATCTCATCACACACACACCTGGGGGAATCTCATCACACATACACCTGGGGGAATCTCCTCACACCCACACCTGGGGGAATCTCATCACACATACACCTGGGGGAATCTCATCACACCCACACCTGGGGGAATCTCATCAAATATACACCTGGGGGAATCTCATCACACCCACCCACACCTGGGGGAATCTCATCACACCCACACCTGGGGGAATCTCATCACACATACACCTGGGGGAATCTCATCACACACACACCTGGGGGAATCTCATCACACATACACCTGGGGGAATCTCCTCACACACTCACCTGGGGGAATCTCATCACACACTCACCTGGGGGAATCTCATCACACACACCTGGGGGAATCTCATCACACTTACACCTAGGGGAATCTCATCACACTTACACCTAGGGGAATCTCATCACACATATACCTGGGGGAATCTCATCACACATACACCTGGGGGAATCTCATCACACATACACCTGGGGGAATCTCATCACACACACACACCTGGGGGAATCTTATCACACATACACCTGGGGGAATCTCATCACACACACACCTGGGGGAATCTCATCACACATACACCTGGGGGAATCTCATCACACTTACACCTAGGGGAATCTCATCACACATACGCCTGGGGGAATCTCATCACATGTACACCTAGGGGAATCTCATCACACATACACCTGGGGGAATCTCATCACACTTACACCTAGGGGAATCTCATCACACATACGCCTGGGGGAATCTCATCACATGTACACCTAGGGGAATCTCATCACACATACACCTGGGGGAATCTCATCACACATACACCTCGGGGAATCTCATCACACACACACCTGGGGGAATCTCATCACACATACACCTAGGGGAATCTCATCACACATACACCTGGGGGAATCTCATCACACATACACTTGGGGGAATCTCATCACACTTACACCTAGGGGAATCTCATCACACATACACCTGGGGGAATCTCATCACACCCACACCTGGGGGAATCTCATCACACCCACACCTGGGGGAATCTCATCACACCCACACCTGGGGGAATCTCATCACACATACACCTGGGGGAATCTCATCACACCCACACCTGGGGGAATCTCATCACACCCACGCCTGGGGGGAATCTCATCACACCCATGCCTGGGGGAATCTCATCACACATACACCTGGGGGAATCTCATCACACATACACCTGGGGGAATCTCATCACACCCACATCTGGGGGAATCTCATCACACCCACACCTGGGGGAATCTCATCACACATACACCTGGGGGAATCTCATCACACCCACGCCTGGGGGAATCTCATCAGACATACACCTGGGGGAATCTCATCACACCCACCCACACCTGGGGGAATCTCATCACACCCACCCACACCTGGGGGAATCTCATCACACCCACACCTGGGGGAATCTCATCACACCCACGCCTGGGGGAATCTCATCACACCCACGCCTGGGGGAATCTCATCACACATACACCTGGGGGAATCTCATCACACATACACCTGGGGGAATCTCATCACACCCACACCTGGGGGAATCTCATCACACCCACACCTGGGGGAATCTCATTACACATACACCTGGGGGAATCTCATCACACCCACGCCTGGGGGAATCTCATCAAACATACACCTGGGGGAATCTCATCACACCCACCCACACCTGGGGGAATCTCATCACACCCACACCTGGGGGAATCTCATCACACATACACCTGGGGGAATCTCATCACACACACACCTGGGGGAATCTCATCACACATACACCTGGGGGAATCTCCTCACACACTCACCTGGGGGAATCTCATCACACACACCTGGGGGAATCTCATCACACTTACACCTAGGGGAATCTCATCACACATACACCTGGGGGAATCTCATCACACATACACCTGGGGGAATCTCATCAAACACACACCTGGGGGAATCTCATCACACATACACCTGGGGGAATCTCATCACACACACACACCTGGGGGAATCTCATCACACATACACTTGGGGGAATCTCATCACACTTACACCTAGGGGAATCTCATCACACATACGCCTGGGGGAATCTCATCACACTTACACCTAGGGTAATCTCATCACACATACACCTGGGGGAATCTCATCACACATACACCTGGGGGAATCTCATCACACCCACGCCTGGGGGAATCTCATCACACTTACACCTAGGGTAATCTCATCACACATACACCTGGGGGAATCTCATCACACATACACCTGGGGGAATCTCATCACACCCACGCCTGGGGGAATCTCATCACAATCACGCCTGGGGGAATCTCATCACACCCACGCCTGGGGGAATCTCATCACACCCACACCTGGGGGAATCTCATCACACATACACCTGGGGGAATCTCATCACACCCACACCTGGGGGAATCTCATCACACCCACACCTGGGGGAATCTCATCACACCCACACCTGGGGGAATCTCATCACACATACACCTGGGGGAATCTCATCACACCCACACCTGGGGGAATCTCATCACACCCACGCCTGGGGGGAATCTCATCACACCCATGCCTGGGGGAATCTCATCACACATACACCTGGGGGAATGTCATCACACATACACCTGGGGGAATCTCATCACACCCACATCTGGGGGAATCTCATCACACCCACACCTGGGGGAATCTCATCACACATACACTTGGGGGAATCTCATCACACTCACGCCTGGGGGAATCTCATCACACATACACCTGGGGGAATCTCATCACACCCACTCACACCTGGGGGAATCTCATCACACCCACCCACACCTGGGGGAATCTCATCACACCCACGCCTGGGGGAATCTCATCACACCCACGCCTGGGGGAATCTCATCACACCCACGCCTGGGGGAATCTCATCACACATACACCTGGGGGAATCTCATCACACATACACCTGGGGGAATCTCATCACACCCACACCTGGGGGAATCTCATCACACCCACACCTGGGGGAATCTCATCACACCCACACCTGGGGGAATCTCATCACACATACACCTGGGGGAATCTCATCACACACACACTTGGGGGAATCTCATCACACATACACCTGGGGGAATCTCATCACACATACACTTGGGGGAATCTCATCACACTCACGCCTGGGGGAATCTCATCACACATACACCTGGGGGAATCTCATCACACCCACCCACACCTGGGGGAATCTCATCACACCCACCCACACCTGGGGGAATCTCATCACACCCACGCCTGGGGGAATCTCATCACACCCACACCTGGGGGAATCTCATCACACATACACCTGGGGGAATCTCCTCACACACTCACCTGGGGGAATCTCATCACACACACCTGGGGGAATCTCATCACACTTACACCTAGGGGAATCTCATCACACATACGCCTGGGGGAATCTCATCACACATACACCTGGGGGAATCTCATCAAACACACACCTGGGGGAATCTCATCACACATACACCTGGGGGAATCTCATCACACACACACACCTGGGGGAATCTCATCACACATACACTTGGGGGAATCTCATCACACTTACACCTAGGGGAATCTCATCACACATACACCTGGGGGAATCTCATCACACTTACACCTAGGGTAATCTCATCACACATACACCTGGGGGAATCTCATCACACATACACCTGGGGGAATCTCATCACACCCACGCCTGGGGGAATCTCATCACACTTACACCTAGGGTAATCTCATCACACATACACCTGGGGGAATCTCATCACACATACACCTGGGGGAATCTCATCACACCCACGCCTGGGGGAATCTCATCACAATCACGCCTGGGGGAATCTCATCACACCCACGCCTGGGGGAATCTCATCACACCCACACCTGGGGGAATCTCATCACACATACACCTGGGGGAATCTCATCACACCCACACCTGGGGGAATCTCATCACACCCGCACCTGGGGGAATCTCATCACACCCACACCTGGGGGAATCTCCTCACACACTCACCTGGGGGAATCTCATCACACACACCTGGGGGAATCTCATCACACTTACACCTAGGGGAATCTCATCACACATACACCTGGGGGAATCTCATCACACATACACCTGGGGGAATCTCATCAAACACACACCTGGGGGAATCTCATCACACATACACCTGGGGGAATCTCATCACACACACACACCTGGGGGAATCTCATCACACATACACTTGGGGGAATCTCATCACACTTACACCTAGGGGAATCTCATCACACATACGCCTGGGGGAATCTCATCACACTTACACCTAGGGTAATCTCATCACACATACACCTGGGGGAATCTCATCACACATACACCTGGGGGAATCTCATCACACCCACGCCTGAGGGAATCTCATCACACTTACACCTAGGGTAATCTCATCACACATACACCTGGGGGAATCTCATCACACATACACCTGGGGGAATCTCATCACACCCACGCCTGGGGGAATCTCATCACAATCACGCCTGGGGGAATCTCATCACACCCACGCCTGGGGGAATCTCATCACACCCACACCTGGGGGAATCTCATCACACATACACCTGGGGGAATCTCATCACACCCACACCTGGGGGAATCTCATCACACCCACACCTGGGGGAATCTCATCACACCCACACCTGGGGGAATCTCATCACACATACACCTGGGGGAATCTCATCATACCCACACCTGGGGGAATCTCATCACACCCACGCCTGGGGGGAATCTCATCACACCCATGCCTGGGGGAATCTCATCACACATACACCTGGGGGAATCTCATCACACATACACCTGGGGGAATCTCATCACACCCACATCTGGGGGAATCTCATCACACCCACACCTGGGGGAATCTCATCACACATACACTTGGGGGAATCTCATCACACTCACGCCTGGGGGAATCTCATCACACATACACCTGGGGGAATCTCATCACACCCACTCACACCTGGGGGAATCTCATCACACCCACCCACACCTGGGGGAATCTCATCACACCCACGCCTGGGGGAATCTCATCACACCCACGCCTGGGGGAATCTCATCACACCCACGCCTGGGGGAATCTCATCACACATACACCTGGGGGAATCTCATCACACATACACCTGGGGGAATCTCATCACACCCACACCTGGGGGAATCTCATCACACCCACACCTGGGGGAATCTCATCACACCCACACCTGGGGGAATCTCATCACACATACACCTGGGGGAATCTCATCACACACACACTTGGGGGAATCTCATCACACATACACCTGGGGGAATCTCATCACACATACACTTGGGGGAATCTCATCACACTCACGCCTGGGGGAATCTCATCACACATACACCTGGGGGAATCTCATCACACCCACCCACACCTGGGGGAATCTCATCACACCCACCCACACCTGGGGGAATCTCATCACACCCACGCCTGGGGGAATCTCATCACACCCACACCTGGGGGAATCTCATCACACATACACCTGGGGGAATCTCCTCACACACTCACCTGGGGGAATCTCATCACACACACCTGGGGGAATCTCATCACACTTACACCTAGGGGAATCTCATCACACATACGCCTGGGGGAATCTCATCACACATACACCTGGGGGAATCTCATCAAACACACACCTGGGGGAATCTCATCACACATACACCTGGGGGAATCTCATCACACACACACACCTGGGGGAATCTCATCACACATACACTTGGGGGAATCTCATCACACTTACACCTAGGGGAATCTCATCACACATACACCTGGGGGAATCTCATCACACTTACACCTAGGGTAATCTCATCACACATACACCTGGGGGAATCTCATCACACATACACCTGGGGGAATCTCATCACACCCACGCCTGGGGGAATCTCATCACACTTACACCTAGGGTAATCTCATCACACATACACCTGGGGGAATCTCATCACACATACACCTGGGGGAATCTCATCACACCCACGCCTGGGGGAATCTCATCACAATCACGCCTGGGGGAATCTCATCACACCCACGCCTGGGGGAATCTCATCACACCCACACCTGGGGGAATCTCATCACACATACACCTGGGGGAATCTCATCACACCCACACCTGGGGGAATCTCATCACACCCGCACCTGGGGGAATCTCATCACACCCACACCTGGGGGAATCTCATCACACATACACCTGGGGGAATCTCATCACACCCACACCTGGGGGAATCTCATCACACCCACGCCTGGGGGGAATCTCATCACACCCATGCCTGGGGGAATCTCATCACACATACACCTGGGGGAATCTCATCACACATACACCTGGGGGAATCTCATCACACCCACATCTGGGGGAATCTCATCACACCCACACCTGGGGGAATCTCATCACACATACACTTGGGGGAATCTCATCACACTCACGCCTGGGGGAATCTCATCACACATACACCTGGGGGAATCTCATCACACCCACTCACACCTGGGGGAATCTCATCACACCCACCCACACCTGGGGGAATCTCATCACACCCACGCCTGGGGGAATCTCATCACACCCACGCCTGGGGGAATCTCATCACACCCACGCCTGGGGGAATCTCATCACACATACACCTGGGGGAATCTCATCACACATACACCTGGGGGAATCTCATCACACCCACACCTGGGGGAATCTCATCACACCCACACCTGGGGGAATCTCATCACACCCACACCTGGGGGAATCTCATCACACATACACCTGGGGGAATCTCATCACACACACACTTGGGGGAATCTCATCACACATACACCTGGGGGAATCTCATCACACATACACTTGGGGGAATCTCATCACACTCACGCCTGGGGGAATCTCATCACACATACACCTGGGGGAATCTCATCACACATACACCTGGGGGAATCTCATCACACCCACACCTGGGGGAATCTCATCACACCCACACCTGGGGGAATCTCATCACACCCACACCTGGGGGAATCTCATCACACATACACCTGGGGGAATCTCATCACACACACACTTGGGGGAATCTCATCACACATACACCTGGGGGAATCTCCTCACACATACACCTGGGGGAATCTCATCACACACACACCTGGGGGAATCTGATCACACATACACCTGGGGGAATCTCATCACACACACACCTGGGGGAATCTCATCACACACACATCTGGGGGAATCTCATCACACACACACCTGGGGGAATCTCATCACACACACACCTGGGGGAATCTCATCACACCCACACCTGGGGGAATCTCATCACACACACCTGGGGGAATCTCATCACACTTACACCTAGGGGAATCTCATCACACATACGCCTGGGGGAATCTCATCACACGTACACCTAGGGGAATCTCATCACACATGCACCTGGGGGAATCTCATCACACATACACCTGGGGGAATCTCATCACACACACACCTGGGGGAATCTCATCACACATACACCTGGGGGAATCTCATCACACATACACCTGGAGGAATCTCATCACACACACACCTGGGGGAATCTCATCACACATACACTTGGGGGAATCTCATCACACATACGCCTGGGGGAATCTCATCACACATACGCCTGGGGGAATCTCATCACACATACACCTGGGGGAATCTCATCACACACACGCCTGGGGGAATCACCTCACACACGCCTGGGGGAATCTCTTCACACACACGCCTGGGGGAATCTCATCACACACACGCCTGGGGGAATCTCATCACACACACGCCTGGGGGAATCTGATCACACACACGCCTGGGGGAATCTCATCACACACATGCCTGGGGGAATCTCATCACACACATGCCTGGGGGAATCTCATCACACACACACATGGGGGAATCTCATCACACTCACGCCTGGGGGAATCAAACATTCGGACACACACACAGACAGTATATACATGTCGATATACACGCACACACATTGACATGCATACAGGAGCACGCACACACACACACACACATTGACATGCATACAGGAGCACGCACACACACACACACACACACACATTGACATGCATACAGGAGCACGCACACACACACACACACACACATTGACATGCATACAGGAGCACGCACACACACACACACACACACACATTGACATGCATACAGGAGCACGCACAGAACAGGAGTTCAGTTGAGTCAGTTGTACTTGAGCCATGTGAGTCGTGATAGCTTTGCTTTACTGTTACAGGCGAAGGGAACAAGGCCGAACAACCTTGCCTATCACACATATCGTACGTCATAGTTCACTAACAATCAGTAACCATGTTGTTATTGTGATAGATCACTTGTTCTCAACAACGTACCTGGCGGCCAAATAAAGATTTTGAAAAGAAATACAATCCTCGCCATTCCACCTCAGTAATACCTGGGAGGTGCAGAGGGATGAAATAAGAAGAAAAGAAAAGTGGCTGAGATGGAGGTGTGAGGAAGAGTGTGAGTGGATGTCACCCTGCAAGGGCTCAGCGTTTCCGCCCCTGTTATTGACCCCTAATGAGGGATATCACCTCCCGCCACCGGCCCATACTAATGAGCTAATGAGCGGGGGTGCGCGCCGCACCTCTGCCCTCACCTACTCCATTAATCAGGCTGGGGTCACAGACAGCAGCCACCACACAACCTCCCCCGTCTGGTGGTGCTAATGGAATGACCGAGGGATGGAAGGTGCTTTTAGTTAAAGAGCTCTGTCGTGGTTAGTGTGGGGAGGTGAGGAGGTGAGGAGAAGAGAGGAGAGGGGTGAGTAAATGAAGAGAAGACAGACGAGCGTAGAGAGAGGAAAGCAGAGAAAAAGAAAGAAGATGGGAGGAGACAACCATGTTGCTGAAAAACAGATGAGAGAATTAGGAAACGATGAGAAAAGTAAGCCTCCCTCCTTTATGATGGTGTGTGTTCTGAGTGTGTCCGGGTGACCTTTGACCTCACAGTGACCCTGTAGAGAGGGGTCAGGCTTCAGCTGGCTATCTATAGCTGCAGGTTGGGACCATGACAGGCATTTAAATAGGCAGGCAGAATGAAGGACAGTGGCACCACCATCCATCTCCCAGAGAGAGAGAGAGGGAGGGACAGGGAGAGAGCGAGAGAGAGAACGGGGAGGGGGCTAAGAGAAAGAGAGGAGGGAGAGAGAGAAAAATGTGTGTAGGTGTGTGTGGGATTTGAAAGAGATTTTCTTTAGGTGAGAGAGGACGTGTGTGTGTCTGTGGTGTGTGTGTGTGTGTGTGTGTGTGGGGGAGGGAGGGTGGGTGGGTGAGGGCGGACAGGTGTGTGGGAGAGAGAAAGAAAGCGACAGAGGAGATAGAGAAATAAATAAGGATAGAGGTCGATTGTCTCTCTCACGATCTACATGTTTTCATCAGGTCTGTAACATGAATCTAGTTAATTATCGTCCTGCGGGAGGCTCCTCCAACAGAGCTGAAACTCCTCTAACCAGTGTTCACAAAATCATACTACAAGCCAAAATCTCATCACAACATTTTCTAATTCACCTCAGCAACACCAACCTCAGAGTATCAGACAAGCCTCACACTTCCAGAGAGAGAGAATTGGGGAGGAAAGTAGTCGGTCGGGGGGCAGGGTGTGTGTGTGTGTATGGGTGTGTGTGTGTGTGTGTGCATGGGTGTGTGTGCATGTGGGTGGGTGGTGGGTTGCCGAATCCCAAACCAGAGAGTGAATAATCTTGGTTGCGTATGTACTCCAGCGTCCCCTGCTCCCCTGGCTAACCGGTCCGGCAGCCACTTGAATTAGCAGCCGAGGATTATGGGAGAGAGGCTCATTAATCTGAGGGACAAACAGCAGCCAGTGTGAATATTTGCACCCAGAAATTGAAAAGATTAAGTCCTATTTGACAATGACTGGCAGGCTCGCCATGCAGACAGAGGCTACTGTTCAATATTCATATCCTGGCCGTGAGGCTGTGAGGTTGTTTGTGTGAAGTGTGTGTGTGTGTATGTGTGTGTGGAGTTTGTGTGGGGTGTGTGTGAGTGTGTGCTTGTGTGGGGTTTGTGTGTATGTGCTGTGTGTGTGTGTGTGTGTGTGTGTGTGTGTGTGTGTGTGTGTGTGTGTGTGTGTGTGTGTGTGTGTGTGTGTGTGTGTGTGTATCAGTAGGTGTGTGGTGGGTGGGGGAAAGGTGGTGTCTGGGAAATATGGGGGTGGACATTTGACGGATAAGATAACCCCATTTCCCATATAGGGCAGCCACATCTAATATACAGTATCTCTCTATCTTTCTCTCTCTCTCAAAATGTGGATATCTGTTCATTTTCTGAGAAAGCTACTAGTGATTGGCCAACTGAAAGGACTGAAGCAATTTGGCCTCCTGTTAAGATGAAATCCCACACACACAAAGAAACAAACAAAGAAACTCACCGACTTCCCCACATACAACACACACCCTACAGCAGTCCAAAATCTGTTACTTTGAGCACATATCACAGCCGAGTCGAATAGGAACAGGCTTCTGGGGTGGGCACACAGACACAGACACACACACACACACGCACACGCACACGCACACGCACACGCACACGCACACACACACACACACACACACACACACACACACACACACACACACACACACACACACACACACACACACACACACACACACAGACTCAGACTCAGACTCAGACTCAGACTCAGACTCAGACACAGACACAGACACAGACTCAGACGACTCAGACTCAGACTCAGACTCAGACTCAGACTCAGACTGGTGTGCTCTGATGTCCTGTGTTTGTGTCTGTCATGTCAGCCTTGCAGGAGATTCCCTCTTTCTGAACACTCAGCAAATACAACTGCTATTCCTCTGTTCCTCGGCAGAGGAGGCTCGTCTCACCCTGCCCGACACACACACACACACATATACACACTCTCTCCCTCTCTACTCTGCAGGAGAGGAAGTTTGCCTCGCCAGACTTGACAAAGCTATTTACCCACCTCAGGGCCTGCCGGCCTCCCCTCTCCCCTCATCCTAGTCGCGTCAGACGCCATTGCAAATGTTTTCCCTCCTGCAGGAGATCAATATGTTTGGAAGCGGACAAACAGCCCTCCTTCGCCAGCCAGACACTTCCCGTTTAGCAGGCGACCGCTGGGAGAGCTGACAGCAGATGTACACAGCAGAATCAACAGCTAGCAGCAGCTCGACATTCACCAGAGTCAACACTAAACACTGTACCAGACTCAACAGCACAGATACAGGGATCTGAGAAAGAACGAAAACAAAACCAGAATCCGCTAGCGCTGCATCCACAGTGAACACTAGAATACTAGAATCATCACAATACCAGAATCAAAGCAATGGCCAAGATCTCCAGGACAACAGGTCAGAATCTAGAGCAAACAATCATCACACAACAAAATCAACAGTACAGCTAGTGGAATATAATATATACAGGGGCAAGGAATCAACACACAACCCGGAATTATTAACATTACAGCTACAGTATGTACAACAGGCCACAATTAACACCAGTATCTAACAATAGACACAACACCAGAAACAAGACTAAAATCAGAATGCACAGAGATAAAGAATTACCATCAAGCCAGATCAAGTCATTATACAAGCCAGGATTGAATCAAAGATCAAACCAAAAACCCGTCACAATTCCCACCAGACCTAACAAGTGTCTGCATCCTCTGCACACAGCACCTCCAGAACCAGACTAAACACACAATCTAGGCTGCCGCAGACTAAACCAATAGCATTCTATATGTTCACACGCACGCATTTTAATGTGGTGGTCCTAAAGAGGCTATCCCCCAGTCTATTTGGTGTGTCTGTGTTTGTCTGCTATTCTGCTTGTTTCAATATGTGTGTCTGCTATTCTGCCTGTTTCAATATGTGTGTCTGCTATTCTGCCTGATTCAATGTGTTTGTCTGCTATTCTGCCTGATTCAATGTGTTTGTCTGCTATTCTGCCTGTTTCAATGTGTTTGTCTGCTATTCTGCCTGTTTCAATGTGTTTGTCTGCTATTCTGCCTGATTCAATGTGTTTGTCTGCTATTCTGCCTGTTTCAATGTGGTTGTCTGCTATTCTGCCTGTTTCAATGTGGTTGTCTGCTATTCTGCCTGTTTCAATGTGTTTGTCTGCTATTCTGCCTGTTTCAATGTGGTTGTCTGCTATTCTGCCTGTTTCAATATGTTTGTCTGCTATTCTGCCTGTTTCAATGTGGTTGTCTGCTATTCTGCCTGTTTCAATGTGGTTGTCTGCTATTCTGCCCGTTTCAATGTGTTTGTCTGCTATTCTGCCTGTTTCAATGTGTTTGTCTGCTATTCTGCCTGATTCAATATGTGTGTCTGCTATTCTGCCTGATTCAATATGTGTGTCTGCTATTCTGCCTGATTCAATATGGTTGTCTGCTATTCTGCCTGTTTCAATGTGTTTGTCTGCTATTCTGCCTGATTCAATATGTTTGTCTGCTATTCTGCCTGTTTCAATGTGGTTGTCTGCTATTCTGCCTGTTTCAATGTGTTTGTCTGCTATTCTGCCTGTTTCAATATGTTTGTCTGCTATTCTGCTTGTTTCAATGTGTTTGTCTGCTATTCTGCCTGTTTCAATATGTTTGTCTGCTATTCTGCCTGTTTCAATATGTTTGTCTGCTATTCTGCTTGTTTCAATGTGTTTGTCTGCTATTCTGCCTGTTTCAATATGTTTGTCTGCTATTCTGCTTGTTTCAATGTGTTTGTCTGCTATTCTGCCTGTTTCAATATGTTTGTCTGCTATTCTGTGTGTTTCTATATGTTTGTCTGCATTTCTGGGTGCCTGTTTGTGTGTGCATGTATGTGTCTGTATTTGTGTGTGAGTTTCTATGTGTGTGTGTGTGTGTGTGTGTGTGTGTCTGTGTCTGTATGTGTGCGCTTCTGTGTGTGTCTGTGTCTGTATGTGTGCGCTTCTGTGTGTTTCTGTGTGTGTGTGTGTGTTGGTGGTGGGTCGGTGTATTAAAGGCCTCTGTTCCATGGAGATAAGAGGGGGGTGTTATCTGTGTATCGAAGGCCGGTGTCCTGGAGGGTGAGGGAGCAGAGGGGGAGAGAGGAATGAATTCTCCCGACTGCCCTCTCTGAATATTACAGGATTACACACTGCACCTTCAGACATGCCATAGCTCAGCCTGTCTGTCTCCGCCTCACGGGTATATGCACCGCCGTAGATTAGTGAAATAGAATTGAGAATTTCACCTGGAATAAACTAAGTGGAAGTGTGCGTGCACGGGAGCCATTGTTAACCATCAGTTGCTTAGGGAATTAACAAATTAGAAGAGATTTTTCTTTTTATGTTTTTTTTTTTGTGTGTGCGCGTGGGTGTGTGCGCGTGTGCGTGCGTGTCTGCACGAGTGCACTCACACCCGCAAGGGGCATTTGGGCAAAATCAAACATGATCAATTTCAAGGAATTACAAATAAACTTGCAATGGAGATTACTCTTCTAGATGCATAACGTGATATATTAGGCTGTGTTCAGTTCAGAGCCAGGCCTCTGGATCTGATGTGGGATAGCAATGCAGTGTGGGAGAAGCATCTGTCCTCCCTCCCTCCCTCCCTCCCTCCCTCGGTCTGTTCCTCCCCAGCATTCAGCAAATTATTCTTTTTTCAGATGCAAAGCAGCCTCAGAAAGTGAGATGATTATTTCTTTACGGCTGCTTAGGGGAGAGGAGGAGAGGAGGAGAGGGGAGAGGAGGAGAGGAGGAGAGGGGAGAGGAGGAGAGGGGAGAGGGGAGAGGAGGAGAGGAGGAGAGGGGAGAGGAGGAGGGGAGAGGAGGAAAGGAGGAGAGGGGAGAGGGGAGAGGAGGAGAGGAGGAGAGAAAGAAAGCCTTGGTAAGAAAAAAGGAGTGAGCAAGAGCAGAGGGAATGAAAGAAAGAGGTGACTTTCTCTTTCGGCAGACGAGGGTCTTTGAAGTTTGGGGCGAGATGGGGTCTTGGAGTTGGGGAGGGGGTGATGAAAAAAAACAGCGAGGGAAGATCATATTAACGAGATGGCCTCTAAAGACGAATTAAATGGTGGGAGAAAAGAAACACGATCAGAGCTAGCCCTACTTATAGACTCCTCACAGAATACCTCTTTACATCACCCTCCTTCCCTTCACCCGCGAGCGGCTCCAAAGAAAAAATTCCTTGGGTAGGCTTTTTAAAGGGGACTTGGAGTGTGTGTGTGTGATTGTGTGTGTCTGATTATGAGTGTGTGTGTGTGTAAATGTGTGTGTGGGAGGTTCACCGGTCCTATAGATGCAAACCTCAGCCCTTCAATGAAGAGGTCAGGGACTTATAGGGTGTTGAGGGGTCAGAAGTGGCGAGGGATTACAACGTGACCCTAAGCCCCCCCGGATCCCCCTCTTTTCACTCCTTTATCCCTGTTTGTTGTTTTGTGGCGGCGCAGACGAGAGGGAAGAAAAGGCGACGGTGGGGGAATTAGTGTAAAGCTCAAGAGATGAATGGACGTCTCATTCGCACCTCTTGTTGGCTGTTTCTCAGCTCCCCCAAAACAGCTCTCCCATTCCTTGTCTCTGTGAAAGCGTGTTAGGCTTGTTCTGTGGGGACAAAAGGAGACTCCCCTCCTGGCTTTTCATGCTCCCACCAGAGCAACAAGAGGATTTGGCCCCGCGGAGCTACAGCCCTGAGCCACCACCACTTTTTTGATTGGGCTTTGAGAGAGAGAGAGAGAGAGAGAGAGAGGGAGAGAGAGAGACAGAGAGAGGAGAGAGAGGAGACCTGTTTCTCTTTGTTGATTAATCAAGTGATTCCAGTTCTCTCAATAACACACCGCTCTATCTTTGTGTCTCTGACACACTCTTTCGGTCCTTTGAAATGACAACCAGGTTTCTCCTTACGTTGGCCCGATTTAACAGTTACATTTATGCACCTGCACCTGGTGACAACTATGGTATAAGAGAGCCTATAGGATAAGGCGTTACATAGAAAAACATGACTTTTAACTGACTACAGTAGTGTCATAAGTGCAATCTGTACACCTCCCACACTGTACATCATAGTCTCTCTAAAAGTCAGAGTAGGTGCATCTGCAGCAGGAAAATATATTTGTCTTATCAGATGTTGAGTTTCATGTCTGTGAGCGTGGTTTCAGAGAGAAGGAGTGTGGCTGATAGATAGTAAAATACATATAGATGGTAAAACGCGAGAGAGAGAGAGAGAGAGAGAGAGAGAGAGAGAGAGAAATGAAGATGGAAGGACGAGAGAGACAGAGAGAGAGAATAGAGAGAGAGGCATAAGAGAAAGGGAAAGGGAGATTGAGAGGGGGAGATAAACAAAAGAAAGAAGGGGTGGCTTGCAACAATAAATCAAGTTCCAGACTAATCTATTTAGCATGCTCTCACCATTATCCTGTCAGTGAAACATCTAATTAATTAACTGATTCGACAATGAAGAGGTTTTGAATGAGCCCATTTAGGTAATTACTACAGAGGAGACAGTCATTTACCAGAGAGACGGAGAGGGCCACCATTGGCAGCTGCCCTTCACTATCACCCCAACGCTTTTAGACAGTCAATAGTGACAAATTATACTGACAAAATCATGAAGCCTCGCTAGCTGTCACTTTCTCTGGTCTGTTTGCGTAGGTGTGTATGTGTGTAGGCGAGTGTTTGTGAAGGTGTGTATGTATGTTTGTACGCGTGTAGGTGTGGAGCAGTGGACGCTCCTCAGAGGGGGAAGGGAAGAACCATCCACCTCAGTGAATTTCCCCAAAAAAATAAAAAATAGTGAAACATTTTAAAAAAGTTATCATTTTTAGATAAAACTATATTCACATCACACCAAAGAATTTATTAAAACACACTGTTTTGCTACCAAGGTCTACAGTAGCCTCAACAGCCCTCTGTATGGTAGCACCATGGTGTAGCCAGAGGACAGCTAGTTTCTGTCCTTCTCTGTGGACATTGACTTCAATACAAATCCTAGGAGGCTCATGGTTTTCACCCCCTTCCATAGACTTACAAAGTAATTATGTAAACTTGCGGAGGACGTTCTCCAACTTATCAGAGCTCTTGCAGCATGAACGGACATGTTGTCTACCCAATCAAGGATCAGATAATTAATATTGTACTGAAAGCATAAACTACAGCTAGCTAGCACTGCGCAGTGCATAAAATGTGGTTAGTAGTTGGCACAAAGGCAGAGAAAAACAATAGTTTGAGAGAGAGAGAGCTAGCTATATTTCTCGCTGTAATTTTTTTCCCTTTCACTTACTTAGCTATCAAATGCAGCTATCTAGTTTAGCCTACTCAAACAGCCATCTCAAACCGACAGGCATGCTATGTGTAACGGCATTCAGAGGTGGAAGAAGGATCGGACCAAAGCGCAGCGTGGTAAGTGTTCATGATGTAAATTTAATGAAACGAACTGAACACGGAAATACAAAACAATAAAGTGAACGAACGAAAACCGAAACAGTACCGTGTGGACCAACACTCACACGGAAAACAAACACCCACAACTCAAAAGTGAAACCCAGGCTACCTAAGTATGATTCTCAATCAGGGACAACGATTGACAGCTGCCTCTGATTGAGAACCATACTAGGCCGAACTCAAAACCCCAACATAGAAAAACACACAGACTGCCCACCCAACTCACGCCCTGACCATACTCAAACAAAGACAAAACAAAGGAACTAAGAATGTGACACTATGTTAGCTAGCTGGCTATGGCTATCCAACACTAGAACTCTTCCAAGTCAAGGCAAGCTTTTAGTTTTATTCATTTATTGCCATCGGAGCTCGCCTGTGTAACTGCTAAACTGCTTGCTTACTGTACTGCATGATTGAAGCGGGTTTACTAATGCGTTAGTTCTAGTAGCTATGTTGACTAGCTATAACGTTAGCTAATATCGAGACAATAAGGTAGGCTGTATGTAGCGGTTTGCAGTTATGATATGAAGGTTTGGTTTGGAAAGGTTTTCTCGCCTGGTCACAGACAGCTGATGTGTTGTGCACTAAAGTCCACAAGCGAAGGGAAAAGGTGAAAGGAGGAGAGCTCTTAGATGCAAAAATGAATAAAATGAGCAAAGGGATCATGCTGTTTCTATGTGGCTGCTATGAAAGTGAACTGTGTTTGCGAGTGATCAGGGGTGTGTGTATTAATTCCGCCGATTCTGTTGAAAAATGTTTATTAAATGGAAGCAAACTTGATAAACATAGCTGAATGTAGAAACTTTTTTGCAACTGTTCAACTAATTATTACACCCTAGATCAGCGAGATGCAGGCAAGAGTGTGCAAGGCGGTATTAAATGTGTCACTGTCTGTCATCTTGACTCATATTTCTCTCTTGGCCTGTTTTAAACGTTCATTCATAGGCTAGGGTATAGCAACCTCATGATGGGTACAGGGAAAATTTGATTATCATGTAGTAGCCTAAACCTACCGATGTTACATTGAGTTGGGGTAATGGAATATGAATGACAGTCATCCAATATCCTGTAATAGAAATAAGGCCATGCTCATGAAAAATATTGTCCTCCCTCATCTTAAATGACACCGACCGCCACTGGTGTGGCTATCCTACTGTTGGCCCACTTGACAGTCCTCTAGCTGCCTGGCATGGTAAACATTTTAATTACGTGGTAATAACCTAATAATCACTCTTTTGTTTCTTGGGGATTAAAACAAACACCATTAAGATGCCAGGTTGGAGTTGATTGTGTTCAGTTCTTTGAAATAAGGACTAAGAACACTCCATTTTAGCTCTATGGTTTGCAGAGCCTGTTCTAGCCTTTTGGGGGTCCTAAGCGAGATTTGAATGTGGGGCACCCCATCTTGTGGGGGGAAGAAATTGTGGCCACCCTCTTGACAGTATAGAGAATTTAAGTTTTAAAGCTAATTTCCTGAAATTCTACACATTTTTGCCAAGGAGCAGAAAGACATTTTTGCAATTTTAAAGCTAATTTCCTGAAATTCTACACATTTTGTATTGATTCATGCCATGCTAATATGATCTGAGTAAGAATGACTGACAAAATCAATGGGAGCCCCCTGGAGGTCTGGGCCCCTGGGCGCGTGCCCTGCGTGTCCAGTCAGCATTCGGCCATGATTACTGCAAGTTTAGATAGCTGGCTAGACTAATTTACCAATCTAAAAATTGTAACTGACATGGCTAATTGAGTGATTGTCAGTGAGTGACATAACAAGAAAATAATTGCTGATGCACAACCAAATCTAGAAATAGGCACCTGGCGTATTCTACTATTCTTACTCTCAATAGTCGGGGCCCTCTAGCGGCCGGGGGCCCTAAATGATTGCTCATGTCGCCTATGCCTGATAGTTTGTGTTATTTTGTAACCTCAAAACAGGTTCAATATAACATTACAGAATATGTACTTGTAGTAACACAATAGCCAAGTCAAGACAACATTAAAGCTACCCACTAGTTCAAGACAGCATTCTTCAACTGGTCAACATTCAATAGTTTGCCTGTTTCAAAGACTGTCAAAGACTATGCTATTACTAAGACATGCTATTACCAACATGTCCATTCCAAAGAGTGTATGTTTCTGAAAACGAATTGCAATGTAAAGAGTAAAGACAGTTTCAGTACACTGTTTTAGATTTTTTTTAAATAGCAACGTGCGGACTACTGTAGATGTTTGACAGGTTTAGAATGCTATACATCTGAAATATATTGGATGTAGCCTACAGTACATACAAAGGCAATTCATTGATAAATCACAGACCAAGTTGTCACATTTGTGGAATACACAAATCTAATCAGAAAGAAGAGTACATCATTCCTGGCGTATCACTTTTTAAAAAATTCAATGCTTCATTCTTGTTACATTCTATATCTCCTTATACATATGTGCAAACAAATAGTTCTTTGTTGAGTTAACCCTGTGATGTGAGAGTTCTATGTTGTTTGGCTGCAGGTCACCTTGGTGTTAGCACCTATTGGTTATTGGCCGGTCCTCCTCAGTCCTCAGTGTGGGAAAGTCCAGTCTAAAGTCCAGCCAGAGGTCTGAACACATCAATGTGAGGAACCACTACTCAGACAACAAAAGATCCTGTTGGTAATCTCATGTTCTCTCTGAGACTCACTGATCTGATGGGGGGGTTTGGTACCTTTTTGCTTGAGCAGTGCTGGACAGACAGCACATCGCATCAGATCACACCTCTTCTCTCTGTTCTCGCTCTCGCTCTCACTCCATCTCTTTCTCTCACTCTCTGTGTTTCTCTCAATAACCAGTCAATCCCACATCAATAAGTAGTAGGGCTCCTTTCACCATGTCCATTCCCAGGGGCATCTTCATTACCCCTGGCAGCTCTGTTGGTTTGTTCCCCTGTGAAAAGGAACTGAATGGGGCAGGAGGCAGGGGTGGGCTGGGGTCGACTGAAAAGGGGTAGACTGGGGGCGGAAGGGATGGGCTGGGGGGTGACTGGGGTGGACTGGGGTGGACTGGGTTAGGCTGGGGTGGGGTGGACTGGGGTGGACTGGGGTGGGGTGGGCTGAGATGGGGTAGACTGGGTGCGGCAGGGATGGGCTGGGGGGTGGGTGGAGGGCTTCAAATCAAACTAAGCTTTATTTGTCACATGTGCCGAATACAACACGTGTAGACTTTACCGTGAAATGCTTACTTACAAGCAGTGCAGTTCAAGAAGAAGTATTTGGGTGGAGGGCTGGGGTGGGCTGAGCTGGGTGCAGGGTGGGGTGGTTTAGGGTGGGATGCTTTAGGGTGGGCTGGTTTAGGGTGTGCTGGTTTAGGGTGGGCTGGTTTAGGGTGGGATGCTTTAGGCTGGGATGCTTTAGGGTGTGCTGGTTTAGGGTGGGCTGGTTTAGGGTGGGATGCTTTAGGCTGGGATGCTTTAGGGTGGGCTGGTTTAGGGTGGGCTGGTTTAGGGTGGGCTGGGGGCAGTTGGAGGAATGAGGGGCAGGGCATGAAGGAGGGTAAGGGCCCAGGTTTTTTTGGTCCTGAAAAGGTAGTTGAGTGGATGGGGCAGCAATCAAAGGGCAGAGGGTCTCAGAGGGTTGATGAAGAGTGTGGGAGAGTGATTGTGTGTGTGTGTGTTTATGTCTGTGTGTGTGTGTGGCGACAGAGCGAGCAACCCCGGGTCTATTAGGTTGGTTGATGTCAGCCCTGCCGTTTGCCCATTCACCTCCTGCCTTTGTCTCTGGATTCACAATGAGGCCTGCGCTCAATACCTGCCCAGACCAGTGTCATTGAGAACATCAGAGCTCTGGCTCAATAGGGGCCCGGGCAAGCCCTTTAGCCTGGAGGTTAGTAGGCTGCCAGGGCCTTGGACCATTCACATGGGGGTTTGAGGAGCTCTGGTGGTGACAGAGGAACATTGGGGAGATGGACAGAGAGAGAGAGAGAGAGAGAGAGAGAGAGAGAGAGAGAGAGAGAGAGGAGAGAGGAGAGAGGAGAGAGAGAGAGAGAGAGAGAGAGAGAGAGAGAGAACAAGAGAGAGAGAATGAGAGAGAAAGATAGAGAGAGAACAAGAGAGAGAGAATGAGAGAGAGAAAGAAAGAAAGAAAGAACGAGAGAGAAAGAGAAAGAGAAAGAGAGAACGAAAGAGAGAAAGAAAGAGAGAGAGAGAGAGAAAGATAGAGAGAGAACAAGAGAGAGAGAATGAGAGAGAAAGATAGAGAGAGAACAAGAGAGAGAGAATGAGAGAGAATGAGAGAGAGAGAGAGAGAGAGAGAAAGAAAGAGTGAGAGAAATAGGGAGACAGAGGGAGAGAGACTTTTTGAAGGATGTGTCCTATTTATTACAGTTGTGGGCTGTATTGAATAACACTAATATTAATATTCATATTAATAATACTAACTTTACTTTACAAAGTGCTTCACACCATAAAATAAGTACTAGTACTAACTCAAAAAAACAAAGAGAGGAGGAAGGAGAATGAGAACAGATAGCTAATTAAAATCATACATTGAAATCATACTGTACATTGGAAGCATCTTTGTAAGTGTGTCATCAGCAGGGATTTTAAAAAGTAGTGAGTTTCCAAGCCTGATCGCCTCTGGCAGACCATTCCAGAGTCGAATGGCTCTAATGGCAAATGCCTGGTCTCCTGTCGTTATCATCCTAGACTTTGGAATGTTCAACAGTGCCCTTCCAGAGGATCTCAGGCTGCGGCCCAGCTCATAGGGAGATAAAATATCCGACATATAGGAATGGACTAAACCAAGGTTAGCCTTACACGTGATTAAGTGACTGGTGTCTAGTGTAGAGAAGCTAAAATAGGTGTGATGTGGTTACCTGTCCTGGTGCCTGTTAAAAGCCGAGAAGCAGCATTTTGAACTAACTATAGACGATGGAGTGATTTCTGACTGAGACGTGGACAAAGAGTTACAGTAATCTAGGCGTCAGGAATAAATCAAATCACGGAGAACTTTCTCTGGATCAGTGACTGAAAGAAAATACTTGAATGTAGCTATTTTTCTGTTTTTACTGTTGTTTTACTATTCTTGTGGGGACCAAACAATTGATTCAGCCAGCAGCCTACCACCCTGCATCCCAATGCTGCATTGCCTCTGAAGCTAAGCAGGGTTGGTCCTGGTCAGTTATTGCACGGGAGACCAGATGCTGCTGGAAGTGGTGTTGGAGGGCTATGCCCCAGGACAGTGAATGGCCTGTGTAGGGTGCTGTCTTTCGGAAGGGATGTTAAACGGGTGTCCTGACTCTCTGTGGTCACTAAAGACCCCATGGCACTTATTGTAAGAGTAGGGCTGTTAACCCTGATGTCCTGGCTAAATTCCCAATCTGGCCCTCATGCCATCATGGCCACCTAATCATCCCCAGCTTCTAATTGGCTCATTCATCCCCCTCCTCTCCCCTGTAACTATTCCCCAGGTTGTTGCTGTACATGAGAATGTGTTCTCAGTGAATTTACCTGGTAAAATAAGGGTTCAATTAGAAAGATTCCTGATCAAAATCCTAACTCGTATGCCTAAAATAGCCTTTTTCCTTGTGGGGACCAGCAAAATGTACCCACTTGTCCGAATTTTCCTTGTTTTACAAACCTTGTGAGGACTTCTGGTCCCCACAAGAATAGCAAAACCAAACACACACACACAGAAGGGAGAAAATGACAAATGTTGCATTGATGAATTTGAGCACGCTCCTTTCCCCAGACAGTGTGAATTGATTTTATATTACCCCTCTTCAACACTGGGATTTATTGACACACTGCAAAGAGTGTCTACTCCAGTACGCTGTTAAAAAAATATACACCTCCCCCATACCCCCCCCCACACTTATTTTCTTCCTGGTCCTCTCCCGCCTCGCTCCCTCCCTCCCTCGCTCTCTGTCTGACTGGTTTCACCCCTCCGTTCTCTTTTATGCCTCTATCCCTCTCTTTCTCTCGCTGTCTCTGCTATCGCTCCATAAAACACCCAGTTTCCCTGCCGCTATCCCAACGTGCCTCTCCCTCTCTCGCTCCATTTTTTCCCACACATGAGATTTGCCTAACAATAAGTTGTTCTGGCCAAGGTCAGATAAGAGCTGCACAGCCCAGGAAGCCTCCACCACTCTTTCTTTCATCCCTCTCTTTTCTCCCCTCTTTCTCCTCACAGCTTTCGAATTATCTCTGCTGCACGTAATAATAATTACTGAGAAAGGCGGTGCTGCGATAAGAAGGCAGGAGCTGAGATGGAGAGTAGGGGGGGGGGGCTGGGGGAGGAAGGGAAGAGGTAATGGGGGAAGGAGAGGGGGAAGGTGGGATAAAAAGGGGAGACGAGTGGGGAGGAAGAAGGTAGGGGGAAAAGGAATGAGAGAGGTGGAAGAGGATAAGACAAGGAGGGAGGAGAGAGGAGAGAAGGAGGCAGGAGGAGAGGAAGGGAGAGTGATGGAGAGATTGGTGAGGGGAGGGACCAGGAGAGTTAAGTGAAAATGAAATAAAGGGTTTCTGCCATGGTAAGAAGGCGCCGGCAGAAAGAGAGAAAAAAACGTGATTCTCGAAGGCGAGTTGGTTTGAGGAAGAGCTCACACACACTCGCTCACACACCGCGTTTCTCTCTAAACACAGTGATACCTTCACACACACACACATGCTCCACATTACCTAACAGCAGGAGTGTAAATTGAGATTGGGTTGAGGATGAAAGTGTCTCCATAATTGGTTGATTTTCTATTATGGTTACTTAAAAACAGAAATCGTATCAATGGCCAAAACCTCAATTTCAATTAGAATTTCACCCCCGCACACAAATCACTTTTAATTTATTGTAATGTCCATCTGCAATTAAAACTACAACCGCCCACACCGTAACACCCCAAAACACCCCATACCAAGAAAAAAAAACACACCCAGACCAAATCAAATCAAATGCTTTGGTCAATACACATGGTTAGCAGATGCTATTGCAAGTGTAGCGAAATGCTTCTTCTCTAGATCTGACAGTGCAGCAGTATCTAACAGCTAATATCTAACAATTCCACAACAAAACCTAACACACACAATCTAGTAAAGGAATGTGATAAGAATATATTGTGGCGAAATCTGCACGGAGCCTTCACCGTGCACTGCCACTTTAAGAGCGCATGAGCAGTAAGGAAGGAGGAAATAAAGAGAGCTCATTCAGCTCTTTGGGGAGGAGCTCTTTGGTGGCGCGACAGTTTGATGTGTGTGGTGTGCTGCAGAAGTCTTGTTTGTTTTCAGCGTGTGTAGTTTATATAGTGTTTTAACTCAATCATCGGTGTAATCGCTCTAGGTCGTGGTTGTTTTCGTTTGGGACCACGCCCGTTATGGATCGCATGGATTAGTAGCAACATTGTTGCGAAGCTTTAACATACAAACCATCGGACAGTCAGACAGTACACCTGCACGCCTGAAGACCACAGCTAAGATCTCTCTTGTTCTCTTTCTCTTTTTCTCTTCCCTCTATCGTTCCAGTGCTTTACCCTGCAACAGACTCTCTATTTTCCCAATGCACTTCTCATTGAAGTTCATTAGAGCTGGACTATTATTGCCCTGCCAGAAGTATTTGGACATTTTAGTTAAAAGGGAGGTTGCTTGCAAGTTGTGTATTGTTATGTGAACTGTATTGAGGTGTACTAAAGACATGTGGCCGCGAAGACTGTGGACATTTTTAAGGCCTTTGTTGTGTTGATGAACACCCCCCCCCCCCCCACATTCATACCCTCTGCACTCATCCTCTAGAAAATAATATAGATTATTGCAAATCCTATGTTGATGACTGGGTTCGTTCTTGTATGAAGTTGCTGTTGAATTGCTCTGCCATTATTAGTATTAGTATTATTGTATGAGGTATTCTTGTTTGGGTTACCCCTGTGCTGTGATGTGGGTTTTATATGGTGTGTATTCTTTTTTCTCTCCACTGGCTATCTGGGAAACAGGCTACCCTCTAGGCAGTCTCTTCTGCTGATGTGTGTGGGTCTGGTAGTGGTACTCTCTCTATTCTACTCTTTTCCTTTCGGCATGGTTAATATCTGCCTGGCGCCTGAACAAAATCTATCTTTACCCCTCTCTAATAAATACCGCTACAGAATTGGCACCCAAACAGGGACTTGAAGAGAGACACCCATGACACCATCCACACAAGGTTGAATCATGTATTTTGTTGGAACTCCATACTGTGTCAATGTGGACACCTGATGGTAATCATGTTCGGGATTCTTTCATTGTGGAAGAACTTGATGAACTAATGGAGTTGGATAGCACTGACTCTAATCCCCAGGTTTCTGGCTCACCTATAACATCTCCACCATTACCCTCCCCACAAACCCTTCCGGTTACCCTGTCCAGAGAGACTGGGAGAGGTGTCTCTGTGATCCCTGGACAACTGGAACATCAATGGATACACATCAATCATAGTTTGACAATGCAGGAGAACGCCATTCGCAAACTCAGTGAATGTGTGGAGGCTCATCAGACAGATGTGCAGCGCAGGTTGGATTACCTTCCCTGTCAAATGGAGGAAAACCAACAACAAATTGTTCAGAGACAGAAATATTTACAAGATTCTCTGAAGCAGGATATTCAAGGAAAACTGCACCGGTTCAAAACACAAATGGAAACTAACCATCATCAAGTCATAATCTATCTTGAGGAGGAACAAAAACAGAGAGCAGAGGAGTCAGCCTCTGTTGTGAAGGGAGTGTGTTCTTATCTGAAGGAAGTTATGGAGGACATGAAGAACTCTCTCACAGGGGAACTATGATTTTTGATTGAACAGACTCAAAAGGACACCGTTAATGAGATGGAAAAAGCACAGAAGGCCACAGACCTTCAACTGGAAGGGCTGCACCAGGAGGTAATGCAGTGCTTTTCCCTTCTGGACAAATATTTTGCACCTCCCTCAGGTTTTACCTCTGCCACTGGCTTGGCCAGTAAGGTAATAGGAACAGGTAGTACGACAAAAACCCCTCTGAAGATACTGTTAAACAACAGAACTCCCGCTGTCACTGTCATGCCTCCTCTAGAGCCTCCTCCTCTCCCTATCAAACTACTTTTCCCCACTTTTGGCAGCCCAGAAGATGATGTTGATCCACTGTTTTTCTTATCTAAGTGTAATGATTTTCTTTCTATCCGGCCCCTTACTGACTTGGAGGTTCTTGCCACCCTCCGCAGTGTTCTCCGTGGTACAGCAAGAGACTGGTGGGAGATAGCCCGTGAACATGTGTCAACCTGGGAGGAGTTTCAAAAAATATTCCTCTTAGCCTTCCTCTCAGAGGACTATGGGGATGAACTGGCGGAACGTGTTCGTAACAGAGTCCAGGGTGAAGCAGAGCCAATACGGGACTTGGCCTTCTCCTATCGAGTTCTATGTAGGAGATGGAAGGCTGACATTACTGAGCAGGAGATGGTCAAACATGCTAGTCAACTTCGAGAACGTGTGCAAAATGTGGATGATCTGGTGCGTCTTGGGACTCAGTTTGAGAAGGACTGGAAGCACCACCTCCAAACTAAAAACCCCGTTCCCTCATCCCAGTATACCCATAACAGTCCTGGGGCTAAACCGTCTCAGATATTGGTACCCAAGATCCAGGACAAATGTCCAGTTGTGTGTTGGAGGTGTAAAGTTCAACATCCTCCAGATTCTTGCCCGCTCTATGTCCAGCGTCAGGATTCAGGAAAAGGTCAGAAAGGACCGAAGACTGAAAGTCTAGACAGGCGTGGTGGCTTGCATACAATTGGGTCAGCCTTAATGCCCACCATGAAGCCTTTAGACAGCACAGCTAGCGGTCTTATTCCTATTCCGCAACAACTATTGGTTCCTCTGACTGTTAGGAACTGGAGAGGGAAGGCCATAATCGACACAGGGGCATCTTACACCCTGATGCAAGAGGCCCTGTGGCAGAACATGGCATTACCTCATGAGGAGCTACGAACATGGGAGGAGGGACCATTGTACTTGGCCAATGGAGAACCTACCACTCCCTTGGGCTGGATTAGTATAATAATAAAACTGCATGGTGAGACTATTAACCTTCCTGTGGCTATTCTTGCAGATTCAAGCCTTGCATTTGCTGTAGTCCTTGGCCTAGACTTCCTGTTCTTCAGTGGACTGACCATCTCGATGTCGGAACCCTCCTATCGGCTGCACTCTGACTATTCTCAGCCTCATCCATTTCAACCTGGTAATGCACTGATTTCAGGTTGGAGCCTGCTACATTATGCAGAGTCCGGACAAGGTCAAGTCAGAGACAGAGAAAATATAAAGAGACAAAGACAAAAACATGTTCCACCAGTGAAGTCTGAGAACCCAACTATCACCCTGATTACCGCCGTACCCCCCCCTTCTATCCGAGAGCAAAAGCAAACCTGATGCTGATTTCTACATAAAACAAGCGGTGCAACAGGCATGTCTGTCGGATGATGAAAGGTGGCAGCTATCCCAGATGTTGGACGTGAACAGTGAGGTCTGTACTCTTACACTCGGCCGTACAACCGTCTTCAAACACAAAATCTATACCCGGCATGAGGTCCCCATTAAGCAGCATCCCTACAGGCTGTCCCCCGCCAAACTGGCAATTCTCAATGAACAGCTCAAAAGCATGTTGGAGAATGGAATTGTGGAACCTTCTTTTTCCGGATGGGCTTCTCCGGTTGTCCTGATTCCTAAGAAAGATGATGGATATCGATTCTGTGTGGACTACAGGAAGCCGAATGCCATAACAGAAAGTGATGCCTACCCTCTACCAAACATAAATGACATACTGGAATCTCAGGCTGGAGCATCCATCTTTTAGTAATCTGGATCTGAACAGTGGCTATTGGCAGGTGTCAATGGATCACGCTAGTCAGGACAAGACTGCCTTTGTCACCCCTGCTGGTTTGTACTCCTTCAAAGTCATGCCTTTTGGTTTGAAGAATGCTCCAGCAACCTTCCAAAGGTTGATGGAGACTGTCCTGGGAGATCTGAGGGGTAGAAATTGTCTTGTTTATCTGGATGACATCATAATCTACTCCTCCTCTGTTGCGGATCATCTGCAAGACATTCAGTCCGTCTTCGACAGACTAAAGGCTGCAGGTTTGACCTTGAACTTGAAGAAGTGTCGTTTTTGTCTGCCAGAACTCAAGTTCCGTGGCCATGTGGTTAATGCTGAAGATATCCATGCAGATCCAGCCAAAGTTGCAGCCGTTCAGGAATTCCCAATTCCCACATCCCTCAAGGCTGTTCAGCGGTTTCTGGGTATGGCTGGATGGTACCACAGGTTTGTGCCTGATTTTTCAAAGGTAGCCGAACCCCTCAACCACCTTAAGAAGAACGGTGTGAAATTCCAATGAACCCCTGCATGCCAAGGTGCATTTGAAGCACTCAAAAACAGTCTAATTACTCATCCAGTGCTTGGACATCCTAACCTGAATGCTCATTTCATTGTGTACACGGATGCAAGTCAAACAGGACTTGGAGCAGTCTTGGCTCACCAAACAGGACTTGGAACAGAAGAAGTTCTTGCCTATGCAAGTCGCACCCTTAATTCAGCCAAGAGGAATTATTCAACGACTGAAAGGGAGTGCCTCGCTGTGGTCTGGGCTTTGGAGAAATGGAGCTACTACTTGGAGGCAAAGATCTTCACCGTTGTCACAGACCATGCTGCTCTGCAGTGGGTTCTGGCATCAGGCAAGACCAACAGCCGTCTTATTCGCTGGTCTATCAGACTGCAGAAGTTTGACTTCATCATTGAGTATCGCAAAGGAAAACTGAATGTTGTACCAGATGCCCTTTCTCGGATTACAGAGACTGCTAATGTTTGTCCTCCCTTGTGCAGTACTTATACTACCGCTAAATGTCTGGATGATTCCTTTCCTCTGGATGATGAGAGTGTATGGAGAGCACAGCAGAAGGATGCTGCCATCATGGCGATCCACAAGAGTCTGTCTGAAGAAGACTCCAAGAGTCGCTTCAATGATAAGTATAGCATAATTCAGGATAAAGTGTATCGAAAAACTCCAAGAGGAGATGGAATACACAGCACCCATTATCGCGTCTTCATTCCCTCTACATTGTGTGACCAGATAATCCAAGCTTATCATGCCAATCCCATGAGTGGAGTTTTTAAAACTTATCGAAGACTACAAGAGGTGGTTTACTGGCCAGGCATGTGGGTTGATACCCGGAAGTTTGTACAGCAGTGTGAAGTCTGCCAGAAATACAAACCAGACATTGGCAGACCTGCCGGGAAAATGCAGCAGACCGTGGTGAACCATCCAAATGAAATTTTGGGAATTGACCTCATGGGACCTTTTCCTCCCAGCCGGGGGACACGGAATTAATTTTTATTGGTGGTAGTGGACTACTACACACACTGGGTGGAGTTGTTTCCCCTCCGCAAAGCCACTGCATCAGCCATTGCTCTAATTCTGCGAAGGGAGGTTTTTACCAGATTCGGAATTCCCGACCAAATCCTCTCTGACCGAGGTCCGCAGTTCATATCAGGAATATACAAAGAGCTCTGTACCTACTGGGGTGTAATTGCCAAGCTGACCACAGCCTACCATCCTCAGACCAACCTGACCGAGAGGGTAAACCGAACCCTGAAGGGGATGATTGCTTCATTCGTGGGGGATCAGCACACAAGGTGGGATCAGCATCTTCCAGAATTTCGCTTTGCATTGAACTCTGCCGTGCAGGAGACTTCTGGGGTCACTCCCGCCGAACTCCACCTGGGAAGACCACTAAAAGGTCCGATGGACAGGGTCTTGCAAAGTTTGAATGTTTCACCTGACTGCCCAGCGTTTGATGCCGTACAACACCACCACACCTTGCTAGCCAGAGTGGAGGCCAGCAAAACCAAAGCCAAACAACGACAGCTGAGAAACTATGACAAACATAGACGAGACGTGTGTTTTCCACCCCAGTCTCGTGTCTGGGTACGTTCACATCATCTGTCAAAGGCATCTAAGAAGTTCACTGCCAAGCTAGCTTCGAGATGGAAAGGTCCATACCGTGTAGTGCAGCAGTTGGGACCAGTGAACTACTTGGTCTGTTTGGAGGACACTGGGGAAGATGTCAGGACAGGGCATGTTGTTGACCTAAAGCCCTGCTACCCTACGGCAGAAGAGCTGGATCGCAGGCAAAAGCAACACCTGCAGGACCTCTTCGTGGAGGACTCTGATGAGGAGGACTTCCCTGGTTTTGTGTAGCAGGAACATGAACCTGTCAAAGCCTGCATCCTCTCTGTTTCTACAGGCATTGTTTTTTCATGGGGGGAGGAGTGTGGCGAAATCTGCACGGAGCCTTCACCGTGCACTGCCACTTTAAGAGCGCATGAGCAGTAAGGAAGGAGGAAATAAAGAGAGCTCATTCAGCTCTTTGGGGAGGAGCTCTTTGGTGGCGCGACAGTTTGATGTGTGTGGTGTGCTGCAGAAGTCTTGTTTGTTTTCAGCGTGTGTAGTTTATATAGTGTTTTAACTCAATCATCGGTGTAATCGCTCTAGGTCGTGGTTGTTTTCGTTTGGGACCACGCCCGTTATGGATCGCATGGATTAGTAGCAACATTGTTGCGAAGCTTTAACATACAAACCATCGGACAGTCAGACAGTACACCTGCACGCCTGAAGACCACAGCTAAGATCTCTCTTGTTCTCTTTCTCTTTTTCTCTTCCCTCTATCGTTCCAGTGCTTTACCCTGCAACAGACTCTCTATTTTTCCAATGCACTTCTCATTGAAGTTCATTAGAGCTGGACTATTATTGCCCTGAAAGAAGTATTTGGACATTTTAGTTAAAAGGGAGGTTGCTTGCAAGTTGTGTATTGTTATGTGAACTGTATTGAGGTGTACTAATGACATGTGGCCGAGAAGACTGTGGACATTTTTAAGGCCTTTGTTGTGTTGATGAACACCCCCCCCCCCCACATTCATACCCTCTGTACTCATCCACTAGAAAATAATATAGATTATTGCAAATCCTATGTTGATGACTGGGTTCGTTCTTGTATGAAGTTGCTGTTGAATTGCTCTGCCATTATTAGTATTAGTATTATTGTATGAGGTATTCTTGTTTGGGTTACCCCTGTGCTGTGATGTGGGTTTTATATGGTGTGTATTCTTTTTTCTCTCCACTGGCTATCTGGGAAACAGGCTACCCTCTAGGCAGTCTCTTCTGCTGATGTGTGTGGGTCTGGTAGTGGTACTCTCTCTATTCTACTCTTTTCCTTTCGGCATGGTTAATATCTGCCTGGCGCCCGAACAAAATCTTTCTTTACCCCTCTCTAATAAATACCGCTACAATATAAGTATAACATATATGGATGAGCAGTGACAGAGCGGCTACGATGCACTAGATAGTGAAGGATAGAGTATACAGTTTATACATATTAGATGAGTAATGTAAACATTCTTAAAGTGGCATTATTAAAGTGACTAGTGTTCCATTTATTAAAGTGGTCAATGATATCATGTCTGTAGGTAGGCAGGGTCACATCTGCTCCTGCAACACCCTCTACTGCTCATCCTGTGTCTCCTTGACCTGCCTCTCTCTCTGTGTGTGTGTGTGTGTGTGTGTGTGATTGTGTGGGCGAGGACAGGTGTGCTGGAGTCAGAGCAGATCCCCACCTGTTCCATAATCAAGACCTCTACAAATACTCAGCCCTGCCACTTCCACGCTGCCACATCGTAATCTCTCCTCAGTCAGTCCACGCTTCTAGCCGTTTGTTACTGTTGGAACCTTTTATCCTGTTGTTCCTGTTTTCCTTGTCTGACACGTTTTTTTCTATCCGCTGCAGTTCCGCCTGCTCCGACTCTGGTCCCAGGCTGCAGTTCTACGTCTCGGCATCCTGCTACTCTGCCCTGGATTCCCCACTCTACTACTCTCTTGGTTTCCCCTCCAGACCTGCTTACCCTGTCCCAACCCCTCTCGCCCCAGCCTCAGCCGCCGCACCTGGTTCCCTGCAACCCACCCGAGTTTCCCTGGCCTGCACTCCATCTTCCCCGGTGTTTCAATAAATACCTTGGTCACTTTATCCCAGTTTCCTCGTCCGAGTCTGCTCTTGGGTTCCCCTGTCCGTAACAGGCCTCTCTGTGCTAGTGGTGGCTGTTTAACAATCTGATGGCCTTGAGATAGAAGCTGTTTTTCACTCTCTTAGTCCCAGCTTTGATGCACCTGTACTGACCGCGCCTTCTGGATGGAAGCGGGGTGAACGGGTAGTGGCTTGGGTGATTATTGTTCTTAATCTTTTTTTGCCTTCTTGTGACATCAGGTGTTGTAGGTGTCCTGGAGGGCAGGTAGTTTGCTCCCGGGGATGCGTTGTGCAGACCGCACCACCCTCTGGAGAGCCCCGTGGTTGTGGGCGGTGCAGTTGCCATACAGGCAGTGATACAGCCCGACAGGATGCTCTCAATTGTGCTAATGTAATAGTTAGTGAGGGATTTTGGTAAAAAGCCAAATTTGGGAAACAGGATTAAAGAGGCACTGTTGCGCCTTCTTCACCACACTGTCTATGTGCGTGGACCATTTCAGTTTGTCAGTGATATGTACACTGTGGAACTTAAAAATGTCCACCTTCTCCACTGCTGTCCCATTGATGTGGATAGGGGGTGCTCCCTTTGCTGTTTCCTGAAGTACACGGTCATCTCTTTTGTTTTGCGGACATTGAGTAAGAGGTTATTTTCCTGACACCACACTCCGAGAGCCCTCACCTCCTCTCTGTAGGCTGTCTCGTCATTGTTGGCAATCAAGCCTACCACTGTTGTGTCTTCTGCAAACTTGATGATTGAGCTGGAGGCGTGCATGGCCACGCAGTTGTGGGTGAACAGGGAGTACAGGAGGGGGGTGAGAACGCGCCATTGTGGGACCCCAGTGTTGAGGATCAGTGGAATGGAGATGTTTCCTGCCGTCCCCGCCTGGGGCCCATCAGGAAGTCCAGGACCCAGTTGCACAGGGTGGGGTCAAGACCAAGGGTCTCAAGCTTAATGAGGAGTTTGGAGGGTATTATGGTGTTGAATGCTGAGCTGTAGTCAATGAACAGCATTCTTACATAGGTATTCCTCTTGTCCAGATGGGTTAGGGCAGTGTGATGGCGATTGCATCGTCTGTGGACCTTTTGGGGCGGTAAGCAAATTGAAGTGGGTCTAGGCTGACAGGTAGGGTGGTGGTGATATGATCCTTGACTAGTCTTTTAAAGCACTTTATGATGACAGTGAGTGCTACGGGGCGATAGTAATTTAGTTCAGCTACCTTAGCTTTCTTGGGAACATGAACAATGGTGGCCATCTTGAAGCATGTGGGGACAGCAGACTGGGATGGGGATTGATTGAATATGTCCATAAACAAACCAGACAGCTGGTCTGCGCATACTCTGAGGACGCGGCTAGGGATGTCGTCTGGCTTGCGAGGGTTAACATGTTTAAATGTTTTACTCACATCAGCCACGGAGAAAGAGAGCCCACAGCCTTTGTTAGTGTGCCGCGTTGGTGGCACTGCATTGTCCTCAAAGCACGCAAAGAAGTTGTTTAATTTGTCTGGAAGCAAGACATCGATGTCCGCGACAGGGCTGGTTTTCTTTTTGTAGTCCATGATTGTCTGTAGACCCTGCCACATACGTCTCGTGTTTGAGCCGTTGAATTGCGACTCCACTTTGTCACTATACTGACGCTTTGCTTGTTTGATTGCCTTACAGAGGGAATAACTACACTGTTTGTATTCAGCCATGTTTCCAGTCACCTTGCCATTATTAAATGTGGTGCTACATGCTTTCAGTTTTGCACTAATGCTGCCATCAACCCACAATTTCTGGTTAGGGAAGGTTTTAATAGTCACAGTGGGTACAACATCTCCTATACACTTCCTTATAAACTCTCTCACTGAGTCAGTATATACGTCAATGTTATTCTCTGAGGCTACCCGGAACTTATCCCAGTCCACGTGATCGAAGCATTCTTGAAGCGTGGAATCTGATTGGTCAGACCAGCTTTGGATAGATCTAAGCACGGGCGCTTCCTGTTTAAGTTCCTGCCTATAGGAGGGGAGCAACAAGATGACGTCATGGTCGGATTTGCTTAAAGGAGGGCGGGAGATAATACGGTCAGCATTTGATTGTGAGGAATTCTAGGTCAGGTGAACAAAAGGACTTGAGTTCTTGTATGTTGTTACAATTACACCATGTCGTTAATCATGAAACATCATGAAACATTACTGGAGAGATGTTTATTCCTGTCTGTGCGATGCACTGAAAATCCCATTGGCTGTATGGACTCCGACAGCATGTCCCCAACCCCTTCAGTACCCAGCCTGTAACCCTTTACAAATCTTGCCCAATCCCCCAGCGACCCCCCCCCCCCCCCCCCCCCCCCTGCCCTGTGTAACCCCTGCCCTCTGTATCAGGGTGGACAGGCAGGGTAAGCTTCTCTCCATGTCTGCCTCTCCCAGGGCTCTCCTCACCACCCCTAACCCCCAGAGGAGCTGCTATCAGCGGTCTGAGCCTCTGCACTGGCCTGATATCCACATGGGGGTGGAGGGGAGGAGGAGGCTGTATGTATGTGTGTGTGTGGTGTGTGTGTAGGGGGCAATGTACTGTGTGGGTGTGTGTGTGAGCGTGTAAAGATGATTATCGATGCTGTATTATGAGTTTCAAACGAAGGCAGATTAGTACCTCCTCCAGCCCCCTTTTCCTCCATCCCTCCAGCCCCCATCCAGCCTCCTGTCTGTCCGTCATCCCAGTGTCAAACCACTGAGGGCTGGGTGTAGTAATGCTATTCTGTCCCCTCTTATCTCCCCGCTCAGGCCCTGTCGCCTGCTGACCCATGAACCAGCCACAGAAAGATAGGGAGGGAAGGAGAGGGGGCAGGGGAGAGAGAGAGAGAGAGGGAGAGGGAGAAAGAGAGAGGGGTAAAGGAGGAATAGAAAGGATGAGGAAGAGGTGGTCTGTCTCACCTCTGGTTCATTGGGTCTGTGCTTTGGACTTGACCTTGCCAAATGAGGTTGAGGTGTTCAGAAATGAGAAGCATCCATCATGGACCTCAGCTTAAATGCGAAACAGCATAAAATATGTTGCAAAAAATGTCAAGTAAGAAAACGAATGAAGTGTTCATACATGGTGTTAGTGTGTGAGGGTGAATCATTATGGAAGTCCAGTCAAACCCATTGAACACTATGTCTGCACAAGGTCTGCACTAATGCTGCAGGTTTTTTTTGTCTGGTAGTTAATTGCCACTAATTGGCCATAGAGTCCACTCATCTGCTGTCCCAGGTCTGAATCAGTCCCAGGAACGGGGGAATATGAAAATCAGCAATGCTGTAGATCTTGAGGTCTAGATTTTAGAGAAGGAGAGCAATAGAATAATGTAATAAGCATTATGCATTCTGTTATGCAGTAAATAGGTAAGTAAGGTAGGCCACAGTTAGTCAGAGGTTCTGTGGTTTGCACAGGTGGGAGTGATTACCGAGCTAATCAGCTACAGGAGTATGATCTCCTGAAAAGGGAGCTCATGATTTTGTATCTTTCATTTGTCCTGCCCTTTTGGAGTTTTGTTTTTGTTTTTATTTATTGTTTTTCACCAACTAAACATCAACGACCTGCTTTTACTGACCCGAACATGGAGTCACACCAGAGCTGTCCCCCTAGATCCCTGGTAAGCGAACCCACTGTCCCCAGGCACACACACCCAACATGTACCCCACACACACACACACACACACCCAACATGGAACCCAGGCACACACACCCAACACGGACCCCAGGCACACACACCCAACACGGACCCCAGGCACACACACGCAACATGGACCCCACACACACACACACACACCCAACATGGAACCCAGGCACACACACCCAACACGGACCCCAGGCACACACACCCAACACGGACCCCAGGCACACACACCCAACACGGACCCCAGGCACACACACCCAACATGGACCCCACACACACACAAAATGGACCCCAGGCACACACACCCAACATGGACCCCCCACACACACACACCCAACATGGACCCCCCCCCCCCACACACACACACACACACACCCAACATGGACCCCCCCCCCACACACACACACCCCCAACATGGACCCCACACACACACCGCCAACATGGACCCCACACACACACACACACACAACATGGACCCCCCACACACACACCCAACATGGACCCCCCACACACACACACCCAACATGGACACCAGGCACACACACCCCCAATATGGACCCCCCACACACACCCCCAACATGGACCCCACACACACACACACCCAACATGGACCCCACACACACACACACACACCCAACATGGACCCCCCCCCCCCCCCACACACACACACACCCAACATGGACCCCCCCCCCCCCACACACACACCCCTAACATGGACCCCACACACACACACACACCCAACATGGACCCCACACACACACACACACCCAACATGGACCCCACACACACACACACCCCCAACATGGACCCCCCCACACACACACACCCCCAACATGGACCCCCCCACACACACACACCCCCAACATGGACCCCCCACACACACACACCCCCAACATGGACCCCACACACACACACACCCCCAACATGGACCCCACACACACACACACCCCCAACATGGACCCCACACACACACACCCCCCCAACATGGACCCCACACACACACACCCCCAACATGGACACCAGGCACACACACCCCCAACATGGACCCCCCCACACACACCCAACATGGACCCCACACACACCCAACATGGACCCCACACACACACACCCCCAACATGGACACCAGGCACACACACCCAACACGGACCCACACACACCCAACATGGACCCCACACATACACACCTAACATGGACTCCAGGTACACATACTTTCAAGTACACATACTTTCAACCATACTTACAGAGTAAGAGTAGGTTGTTTAATCAGTTCCGTAACCATAGTTACAGTGTAACAGTAGGTTGTTTATTCAGTTCCATAACCATAGTTACAGTGTAACAGTAGGTTGTTTAATCAGTCTGCAAACAAGCACACACCAGCCGTGAACGATGTGTTTACAATACCGCCTTGGTAATAAGGCATTATTTGCTCGACAGCAACTTCTGGGGCAGCTAGTTAGCTTTAGCTTGGTACCTAGCTAGCACCAATACAATCAGCCTGAAAACAATGACCAGTAGAAACTGCAGTCATTTTCATCATTCTTAGCAATGATTTAGGGATCCTTGTAAGTATTAGCTAGGAATCCACTTGTTGTTCGCCTATTGGAATTGAACTAGCCAGTTACTTAATTAACCCTGTTGCTCAAAGCTAAAGTTATAAGCAGCCAGCTAGCTTCATCTGGCTAGTGATGCTCGACAGGACCAGGTTATGTGTTGTGAAGCTAGCCACAATAAGGATTAGGCACAATAGTGGAATTTGCAGTTTGCCTTCAAAATAAAAGTACATATTTGAAAGTGATACAGAAGGTTAGAATTGGTGGAATCATGCCATATTTAGACTATATAATGTTAAACAAGGTTGGAATGTGAAGCAATGAAATGGGGTATCAGTCTACTCTGTGACACCCACAGAACACAACTGTGAAGAGTTTACGCAAATATTAGCTTTGTAGCTCTTATCGTGGGACTGTGACAGTATGAAATCACCTCCTCAGTCAGCCTATTGTGTGTATTAATATATTGTGCTGTACAGCTTTACCTAATGATTGGGAATCAATGAAATGGGGTATCACTCAATATTATTTTACAAAACGTCCTCCTCAGAGTTATCAGACTCCAAAACATGCACACAGTATTGCCGGGGTGGCAGGTAGCCTAGTGGTTAGATCGTTGGACCAGTAACAGGATCGAATCCCCGAGCTGACAAGGTAAAATCTGTCATTCTGCCTCTGAACAAGGCAGTTAACCGACTGTTCCCCGGTAGGCTGTCATTGTCAATAAGAATTTGTTCTTAACTTGACTTGCCTGTTTAAATAAAATTCCTAAAATGTAAAAGTATTGTTTATCCTCGGGAATAGTGTTCAATACACAGGTTGACAATAAATGTGTCTCAATTCACAGTTGTTTCAGAGTTCCGCAATAAGAGCTACGACGCTAATGTTCTCTGAGTGTCACTGAGTAGACTGATCCCTCATGTCATTGATCCACAATCCATAGGTAATCGATACGTTTGCTATGACGCTGGTAAAGCTAGCTTTTTTTTAGGACCAGCACTGTAGGTGCGCGAGACCATTTTACCAGCATCATAGCATACGTATCGATGAATCGTTGTGACATATGAAATACAAGAGCTAGTGTAATCAATGTGTGATAACTAATACATTCTTATGTGACGTGCAGTCATATTCAGGTTCTGATTGGTCAACAAGCTTATTTGACAAGTCAAATAGTGTTATTTGACGTGTTTCTTTTTTGACACGATAAGACCCAAACAGCGTTCCATATAAACCTACAATTTTGTGAGAAACACCAGAAAAAAAAACTACTGTACAAATCTGACAACTACACTGTCTTCAGAAAGTATTCACACCCCTTGACTTTTTCCACATTTTGTCGACCACATTAATTAAAAATGGATTAAATAGAGATTTTTGTGTCACTGGCCTACACACAATACCCCATAATGTCAAAGTGGAAAAGTTTTTTTTGACATTTTTACAAATGAATAAAAAATTAAAAGCTGAAATGTCTTGAGTCAATAAATGTTCAAGCCCTTCGTCATGGCAAGCCTAGATACATTCATGATTACAAATCTGAAGAAGTCACATAAGTTGAATGAACTTATGCAACAATAGTGTTTTTAACATGATTTTGTAATGACTACCTCATCTCTGTACCCCACAGATACAATTATCTGTAAGGTCCCTCAGTTGAGAAGTGCATTTCAAACACATATTCAACCACAAAGACCACAGAGGTTTAGATGTGTAAAAATAAAAAAGCAGACATTCAATATTACTTTGAGCATGGTGAAGTTATTAATTACACTTTGGATGGCGTATCAATACACCCAGTCACTTGAAAGATACAGGCGTCCTTCCTAACTAAACTGCCAAAGAGGAAGGGAACCACTCAGGGTTTTCACCATGAAGCCAATGCGTGGTGGCGTGCGCCATGTTAGGGGTATGTTTGTCATCGGCAAGGACTAGGGAGTTTTTTTTAATAAAAAGAAACGGAACAGAACAAAGCAGAGGCAAAATCCTAGTGGAAAACCGTGGTTGTGCTTTGTGATGCCATGCCTGTGCCTTTGGGCCAGGGTGTATATTAAAGTTCTCCTGTTATCACCCATCTCTGCTCTCCTGCGCCTGACTTCCCAGCAACCAGTCACTCACTCCGTTACAGGTCAAGGGCATGCAGAGGTCAGTAATCCAGAGCAGAGTCCGAAAGTTACAGAACGGCAGGCAGGCTCAGGGCAGGCAGAATGGTCAAAACTGGGAAAACTAGAAAACAGGGACTAGAGAAAAAACAGGAATACGGGAAACCGCAGGTAGACTTGACGAGACAAGGTGAACTGGCAACAGACAATCAGAGAAGACCGGTATAAATACACTGGGGATAATGGGGAAGATGGGCGACACCTGGAGGGGGAGACAAGCACAAAGACAGGGCAATTGTCCTTCAGCAGGACAATAACCTAAAACACAAATATACACTGGAATTGCTTACCAAGACAACACTGAACATTGAGTGTCCTAGTTAGAGTTTAACTTGACAATCTATGGCAAGACTTAAATGGTTGTCTAGCAATGATCGAAAACCAGAGCTTGACAAATGAAAAAAATAACAATGTGTAAATACTGTACTATCCAGGTATGCAAAGCTCTTAGAGACTTACCCAGAAAAACTCACATCTATAATCACTGCCAAAGATGATTCTAACGTGTATTGACTCAGGGGGTTTAATACTTATCTAATCAAGATGTATTTGTGTTTTGTTGTACACATTTCTTATTTAACAAATGTTAGAATTTTTATTACACTTTGACATTACAGTATTTTGTGAGGATCCTTGACATTTTTTTTTTTACAAATCCATTTGAATCCCACTTTGCAACACAACAAAATGTGGAACAAGTGAAGGGGTGCGAATACTTTTTGACGGCACTGTACATGTGATTTGCAGACCTGTCTTTTGGAAGAAGAAAATCATCTAAGCATCCACCTTTTGGTAGCAGATGTTCTGTGTGTTGTCAGTTTGAATCCAACCAATGACTGACTGTTAACCCCTCACCAAATTCTTAATTTGTGTGAATTGATGAGAAGATGAGTGACGTTAATATGCATTAGAGCGTGGTGTCAAAGCCCTGGCACACTGAGATAACAGCCTTATCTCTGCTCTGACTGATAACACCCAACATGGTAGAGAGGGGGAGGGAGGAGGGATGAGAGGCAGGGAGAGAGGGGAGGTTGAGAGGGAGGAGAGGGGAGATGAGGGGGAGGAGGGAGAGAGGAAGAAAGGGGAAAGAGAGGGAGAAGAGAGGGTGGGTGAGGGAGAGAGGAAAGAGATGGGGATAGAGGAGCAGGGACGATAGAGGGAGGATATAGAGGAGACAGGAAGGTAAGAGACAAGGAAAGGAGAGGGACAGGAAGAAGAGAAGAGGAGAGGAGAGTGTGTGTGGAGCTTGTCTGGCTCCTTTGTTATCTATCAATCTTTCTCTCCTCTCCTACCTCTCTCTTCCCTTAACCTCTATTTGCATTTTTCTATCTATTCTCCCTCAAACACCTTCGTCTGTCAGACAGTCAGTTTCTCTCTCTTCTTACCTTCTCTCTCCCACTCTCACCCCCCCCCCCCTCAACTTCTCTCTCTCTCTTGGTCTTGAAAGAGAGACAAAGCAGAGGCAGTCTTTTCAAAGGAAATGGGAAGAGGACAGGTGTTTTAGATGACAGTGATGGCTGTTAAAACACAATCTGTCTCCTTACCCACCAGCCCATTCAGTCAGTGACACACACGCACGCATATGCACACTCTTTTCAATGAGGCCACAATGTCATGCGGTGGCACTCCCAACTGTCACCAGTAGCGTTGAAGCACACACTCATGATCACGTGTCAACACACACATGTAAATGCACACACTCTACATAATGTGTGAAACCTAGCAGAAGGACAAATAAACACATACTGAAACGTTTCATTATCTGTGTGAAAGGCTGCATGTGAGTGGGAATTTGTGTGTTTGTGTCCCACCCTAATGTCCATTAGTCAGCTGTAGTGGTAATCAGCACATTTCACTAAGAGATTGAAGAGGGAGTAAGGGAGAGAGAGTCGGAGGGAGGGAGGGAGGGAGGGAGGGAGGGAGGGAGGGAGGGAGGGAGGGAGGGAGGGAGAGAATGAGAAGATGGGGAAGGAAAAACAGTGTTAGGAATACTGAGGCATCTCTGGTACCAGGGACCAGTGTGTGTTTGAGCGGTATCTCAGCCCCTCACACTCCCCCGACAGAGGGAGATAAACACAGGCCTGAGACATTGACCACATGATTTATCAACATGGATTTCACCTCCCCTACATAAATTCACGCACACACATTGAAAATGAAAAGATTTTTGTCGCTATGATAGAAGTGAGGGAGCAGAGAGAGCGAGAGAAAGAAAGAGAGCGGGTCAGAGAAAGAGCGAGATTATACTTAATAATGTAGCCTCAACAGCACTCTGTAGGGTAGCACCATGGTGTAGCCGGAGGACAGCTAATTTCCATCCTCCTCTGTGTACATTGACTTCAATACAAAACCTCCATAGACCTACACAGTAATTATGACGACTTCCAGAGGGCGTTCTCCAACCTATCAGAGCTGATGCAGCATAAACTGACATGTTGTTCATCCAATCAAAGGATCAGATAATGAATCTACAGCTAGACAGCTAGTACTGCATTGCATAAAATGTGGTGAGTAGTTGACTAAAAGAAAGACAATAGTTTCTTCAAAAATTGAGGAGCAGCAGAGAGAGTTATATTTTGCTGTATTTTTCACCCCACTTACTTACCGTAACTAGCTAATGCAACTATTTTTGCCTTCTCAACAACCTGACTCAAACAGAGAGGCATGCTATTTATGTTAACTAGCATGCTAAAGTTATCCAACACTGCAAAACTTCCAAGTCAAGGTAAACTTTCTGTTTGATTAATTTTAGTATCACTGCTTTACGTATCGGCTTGAGGCCTTATTAAAGAACAGTGATACTAGCAAGAGCAGTGTGTAGGTTCCTTCTTTTTTTCTCATCGTACCAGTTATCAAAAGAATGTTAACTGCAAATACCTCTCGTATCCAGAAAGCTAGCTAGCCAGCTAACAAGATGCAGTGCCTTAGACCGCAATTGAGCCTGTATTTGGGGAGTTTTCACATTATTCTCTGCAGATCTTCTCAAGCTCAGATCATGACTACAACTAAGTTACCAAGTCTTTGACCACACTGCTGTTACATTGGTGAGAAAAAACTCATGCTTCCTACCCTTTAGGATATTGTCAATTTGTCATTCATGAATCTGTAATCAAGAGCCTTTTGATTGTACTTACCCGTCTCTGTGGTTGTGTTTGCCGTGGGATCCTAGAACTATTCTTTCGACCCAGACACACATGTAACGTGGAGTATTTACACATAAATATCTATTCATGTAGCCAATTCTATCCCCCCTTTTTTATACGCGAGGTGAGGTCCTTGGGGCTAAATGAAAACACAACACAGCTTCTTTAAATCAAGGAGTGGAGCATTGGAATAAGACAACTATGTCAGCGATGCAACAGTACATGTTCAGCTTTTTGTCCTTCACCAATGCACGTACATGGAAGAAGGAGAGCAGGTCTAGACTAAGGGCACTAAGGACTAAGGGCACTATGCCTAGAACAATAAATGTACAGTTACTACAGTTCCATACTTTGTTAAACCTTTTTGGGATAGGGGGCAGCATTTTCATTTTTGGATGAATAGCGTGCCCAGAGTGAACTGCCCCCTACTCTGTCCCAAATGCTAATATATGCATATTATTATTAGTATTGGATAGAAAACCCTCTGAAGTTTTTAAAACTGTTTGAATGATGTCTGTGAGTATAACAGAACTCATATGGAAGGCGAAAACCTGAGAAAAATCCAACCAGGAAGTGGGATATCTGAGGTTTTTCAAAGCTTGGCCTACCGAATACACAGTGTCTATGGAGTTAAGTTGCACTGCCTACGGCTTCCACTAGATGGCAACCGTCTTTAGAAACTGGTTTGAGGATTCTACTATAAAGGAGGGGCTCATGAGACCTGTTTGAGTCAGTGGTCTGGCAGAGTGTCTCAGGCTCGTGACGCGCACTCCCGACAGAGTTAGCTCTCATTCCAGTGCTTTTCTTCAGACATAGGAATGTTCCGGTTGGAACATTATTGATGTTTTATATTAAGAACATCCTAAAGATTGATTCCATACATCGTTTGACTTGTTTCTACGACCTGTAACGGAACTTTTTGAGTTTTTGTCTTGACGAAGTGCTCGTGCCTCATGAAGATGGATTACTGGGTCGAACACTCTAACAACAAGTGGCTATTTGGACATATATGATGGACCTTATGGAACTTTATGGAACAAATCAGTCATTTATTGTCGAACTATGATTCCTGGGAGTGCCTTCTGATGAAGATCATCAAAGGTAAATTCATATTTATAGTGTTATTTCTAACTTCTGTTGACTCCAACATGGCGGATATTTCTCTGGCTGGCTCTGAGCTCCGTTCTCAGATTATGCTTTTTCCGTAAAGTTTTTTTGAAATCTGACACAGCGGTTGCATTAAGGAGAAGTCTATCTTTAATTCTGTGAATAACACTTGTATCTTTTATCAATGTTTATTATGAGTATTTCTGCAAAATCACCAGATGTTTTGGAATCAAAACATTACTGCACGTAACGCGTCAATGTAAACTGAGATTTTTGGATATAAATAGCCACATTATCGAACAAAACAAACATGTATTGTGTAACATGATGTCCTATAAGTGTCATCTGACGAAGATCATCAAAGGTTAGTGATTCATTTGATCTATATTTCTGCTTTTTGTGACTCCTATCTTTGGCTGAAAAAATGGCTGTGTTGTTTTGACTTGGTGGTGATCTAACATAATCATATGTTGTGCTTTCGCTGTAAAGCATTTTTGAAATTGGACACGATGGGTAGATGAACAAGAAGTTTATCGTTCATTTGTTGTATTGGACTTGTTAATGTGTGAAAGTTACATATTTCCCCAAAATATTTTTTGAATTTCGCGTGTTGCCTTTTCAGCGGAATGTTGTCGAGGGGTTCCGCTAGCGGAACACCTGCCCTAGAAAGGTTAAAAACCAACATCACCGGTCTCGTCTTCAACCTCAACATGGCAAAGGGTATCCCCTGAATGACAGAAAACACACACACACACTCCCACACACATAACCACCCACACCACCCTCTCTCTAATTAGCGGGTTCCCTGTGTTTGGGCTGATTGAGGGCCTGCATGGTGTTGAGAAGAGTGTCATCACCCTCTACTACTTTTCACCGCACCTTCCTTCATCCCTTCTTCCCTCCCGCTCTACCTCTCATCACCCACTACCACTCTCCACACCCCTCCCTCCATTCTTTCCATCCTCCTTCCATCCCTCCTTCCCCCTCTATGCAAAGGCTTGGACAGAGGTGCCAGACATTGGAATGAGACTTGGGGGGGATGACTAGGTTTACAGAGAGAGAGAGAGAGAGAGAGAGAGAAAGAGAGAGTAAATTAATGTGAATGAAAGGCAAATCTATCAGAAACACGTCTCCTTTAAATACCCCCCACATGCGTTTCATGTTGACTGTCCCCCTTTGACTCTGCTTTGGTGACAAGTTTGACTTCTGCAGAGTGCTAACCAAGACACAGATGTCTCTGTTGTCACACACACACACACAGACAAACTCATGAGGTACTCACGTATGCACAGGCACACACTTTTTCTCTTTGTCCATCTCATCTCTCTATCCATCCATCTCTATATCCGTCTGTCTCTCTCTGCCTCTCTCTCTATCTCCCTCTCTCTATCCTTCTATCATTATTTCTCTCTCCCTCCTGCCCTCTCTCTATTACTCCCGCTCTCTTTCTCTGTCTATCCCTCTTTCCCTGTCTATCTTTCTCTTTCTATCCCTCTTTCCATGTCTCTCTCTCTCTCTCTCCACCCCTTCCCCTTTGTCTGTGTATTGATTAGTATTGTTTTCAAGACTGCAGTAAGGTTCATTTACTTTGTGATGATGACAAAGCGTTAACAGACTGATGATGTTCAGAGGGATTCTGGGATTGAGGAGGAGTGAGAATGACACCATAGAATCACCAGAAGAATGCAGTCGTGTTCTTATTCTAAACACCGTACCACAGTACCATAAACAGGTGAATACATCCATAGGTACTGATATAGTTTACTTTGGCATGGTTTCACAAAGTACAGGAGCTGAATTGCGCCAAATAAAAAAAGGTTTTCTTGAAAAAGCCAAAATACACCCGAGAACTGACATATTCAGAACGCCTATGTACTGTACCTCTACCTGATTTTCTCTATTCATTCTCTCCTCTGTTCCAGTAGGCGTAAATCTCTGTCGGGCCTCTCTCCTTCCTTCCAGCAGATTCTTGTCCTCAGTAATTACCTCTTATTCATTTTAAATCAGGGCCTTAACGCCTTGAAATGATTTTAATACAGACTGTTAATATGGGAGCTAACGTATGGGTGGGGGATGGAAGGATGGATGGAGGAGGTGATGAAGGACACCCGTTCCATCCTCCCTTCATCAAAAACATCACTAAGTCCTGGGAACTCACTCTCCTCATCACTCTATCACACGCAGACACACTCAGCGGTAGATGCACAGACAAAACAGTCACATTTAGGAACAGCAACATAAAAAGTGTGAATATTAAACCATGCAAAACCAACATTGTAACGTAAAGGTGTAAATATTAAACCATGCAAACCAACGTTGTAATGTAAAGGTGTAAATATTAAACCATGCAAACCAATGTTGTAATGTAAAGGTGTAAATATTAAACCATGCAAAACCAACGTTGTAATGTAAAGGTGTAAATATTAAACCATGCAAAACCAACGTAGTAACGTAAAGGTGTAAATATTAAACCATGCAAAACCAACGTAGTAACGTAAAAGGTGTAAATATTAAACCATGCAAAACCAACGTAGTAACGTAAAGGTGTAAATATTAAACCATGCAAAACCAACGTTGTAACGTAAAGGTGTAAATATTAAACCATGCAAAACCAACGTAGTAACGTAAAGGTGTAAATATTAAACCATGCAAAACCAACGTAGTAACGTAAAAGGTGTAAATATTAAACCATGCAAAACCAACGTAGTAAGGTAACGGTGTAAATATTAAACCATGCAAAACCAACGTAGTAACGTAAAGGTGTAAATATTAAACCATGCAAAACCAACGTAGTAGCGTAAAGGTGTAAATATAAAGGTGTATAGGGGGATGAAAAAAGGGTTCTTTCCTTTTTCCTTTACCTTTTCTCCATCCCTCTCTCCCTCCTCTCTTTGTGTGGTGTGTGCCTTTCAGGGGCTTTCAGGGGCTGAGTGGCGCTTGGAGAGTCTGAAGTGTCTCTGCCAATGTGCCACATCCCGCAATTCACCAACTGTGTGTGTGTGTGTTTGTGTGAACGTGTATGTGCCCGAGCCTGCAATTCACCAATTTCACCGCAAATTAGCTTACAAAGGCGACCAGTGGGGGGAGAAGGGGGGACAGGGGGACAAGAGAGAGGTGGAGGAGGGAGAGGAGTGTAAGAGAGGAGAGGGGAAGAGGCGTACAGGGGTCTGGGCCTAGGGGTCCGGCAGGGCTGGCACAGCTGAGACACATGGCACAGAACCAGACTGGTGAGAGAGAGAGCTGTGCGTGTGTGTGTGTGTGCATGCATTTGTGTGTGTGTGTGTATGGGGTTGGTTGCAGCTGTATCTCACCCAGTCTTGCCCCAGAGACTGGTCACAGCCCGCCCAGCTGGCAGCTCACTACTGGTCCCATGCCATCGCAGCCCGCCTGTGTGTATGTGTGAGTGTGTGTGTGTTGTGTGGCACACACAGCTCGCCTGGCTTCCTATATGCCACCTATCACCAACAGTGCCTTCCACAGAGACAGGCTGGTTGGCATGCAGCCCAGGAGAGTGCTGGAGTGTGGCTGTGTGTGTGTGTGTGTGTGTTTCTTCCTTTGTCACTTAACCCCTGTAGGTCTAAGCCCTTAGATGGCGATGTCTACTAAGCTAACATATGGAATTGTTTTAAGATGGTCATACCATGGATCATTTAGCTATATGATTTAGAATTGTAGGACCCCTGTAGGCATACATCTTTTTATTTGACAATTATTTAATGAACATTTGCATTTGTTCTTTACTACTATAGCCCATAGAACCTCATTGAATAACACATTCATACATGGTAAAACAGATAGTCAAAAATAATTAGCAAAAGGAAGTATGTTTTGAAGTGTGTCCTATATCTAAGAAACTCAGGATTGCACTTTTCAATTGAAGGGTACTAGGTGACCTTCAGAAGACTCCCGAGAAGCTTGCGAACCAAACACCCACGTGGAGTCTTACCTTTCGATGCTGGTGTCATGTTAGTTTCTAGCTCAAACGGTTCGGACTTGACAGGACGTTTTGTGAGAAGACCTGTTGGGAATTGTGACATCCGCGTCGGCGACATCAGACGATTGCCGTAAAACTTATGGTTGTCGTAGAGCAAAACAACCGACACCCACGTCTTTGTGAGAGTCCCAGTTTTCGAGGCCGGTGTTTCGATGGTGATGTCATATTCGTTTCTAGCTCAAAGTTAGGAACTATACTATACTATACTAATAGTCACATTTCAACGCCAAACCCACTACTGGTGTGCCTGGCCAAAGAGCTCAGTTTTCATGTCATTCAACAAAATGTAAATGTCTGGAGTTTGCTAAACAACATTGGCACTTGGATTGGAACCAGTGCTTATATTAGAAAATAGAGCTCTTTGCTCACCACAACAGTGACGGGATTATCGCCAAATTTTCTGCATAGGCAGAAAAGAACCCCATACCTACTGTAAAATATGGTGATGGATCTTTGATGTTATGGGGCTATTTTGTTTCCACTGGTCCTCAGGCCCTTGTTAAGGTCAATGGCATCATGAACTTTACCCAGTACCAGGACATTTTAGCCAAAAACCTGGTTGTCTCTGAAAGGAGGCTGAAACTTGCAAGTGGCGAAAATCACCAGGAGCGAGGCTTGCAACACTAGGCGGGTTTCCATTGATCCAGGTTTGGCAAATCAAAGTCATTGTAATGTAAAACGCAGATATGTGATAAGTCGCATGTGGCAAGTCGGTTAGGACATCTAATTTGTGCATGACACAAGTAATTTTTCCAACAATTGTTTACAGACAAATTATTTCACTCTATCACAATTCCAGTGGGTCAGAAGTTTACATACACTAAGCTGACTGTGCCTTTAAACAGCTTAGAAAATTCCAGAAAATGATGTCATGGCTTTTGATAAGCTAATTGACATAATTTGAGTCAATTGGATGTATTTCAAGGCCTACCTTCAAACTCAGTGCCTCTTTGCTTAACATCAATGGAAAATCAAAAGAAATCAGCCAAGACCTCAGAAAAACAATGGTAGACCTCCACAAGTCTGGTTCATCCTTGGGAGCAATTTCCAAACGCCTGAAGGTACCACGTTCATCTGTACAAACAATAGTACACAAGTATAAATGCCATGGGATCAGGCAGTCGTCATACCGCTCAGGAAGGAGACACGTTCTGTCTCCTAGAGATGAACGTACTTTGGTGCGAAAAGTGCAAATCAATTCCAGAACAACAGCAAAGGACCTTGAGAAGATGCTGGAGGAAACGGGTACAAAATAATCTATATCCACAGTAAAACAAGTCCTATATGGACATAACCTGAAAGGCCGCTCAGCAAGTAAGAAGCCACTGCTCCAAAACTGCCATTAAAAAAGCCAGACTACGGTTTGCAACTGCACATGGGGACAAAGATCGTACTGTCCTCTGGTCTGATGAAACAAAAATAGAACTGTTTGGCCATCATGAACATCATTATGTTTGGAGGAAAAAGGGGGAGGTGTAATGGCCGTTAGTGGAAGAAGGGGAGGACCACCAAAGCGCAGCGTGGTACGTGTTCGTCATTTATTAAATAGAACTGAACACAAAGTAACAAAAAGAACAACCGAAACAGCTCCGTGAGGCACAAAACCCATGTGGGCAAGAGCTACCTAAGTATGGTTCTCAATCAGAGACAACGATAGACAGCTGTCCCTGATTGAGAACCATACCCGACCAAAAACAAAGAAATACAAAAACATAGAAAAGGGAACATAGAATCCCCAACCCTAGTCACACCCTGGCCTAACCAACATAGAGAATAAAACCCTCTCTATTGCCAGGGCGTGACAGGAGGCTTGCAAGCCGAAGAACACCATCCCAACTGTGAAGCACCGGGGTGGCAGCATCATGTTGTGGGGGTGCTTTGCTGCTGGAGGGACTGGTGCACTTCACAAAATAGATGGCATCACGAGGGAGGAAAATTATGTGGATAAATTGAAGCAACATCTCAAGAAATCAGTCAGGAGGTTAAAGCTTGGCCGCAAATGGGTCTTCCAAATGGACAATGGCCCCAAGCATACTTCCAAAGTTGTGGCAAAATGGCTTAAGGACAAGGTATTGGAGTGGCCATCACAAAACCCTGACCTCAATCCTATAGAACATTTGTGTGCAGAACTGAAAAAGCGTGTGCGAGCAAGGAGGCCTACAAACCTGACTCAGTTACACCAGGAGGAATGGGCCAAAATTCACACAACTTATTGTGGGAAGCTTGTGGAAGGCTACCCGAAACATTTGACCCAAGTTAAACAATTTAAAGGCAATGTTACCAAATACTAATTGAGCTTATGTAAACTTCTGACCTACTGGGAATGTGATGAAAGAAATAAAAGCTGAAATAAATTCTCTCTACTATTATTCTGACATTTCACATTCTTAAAATAAAGTGGTGATCTTAACTGACCCAAGACAGGGAATTTTTGCTAGGACTAAATGTCAGGAATTGTGAAAAGCTGAGTTTAAATGTATTTGGCTAAGGTGTATGTAAACTTCCGACTTCAACTGTATGACAAAATCCCAAGTTTTTGCTTATCTGTTTCACACACATCCATGTGCTTCTATGAGAAAAAGATAAAGGAGGTCTATAGTACAACATTTAAGTTAGGCTTTATGATCTTGTCAAATAGCTGTCATGTACATCCATCACAATGGATGCCAGGTTGCATACCGCTAAACTGGTTAACTGTGACTTTGCGGGGTACAGAAAAAGTTGGTTTGAAGCCCCCTCGTGTCAAGCTATTTTGTTAAGTAAGACACTTTTTACTGCACCATTTTGAGAGGTGGAGGAACATCGCTACGGTTCCCGCAGCACTCACGTTATGCCTCTGTAGCAGTAGCCTATGTGTCCGTCTGCATGAGGGGCTCCATGAACCTCCTCTTTAAATATATTTGTAATCTTCATTTTCAAAATGTTGGCCTTTTTCAACACACTAATCATAAGACGTGTAATTATACATTTCGAAGAAGAAAAAAACTATATCTCGCCTGGGATTTGAACTTGCCACAAACTGCAACAATTAACAGGCTCACAACACTAAGAGCTTTTCGTCAAGTTAAAATGTCTATTTTGACTTCTGTTAATTAAGAAAGTTTTCATGAAAAAGTGTTAGGACATGTCCAACTACGTCAACATCTGTTCAGGAATCTGTTACCGGGAATAATCATGTCCAGCTGGTCAGGTTAGCATAGGGCTAAATCTGCCAGGTTATTAGCTGAGGAACACTCAACTCTGTCCTCTTACAGGGCCTTCAGAAAGTACTTATACCCCTGGACTTATTTCACATTTTGTTGTGTTACAGCCTGAATTCAAAATTGATTCAATCTTGTTTTCTTCTCTCACCCATCTACACACAATACCCCATAATGACGAAGTGAAAACATGTTTTTAGAAATGACTGCTAATGTATTGAAAATTAAATACAGAAATATGTGAAACACATGAATATTCACAACCCTGAGTCCATACATGTTAGAATCACCTTTGGCAGCAATTCGTCTTTCTGGGTAAGTCTCTAAGAGCTTTGCACACCTGGATTGTACAATATTTGCCCATTATTCTTTTCAAAATTCTTCAAGCTCTGTTAAATTGGTTGTTGAGCATTGCTAGACAACCATTTTCAAGTCTTGCCATAGATTTTCAAGCAGATTTCTGTCAAAACTGTAACTTGGCCACTCAGGAACATTCACTGTCTTCTTGGTAAGCAACTCCAGTGTAGATGTGGCCTTGTGTTTGAGGTTATTGTCCTGCTGAAAGGTGAATTCATCTCCCAGATGTGGCCTTGTGTTCCTCTTACAGGGCCTTCAGAAAGTACTTATACCCCTGGACTTATTTCACATTTTGTTGTGTTACAGCCTGAATTCAAAATTGATTCAATCTTTTTTTCTTCTCTCACCCATCTACACACAATACCCCATAATGACGAAGTGAAAACATGTTTTTAGAAATGACTGCTAATGTATTGAAAATGAAATACAGAAATATGTGAAACACATGAATATTCACAACCCTGAGTCCATACATGTTAGAATCACCTTTGGCAGCAATTCGTCTTTCTGGGTAAGTCTCTAAGAGCTTTGCACACCTGGATTGTACAATATTTGCCCATTATTCTTTTCAAAATTCTTCAAGCTCTGTTAAATTGGTTGTTGAGCATTGCTAGACAACCATTTTCAAGTCTTGCCATAGATTTTCAAGCAGATTTCTGTCAAAACTGTAACTTGGCCACTCAGGAACATTCACTGTCTTCTTGGTAAGCAACTCCAGTGTAGATGTGGCCTTGTGTTTGAGGTTATTGTCCTGCTGAAAGGTGAATTCATCTCCCAGTGTCTAACTGAACCAGGTTTTCCTCTAGCATTTTGCCTGTGCTTAGCTCCACACCGTTTCTTTTTTATCCTGAAAAACTCCCCAGTCCTTAACGATTACGAGCATACCCATAACGTGATGCAGTCACCACTATGCTTGAAAGTATTCGGGAGTGGTACTCAGGAATGTGTTCTACTGGATTTACCCAAAACAGGACAAAAAGTGAACTGCTTTATCATATTTTTTGCAGTATTACTTCAGTGCCTTGTAGCAAACAGGATGCATGTTGTGGAATATTTGCATTATGTACAGGCTTCCTTCTTTTCACTCTGCCAATTAGGTTAGCATTTCTGTGTTGCTCAGCTCGGTGGTTTTCGACAAACGTTTTTATTGAAAGTATGACCGCGGTTGTACAGGACAAACATATGCACAGGTAAGTGTTTTCGGAATTGACGTTTTTACAAGTATCAACGCGTCCAGTTATCAAAACTCAACTTTGCTTCGATATGACAACTGATGGGAACAGTTAACATGTAGCGTTATATTACGTGCAATTACGATTTTAAGTATGGACCTACACGGTATAGCCACCAAACATGGTTAAAACTCAAATGTTGATAGCATAGATGTTCAGTCCTTGCATCCATAGCTCTGTCTATGAGTATGAGTGGTTACATTTTCTCCAGGCCCATCCCTCAAACCGTTGACCAAAACAGAGGCGAGGAAAGCGCTTTGTTAATGTTTCAGTTTGAATGAATCAGAGATGCTCTCTTGCAGCACAAGAAGAATGTTGTTTGAGACTTTTTACTGGAAGGCTGGTTATTAGCTTTGATTGAATAGCGGCCTGGGGCTGTGTCTGAATAATGGTTTCCTCTACTACATTAGTCGCTCATAGATGGATGCTCCGGACAGGTCTCAGCCCTATAGATCTCAGCTGACATAGTTTGACACATCAGACACATGAGAGTTACAAATTATATATAGGTACACAGATTACAACTTGATATGGACCTTAACGTTTAAAACTCCAGTGTTCTAATCAGTACATTTTTCACTTTTCCAATTAAATACGTGGTGAATCATGATATTGTTTCCCTGCTAAAAATGTAACATAGCTAAATTAGATGGAGGTATAGCTGAGAGAGAGAGAGAGAGAGAGAGAGAGAGAGAGAGAGAGAGAGAGAGAGAGAGAGAGAGAGAGAGAGAGAGAGAGAGAGAGAGAGAGAGAGAGAGAGAGAGAGAGAGAGAGAGAGAGAGAGAGAGAGAGAGAGAGAGAGAGAGAGAACATGAATGAAAGGCAAATCTATCAGAAACACGCCTCCTTTAAATACCCCCCCCCCATTCGTTCCCTTTCTCCCCTCTGCTCTCACCCCTCCATCCTTCCCTCCCCCTCTGTTATATTTTATTCTCCAATGCGAATTTAATAAATATATGCAAATGTGTGCTGTGGAACATGACGACTCTAAATCAGCCGCGGATGTTCTTTGAGCGCCGCCGAGATTGAGGCTGAGAGCTGACCCTAGGTTAATCATTTTTCACTTCCCTATCGCATTCAATTCTGCTGCTGCTCCCTGTGTGTGTGTGTGTGTGTGTGTGTGTAACTGTGTTTGTGACTATGTGTCTGAAAGGGGGGGGGGGGTATTTGTGTATGGGTGTGTGTGTGTGGGTGTGTATGAGTGAGTGAGAGTGTCTGTGTGTGGGAGTGCACATGAACTTGTGTGCATGAAAATGTTTGCTTGTTTGTTTACCAAAATAAAATTATATGTGTGTTTGTGTGTCAGCATGTGCATGTATATTTGTGCGTGTGCGTGTGTGTCTGTGAAAATGTGTGTGAGCTATATGTGAATGTTTGTGTGCGTGTGCGCGTGTGTGAATGCGTGTATTTGTGTGTGTGTCTGTGTGCAAGCGCATGGTTTTGTGTGTGTGTGTGTGTTGGTAATCATGCAAAGGGCCAATGCATTTAAAAAGTATAATATATAATAAAGCAAAGCTATTCTTAAAGCCATGGTCATAATGTTATTGTCTACCTAGCTAACAACAAACGTTCCCACAACTTTAGAGAACGTTCCCTTGAGAGTCTCATTAGGTCATTATCTAAAGTTTTTACAGGAATGTTCCAGTGATGTGCATGGACTTTCTCCAAGAGTCCATTCCCTTAATGTCAAACAGAACTTACCCATAACGTGATTACGAGTGGAGACTCCTCAGAGGAGGAAGGGGAGGACCATCCTCCTCAGTGAATTTCACAAAAAGTAACATTTTAAAACATTTAAAAAGTGATCCTTTTTAGATAAAACAATACCAAATATAATCACGTCACCAAATAATTGAGCCTCAACAGCACTCTGTAGGATAGCACCATTTTGTAGCCGGAGGATAGCTAGCTTCCGTCCTCCTCTGAGTACAGTGACTTCAATAGAAAATCTAGGAGGCACATGGTTCTCACCCCCTTCCATAAACTTGCACAGTAATTATGAGAACCTCCGGAGGAAGTCCTCCAAGCTATCAGAGCTCTTGCAGCATGAACTGACGTGTTTTCCACTCAATCAAAGGATCAGAGAATTAATATAGCTACAGCTAGCTAGCACTGCAGTGCATAAAATGTGGTGAGTAGTTGACTCAAAGAGAGAGAAAGAAAATAGTTGAACAGTTTTGAACAAATTCATTTCTTTCTAAATGAAGGAGAAGCAAGAGAGAGAGAGAGAGAGTCCTTTTTTTCAGTTTCACTTACTTAGCTAGCAAATGCAGCTAGCTAGTTTAGCCTACTGAAACACCCTGCTCAAACAGAGGCATGCTATGTTAGCTAGCTGGCTATGACTATCCAACACAACACTGGAACTCTTCCAAGTCAAGTTAAGCTTTTGGTTTGACTATTTTATTGCCACCGGGGCCCGCAGGTCTAACTGCTTACTGACTGTATACTAACGTTACTGCATGATTGTAGTGGGTTTACTAACGCATTCGTTCTATTAGCTATGCTGACTTTGTCGTTACTTTAGCTAATATGGTGACAACGATGTACCCTGTGTGTAGCAGTTTGGCTTGGAAAGGTTTTTTAGCCTGGTCACAAACAGCTGATGTGTTGAGCATTGAAGTCCACAAGCGAAGGGAAGAGGAGAGCGCATAAGGTAGATGCGAGAAGGAATACAACATGGCTGCTATGAAACTGTGAACTGTGTTTACGCGTGATCAGGGGTGTAGTCATTCCGCTGATTCTGTTGATAATTAAACATAAGTAAACGGAGCAAAACTGGGATAAACATAATGTAATTTGTCTAAAAGAAACTCTCGTTTGCAACTGTTGGATTAATGATTACAGCCACTATCAGCTAGATGCAGGCAAGAGTGTGCAAGGCGCTATTGAATGTCACTGTCCATCTGCCACTGTCTGTCACATCAAGTTTGTCTCTCGACCTGTGTGCACCTATGCTGTAAACTTTCATTCATATGCTAGGTTGTAGCAACCTTATGATGGGTATAGGGACAAATCTAGTATCATGTAGTAGCCAAAACCCATCTCTGTTACATTTAACTGGCTGAATGGAATATGAATGACAATCATCGAATGTGCTGTAATAGAAATAAGGCCATGCTAATCTGAAATGGCACTGACCGCCATATTCAAAAGTAATGTTCTAGACACATTTCACGGGAATATTGCAAGAACGTTCCTGTGTCCAGTTTTCTGAGGGTTTAGGATAAATAACCCATCAACGTCACACCAACCACACACAGTACATGGTTTCCTTGTTCTCAGAATAGAATATATGAATGTTGTAGACATGTTTCATGGGAACGTTGCAAGAACATTCATGTGTCCAGTTTTCTGAGGGTTAGGAGAATATTTCATCAATGTCACTCACACCAAACCAGGGGTTGGAACCAAAATGATTTTCCAATCGTTTCATTCTGAACAGAACCACTATTTTTATAGTTATTCCATTCCACTCTTCCGACCAGCAAAATAAAGTTCTGAACCGGTTCGAACCCAAACATAGTATCAGTTTATATTGTTCATTTTATAACCAGTGGAATCGTTAAATTCCTTCACCAATCAGTGCGGATAGAGCAGGCAAGCTAGTTGTTTATAATATATATACAGGATAGGGGGCAGAATTTTAATGTTCGGATTAAAAGCGTGCCCAGAGTAAACTGCCTGCTACTCAGGCCCAGAAGCTAATATATGCATATTATTATTAGATCTGGATAGAAAACACTCGGAAGTTTCTAAAACTGTTTGAATGATGTCTGTGAGTATAACAGAACTCATATGGCAGGCAAAAACCTGAGAAAAATCCAACCAGGAAGTGTGAAATCTAAGGTTTGTAGTTTTTCAACTCATTGCCTATCGAATATACAATATCTATGGGGTCATATTGCACTTCCTAAGGCTTCCACTAGATGTCAACAGTCTTTAGAACCTTGTTTGAGGCTTCTACTGTGAAGGAGGAGAAAATGAGAGCTGTTTGAGCCAGAGGTCTGGCAGAGTGCCATGAACTGGTCACGCATTCGCCTGTGAGAGCGACCTGTGTTCCATTGCATTTCTAAAGACAAAGGAATTCTCTGGTTGGAACATTATTGAAGATTTATGTTAAAAAACATCCTAAAGATTGATTCGATACATTGTTTGACATGTTTCTACGAACTGTAATATAATTTTTTGAACTTTCCGTCTGATCTTTCAGCTGGACTGTGGAACTGGGATTCCTGGGAGTGCATTCTGATGAAGATCATCAAAGGAAAGTAGCATTTATAATGCTATTTCTGACTTTTACTGACTCCACAACATGGAGGGTATCTGTATGGCTTGTTTTTGTGTATGAGCGCTGTACTTAGATTATTGCATGGTTTGCGTTTTCCGTAAAGCTTTTTGGAAATCTGACACAGCGGTTGCATTAAGGAGAAGTATATCTATAATTCTGTGCATAACACTTGTATCTTTTATCAAATTTTATGATGAGTATTTCTGTAAATTGATGTGGCTCTCTGCAAATTCGCCGGATGTTTTCGAGGCGCAACATTACTGAACATAACGTGCCAATGTAAACTGAGATTTTTGGATATAAATATGAACTTTATCGAACAAAACATACATGTATTGTGTAACATGAAGTCCTATGAGTGCCATCTGATGAAGATCATCAAAGGTTAGTATTCATCTATTTCTGCTTTTTGTGACTCCTCTCTTTGGCTGGAAAATGGCTGTATGTGTTTTTGTGACCTAACATAATCATATGGTGTGCTTTCGCTGTAAAGCCTTTTTGAAATCGGACACGGTGGGTAGATTAACAAGAAGTTAAGCTTTAATTTGGTGTATTGCACTTGTGAATGTATGAAAGTTAAATATTTCTAAAAAATATATTTACATTTCGGGCTTTGCCTTTTCAGCGGATGTTGTCGAGGGGTTCCGCTAGTGGAACCCCTAGCCCTAAACAAGTTGTGTGATGGACAGACAAGTGTAGCCTATGGCGCAAGATGCGACTGAAGTTTTGCAGGTGGGGAGAGAGCGGGAGAGGGTTGAGGAGGAGGCTTGAATCACTGGGAATCTTATGATGACATGCATTATCTGAATTGGGTCCACAGAATTTGAATTAGTAGGAGCGGCTTCTATGAAAGAAATGTGAATGTCCTTTGAGCTATCTAGCTAACAAGCTTGTGTGTGCAGAGAGGCACCAGAATTAAAAGCATGTCTTACTTTTTTGTAGTTAATAAATCCAAAGTCAAACATGATGCAAAAAAATATGCCCAGTGCTTGACATTGGATGAAAGAAGTGCAGGAGCTGTCTTTTTAGACATTAGACTATGTTTACCGAAATTCACAAATGACATTAAGCTACAGACACCTCTGATTATTCCCTATTCACTATTATTACAGCCTATATGAAAAAGTAAGCATTATTAACACTGGAAGGCTGCTGTGCCTGATCCCATGTAGGCCGACCATCTTAACATCCCACAAATCCGAACTGTACTGTTAGTCACATGTTGTCAACATGTGGTCAAACCTCCATCTGGAGAGCTCCTGGGTGTTCAGACTTGGCTTTTGATCCAACCCTGAAATACCCAAGTCTGCTTATCAAGATCCTGTCGAGCAGCTGATGTTTAGGCTACAATGTAGTTAGACCTGGGCTGGAACAAAAGCTGGAAGATGGTTGCCACACTTGATATAAAATATTGCAACATTACAACCAAATACTTTTTGTTTACCCTCACTTCTTGGACAGACCAGAGTCTTAGATACGCAATTTTATAAACGCTTCTTTATCCACAGAAATGCAGGAATTTCGACAGCGCTGTGAAAGCGCAGAAGGTTGTAGGTTCGCAGACCACCGTGGATAAGAGTAGTGGTGGAAAGATCTTCGTCATAGTAAAGGCATTGCATGAATGTGTCATCGTATATGAAGGTCCGATATTAAATATTAGCAGTCTTTTTTAATACCACACAAATGACCGAAATTACAAGCTAAGAATGGATAGAGAGATAGGCCTATGTGTTCATCTTATCATATTGGTCCAACTCCAAATCAGTGTCGTGTTTGCAACGAAACTGTTTGCAAATAATTAAATTTGAGACATCATTGGGAATCTGAGCATGGTACTTTCAAAAGTTAGGCCTGCCTATCCACCTCAGACAGAGTAGGCCTACTGACACAGAAAAATGTAGCTTTAACAGCTGCAGGCTTACTCTTCTTCCATGGCTTAACCCCAGGTCACAAGTGTTTTCCTTAAAAGCTGTCTGGGTTTAAACATCTTCTATTGTACAGAAAGTTAATACCTTAATCAATTGATAATGACAGAATTTGATTACTTTCCAAGCAAAGGCCTTTTTTTTGTCTCCTCGGCTATGGAAGGTTGTAGCTCAGCCTCTGAATGTCAAAGACACGAAACAATGATATTCCCATATGCTTCGGAGTCACGTCTTTCCCGGGTAATTTACAGTTTTTTTCTATTAAAATCTAATGCTAATAAGGGGGTAGGCCTGTTCTTTTTGCCATTTTCTTTAATAAAAAGGTCATTACCAGGTTATGCTGGTATGACAAGTAGGCTACATAATATAGTGGTCAGAATCATGGCAGTAAGAAAAATACGTTATATTCTGTTCGGTGAAAAGAAAAAATATGTCCTTTTTCAACCAGTTTGCGACCAGAATAAGACAGAACTTTCAAGTTTTACCCACTGGTCATGTATTGGACAGAAATTTACGTCATATTGTAGTCAGTAAAAATACAGTTTGCGACCAAAATAAGATGTCATAAAAAGATGTCATACTGACCAGGTTTTGCCCACTGGGTACCCCTTCAATTTGAGTCTTGGTTTTAACTTAACAGCCCTTCACTGGCACAGAGGTAGGCTATTTAAAGAGTGCACGTTGGGTAGGGGAATTTACTGACAAATCTATGGATATAGTAGCCTATAGCTGTCAAACAGGTAGGACTACCTTTTATTTTTTAAATAGGAAGAAATAGTCTCCAACACAAAGCCCTCTTGTTGTTTAGTAAAGTCTAATCAACATAGAGGGTTAAAATTATGCCTACTTGATTTTGGCTACTTTCAGCACCACGAGCTGTCCATTTCTGATTGATTGTGCCTCGACAGCTGCATCAAGTTTTAGCACCACAATGTCAGTTACTCGAATCTGGCTTTTTGTGAGGTCAATGACTGATAAATATATCATGGTCAAGAAACATATTGTTTTTAATAAAATCAATTGTAGTAGTAGCAAGCTATCAAAGTTGACCTCCAATCCTCCTCATCTTCTTGCTCTCCTTCTCGACCAGAGCATAGCGCAAGATAGTCCAAAAAAATGCACTAGGCCTAATCAAAAAAGATTTTCGGGGAAGACTTTGCCTCTGCTCCTTAACTGCCACCATAACCCTACACAGCACAGTCATTGGTTGCATCTATGCAGTCAGATCCGCTTTAGCCGGCATCCGCAGAGCGGTTGTTTTGGCAGTGTGGGAAGTGGAACTGCGTTAGATCTGTCAAATCAAGGCATAATACCTAAAGTGGACATTGCCATTGGCTGCATGGAGTCGCATTAGGAGAAATCCCATGCAGCCTCGTTTGCAAGTTCGAACACTGGAATGTGAAATATAATTTACAGCTCGATTAGGCTGATTGTAAGGACTGACGCTGGAGTAGAGAAGCAGGTACGGTGAGTCAACATTTAATTGGAACAGACATGGACCAGGACAGGAACAGTGTCAGAACCGAGTAATACACAGACAGAAGACAATTAATGCAGAAGCGGGGAACGGAGCTTGGGAACAGACAGATATAGGGGAGGTAATAAAACAGGTGATTGAGTCCAGGTGAGTCCAATAATTCGCTGATGCGAGTGACGAGGGAAGGCAGGTGTGCGTAATGATGGTGGCAGGAGTGCGTAATGCAGGGCATCCTGGCGCCCTCGAGTGCCAAATTGGGAGAGCGGGAGCAGGCGTGACACTGATAGGAATCCTTATGATTTTGTTTAATGATTGTCAATTTGAGCGTAAATTATTTATATTTACAGTGCCTTCAGAAAGTATTCAAACCCCTTGACTTATTCCACATTTTATTGTGTTACAGCCTGAATTCAAAATGGATTAAATATATATTTGTTCTCACCCATCTAGACACAATACCCCATAATGACAGTGAAAACATGTTTAGATTTTGTATGTATTTATTGTAAATGAAATACAGAAATAGCTAATTGACATGTGAATTAACACCCCTGAATCAAAACATGTTAGAATCCCCTTTGGCAGTGAACACAGCTGTGAGTCTTTCTGAATAAGTCTCTTAGAGCTCTGCACACCTGGATTGTAGAATATTTGCACATTATTTTAAAAAATGTATTCTTCAAGCTCTGTCAAGTTGGTTGTTAATCATTGCTAGACAAGCGATTTTCAAGACTTACCATAGAATTTCAAAGTCAAAACCGAAGACAGAACTGCAACTAGGCCACTCAAGAATATTCAATGTCGCCTAGGATTTTGCTTGTGCTTAGCTTCTTTTTTATCCTTAAAGCACTCCCTAGTCCTTACCGATGACAAGCAAACCCATAACATGAAAATAGCCACCACCATGCTTGAAAAAATGGTACTCAGTGGTACTCAGTGATGTGTTGTGCTGGATTTGCCCCAAACATGATGCATTGTATTTAGGACATAAAGTTAAGTTCATGACCACATTTATTTGCAGTTTTACATTCGTTTCTTGTTGCAAACAGGATGCATCTTTTGGAATATTTGTATTATGTACAGGCTTTCTTCTTTTCACTCTGTCATCACAGTCATTAAAAACTCTGTTTTAAAGTCACCATTCGCCTCATGGCCTGAGCAGTTTCCTTCCTCTCCGACAACTGAGTTACGAAGGATGCCTGTATCTTTGTAGTGATTGGGTGTATTGATACACCATGCAAAGTGTAAATAGTAACCTCACCATGCTCAAACGGATATTCAATGCCTGCTTCTTTTTTTCACCCATCTACCAATAGATGCCCATCTTTGCGAGGCATTGGAAAACATCCCTGGTCTTTGTGGTTAAATCTGTGTTTGAAATTCACTGCTCTACTGATGAAGTAATCATTAAAAAAATTATGTTAAACACTATTATTATTGCACACAGAGTGAGTCCATGCATCTTCTATGACTTGTTAAAGCACATTTTACTCCTGAACTTATTTAGGCTAGCCATAACAAAGGGGTTGAATACTTAGTGACTTAAGACGTTTCAGCTTTACATTTTTTATTCATTTGTAAACATTTCTAAAAACATAATTACACTTTGATACGATGGGATATTGTGTGTGACACAAAATCTCAATGAAATCCATTTAAAATTCAGGCTGTAACACAACAATTGTGGGGAAAGTCAAGGGGTGTGAATACTTTCTGAAGGCATCCTTATCAATTTACACACAATAACCCATAATGACAAAGCATAAACAGGTTTTTGATGTTTTTTGCAAATGTATTAAAAACAAAAAACAGATATTCAATATTTGCATAAGTTTTCAGACCCTTTTCTATGAGGCTCGAAATTGAGATCAGGTGAATCATGTTTCCATTGATCATCCTTGAGATGTTTCTACAACTTGATTGGAGTCCACCTGTGGTAAATTCAATTGACTGGACATGATTTGGAAAGGCGCACACCTGTCTATATAATGTCCCAGAGTTGACAGTGCATGTCAGAGTAAAAACCAAGCAAAAGGAATTGTCCGTAGAGCTCAGAGACAGGATTGTGTCGAGGCACAGATCTGGGGAAGGGTACCAAAAATGTCTGCAGCATTGAAGGTCCACAAGAACACAGTGGCCTCCATCATTCTTAAATGGAAGAAGTTTGGAACCACCAAGACTCTTCCTAGAGCTGGCCAAACTGAGCAATCAGGGGAGAAGGGCCTTGGTCAGGGAGGTGACCAATAACCCAATGGTCACTCTGACAGAGCTCTAGAGTTCCTCTGTGGAGATGGGAGAACCTTCCAGAAGGAGAACCATCTCTGCAGCACTCTATCAATCAGACCTTTATGGTAGAATGGCCAGACGGAAGCTACTCCTCAGTAAAAGGCATACGGCAACTCGCTTGGTGTTTGCCAAAAGGCACCTAAAGGAATCTCAGACCATGACAAACAATATTCTCAGGTCTGATGAAACCAAGGTTGAACTCTTTGGCCTGAATGCCAAGCATTACGTCAGAAGGAAACCTGGCGCCATCCCTACGGTGAAGCATGGTGGTGGCAGCATCATGCTGTGGGGATGTTTTTCAGTGACAGGGACACTAGTCAGGATCGAGGCAAAGAGGAATGGAGCAAAGTACAGAGAGATCCTTGATGAAAACCTGCTCCAGAGCGCTCAGTATCTCAGACTAGGGTGAAGGTTCAACTTCCAACAGGACAACGACCCTAAGCACACAGCCAAGACAGCGGAGGAGTGGCTTCAGGACAAGTCTCTGAATGTCCTTGAGTGGCCCAGCCAGAGCCCAGACTTGAACCCGATCGAACATCTCTGGAGAGACCTGAAAAAACCTGTGCAGCAGCTCTACCCATCCAAACTGACATAGCTTGAGATGATCTCCAGAGAAGAATGGGAGAAACACCCCAAATACAGCTGTGCCAAGCTTGTAGCATCATACTCAAGAAGACTCAAGGCTGTAATGGCTGCCAAAGGTGCTTCAACAAAGTACTGAGTTAAAGGTCTGAATACTTATGTAAATGTGATATTATTTTTTATAAATTAGCAAACATTTCTAAAAACCTGTTTTTGCTTTGTCATTATGTGGTGTTGTGTGTAGATTGATGAGGGGAAAAAATCAATGTAATCAATTTTAGAATGAGGCTGTAACCTAACCAAATGTGGAAAAGGTCAAGGGTCTGAATACTTTCTGTAGAACTTACGAAAGATGACGTTACCGTGTTCTCAGAATTTAACATATTTGTGTTCTAGACACGTTTAATGGGAACATTGCAAAAATATTCTAGTGTCCAGTTTTCTGTTGGTTAGGAGAATATTCCATCAACGTCCCACCAAACATATACAGAGCATGCTTGCCATGTTCCCAGAACATAAGATATTAATGTTCAAGACATGTTTTATGGGAACATTGCAAAAACATTTGTGTAAAAATAAATAAATCAAGCCACTGATTTGACACAGTTACATTGTGCATGTTCATTTATACAGCAATTATTATTCAACATCTCCTCGTCTGGGATTTGAACTTACAACACAACACTCACATCTTTGTCCATGTCCTTTGTCTGGTGTTAGTTAAGCTGACTCTTCTCTCATCATTGATTTGATTTACTCATTTCAGCAATTGATGGTCTTTCTGCATAGTTGTCTAATGTTGGCGTGGTATAATAACCGGTTGTAAGGATACTGCTGAATCCCTTTGATCAATAAATCATTTTCATGAGTGTACTTTTAACAGAGTTGACATTTTACGTCCAAGTCCATTCACCCTATTCCTTACACCTATCAAGTTGTTTCAGATCTGTGCCTAGGGAGGAGGGGTTAGGGTGTCTTCAGCATAGGGCCTGGCTATACTGGCCCAAGAAGCACATGCTCCAGAGATACCCCTTATTGGGACATTGGTTAGTGGGTTTGACATTGTTGCTGGTGGCCTGGGTTTGAATATTCTCCGAACCCTCAGAACACGAGACACATTAATGTTTTTGCAACATCCCATGAAACGTGTATAGAACTTTAATATCGTATAGTTTGAGGACATGGCAACCATGTTTTAGCTAATTAATTAATTAAGCAACCTTATGGGTAACATTTCAACAATGTTCTCTCTCCTTAGCATTGTTAGCTGGGTAGTTTTCTCTTTAATGGCAAACAGAATTTCCCTGCAGAAAGGATAGTGATATTGCTAAGGCCAGCCCAGCTAGTGTTTACTATTACATTCAACCGCACCAGTATATATATACAGTATATAATGTAATCCTACTATATTCTGTAGAACTCTGAAATACACAGATTTAATTTCTAATCAAACATAATTTAGTCTGTATCTCGCTCCCCTCCTCACCCCCCCCCCCCCCCTCCCTCACCCTTCTCCCATGGGATCTCCCTCCCCCTTCCAACCCAGGATTGTCGCCAAGGCAACAAGCAGTGCGTTTCTAAAGTGTCAGTTTACATTATTGTCTTCACGCTCTCTATTGATAACCTCCACGCCTCTCTCTCTGACTCTCTTTCCTTCTCTCTGTTCTATCTATCACTCCCTCTCGCCTCCTCTCTTTCTCGTGTTCTCTCGGTCACCGTCTCTCACATTCAAATACTGTTGTCTCTCGCTCTATCTCACTTCATTTCTCACTCTGCCTCTCTCTCCCTCTATCTCACGTAATTTCTCTCTCCGATTCTCTCTCTCTAACACACAGGACAAACTTGCGTGAAAATACACACACACACACACACACACACACACACACACACACCCTGTGTGTGTGTGTGTGCGCGCTTGCAATCGTGTGTGTGTGTCTGAATGTTTTTAGAAAAAGAGGGAAAGTGAGTGATTGAGTGAGGACAAAATGTACATTCCCTAAAAGGCGCTGACAGGATCTCACAGTAAAAGAGAAAAGGTTTGCACAGATAGAAGTGTGAAAGACAGGCCACATGGTAGAACATGGGAACGACTATCTACACATGTTTAATGCTCACTGTATGTATAATGTACACGGCATGGCCAAAAGTATGTCGTCGAACATCTCCTTCCAAAATCATGGGCATTAATATGGAGTTGGTCCCCCCCTTTTCTGCTATAACAGCCTCCACTCTTCTGGGAAGGCTTTAATATGGAGCTGGTCCCCCCCTTTCTGCTATAACAGCCTCCACTCTTCTGGGAAGGCTTTAATATGGAGCTGGTCCCCCCCTTTTCTGCTATAACAGCCTCCACTCTTCTGGGAAGGCTTTAATATGGAGCTGGTCCCCCCCTTTTCTGCTATAACAGCCTCCACTCTTCTGGGAAGGCTTTAATATGGAGCTGGTCCTCCCCTTTTCTGCTATAACAGCCTCCACTCTTCTGGGAAGGCTTTAATATGGAGCTGGTCCCCCCCTTTTCTGCTATAACAGCCTCCACTCTTCTGGGAAGGCTTTAATATGGAGCTGGTCCCCCCCTTTTCTGCTATAACAGCCTCCACTCTTCTGGGAAGGCTTTCCACTGGATATGAAACATTGCTGCGGAGACTTGCTTCCATTCAGCCACAAGAGCATTAGTGAGGTCAGGCACTGATGTTGGGCGATTAGGCCTGGCTCGCAGTTGGAACAGTTGGAATTCATCCCAAAGGTGTTCGATGAGGTTGAGGTCAGGGCTCTATGCAGTCCAGTCAAATTCTTCCACAACGATCTCAACAAACCATTTCTGTACGGACCTCACTTTGCCATGCTGAAACAGGAAGGGCCTTCCCCAAACTGTTGCCACAAAGTTGGAAGCATAGAATCGTCCAGGATGTCATTGTATGCTGGAGCGTTAACATTTCCTTTCACTGGAAATAAGGGGCCTAGCCTGAACCACGAACAACATCCCCAGACCATTATTTCTCCTCCAACATTTTTCCTCCTTTACAACACTCCAGCCAACGCTTAGCATTACGCATGGTGATCTTAGGCTTGTGTGCAACTGTTCGGCAATGGAAACCCATTTCATGACGCTACCGACGAACAGTTCTTGTGCCGACGTTGCTTCCAGAGGCAGTTTGGAACTCGGTAGTGAGTGTTGCAACCGAGGACAGACAATTTAAATTTTTTATATTTTTGTATATTTTAAAATAATTTAAATGTTTCGTTATGCACTTCAGCGGTCCCGTTTTGTGTGCTTGTTTGTACTACCACTTTGCAGATGAGCCGTTGTTGCTCCTAAATGTTTCCACTTCATAATAACAGCACTTACAGTTGACCGGGGCAGCTCTAGCAGGGCAGAAATTTAATGAACTGACTTGTCGGAAAGGTGGTATTCTATGACGGTGCCACGTTGAAAGTCACTGAGCTCTTCAGTAATGCCATTCTACTGCTAATGTTTGTCTATGGAGATTGCATGGCTGTGTGCTCGATTTTATACACCTGTCAGGTGTGTGGCTGAAATAGCCGAATCCATTAATTTGAAGGGGTTTTCCACATACGTTTGTGTATACAGTGGGGCAAAAAAGTATTTAGTCAGCCACCAATTGTGCAAGTTCTCCCACTTAAAAAGATGAGAGGCCTGTAATTTTCATCATAGGTACACTTCAACTATGACAGACAAAATGAGAAAAAAAATCCAGAAAATCACATTGTAGGATTTTTTATGAATTTATTTGCAAATTATGGTGGAAAATAAGTATTTGGTCAATAACAAAAGTTTCTCAATACTTTGTTATATACCCTTTGTTGGCAATGACAGAGGTCAAACGTTTTCTGTAAGTCTTCACAAGGTTTTCGCACACTGTTGCTGGTATTTTGGCCCATTCCTCCATGCAGATCTCCTCTAGAGCAGTGATGTTTTGGGGCTGTTGCTGGGCAACACGGACTTTCAACTCCTTCCAAAGATTTTCTATGGGATTGAGATCTGGAGACTGGCTAGGCCACTCCAGGACCTTGAAATGCTTCTTACGACGCCACTCCTTCGTTGCCCGGGCGGTGTGTTTGTGATCATTGTCATGCTGAAAGACCCAGCCACGTTTCATCTTCAATGCCCTTGTTGATGGGAGGAGGTTTTCACTCAAAATCTCACGATACATGGCCCCATTCATTCTTTCCTTTACACGGATCAGTCATCCTGGTCCCTTTGCAGAAAAACAGCCCCAAAGCATGATGTTTCCACCCCCATGCTTCACAGTAGGTATGGTGTTCTTTGGATGCAACTCAGCATTCTTTGTCCTCCAAACACAACGAGTTGAGTTTTTACCAAAAAGTTATATTTTGGTTTCACCTGACATTCTCCCATTCTTCTTCTGGATCATCCAAATGCTCTCTAGCAAACTTCAGACGGGCCTGGACATGTACTGGCGTAAGCAGGTGGACACGTCTGGCACTGCAGGATTTCAGTCCCTGGCGGCGTAGTGTGTTACTGATGGTAGGATTTGTTACTTTGGTCCCAGCTCTCTGCAGGTCATTCACTAGGTCCCCCCGTGTGGTTCTGGGATTTTTGCTCACCGTTCTTGTGATAATTTTGACCCCACGGGGTGAGATCTTGCGTGGAGCCCCAGATCGAGGGAGATTATCAGTGGTCTTGTATGTCTTCCATTTCCTAATAATTGCTCCCACAGTTGATTTCTTCAAACCAAGCTGCTTACCTATTGCAGATTCAGTCTTCCCAGCCTGGTGCAGGTCTACAATTTTGTATCTGGTGTCCTTTGACAGCTCTTTGGTCTTGGTCATAGTGGAGTTTGGAGTGTGACTGTTTGAGGTTGTGGACAGGTGTCTTTTATACTGATAACAAGTTCAAACAGGTGCCATTAATACAGGTAACGAGTGGAGGACAGAGGAGCCTCTTAAAGAAGTTGTTACAGGTCTGTGAGAGTAAGAAATCTTGCTTGTTTGTAGGTGACCAAATACTTATTTTCCACCATAATTTGCAAATTAATTCATTAAAAATCCTACAATGTGATTTTCTGGATTGTTTTTTCTCATTTTGTCGGTCATAGTTGAAGTGTACCTATGATGAACATTACAGGCCTCTCTCATCTTTTTAAGTGGGAGAAGTTAATGTATACTAGTACATATACAGCACTAACTACATAAATATCTGATTAGGTTTGGAGACTACGGGAAAATTAATAGACTAAAGTTGAGGACGCAACAGTTCACCTGACACAAGACTGAATCCAAACATTATACTGTTGATTGTATGTGCATTTTACATTTCCTGTACTTTTTATCGCATTTGTTGATTACAAAATCGGCAAATACTCTGTAAACATTCAGTAACATGATTAGTATATTGTTTTTATTTTTGGGGTAGGTGCAACATACTTGTAAGACAAAAAAAATGACGAGGTGAGAGGTCAAACTGGTGTCTACAAGTGGCCACACACTTCTCCAAAGTGTACACAGTTCCTAAGTAAATGCAATGCACTTTCATAACTCAAAGAGTCTTCAACTATAAGGTGTTATTTGAGCTCTCCTAGCTGTGCCGTTGAGGAACTACAGCAAGCACACTTGTGGTTATTTTGTTTGGAACACAGCCCTGCATCCCCATCATCACACAAGCACACAATACAATTTAGTGTTAGGCTTTCAGAAGGCAATTCAGAGAAGCAGATTGTAATTTTGGTGCGTATACAATGTCATGAGTGCATTCAGGTCCGCGGCAAACTGTCTTCACATTTCAACAAACAGGCTCATTCTGATGTCACAGGAAGACCAAAAATATCATCAAGGACATCAACCACCCAAGCCACGGTCTGTTCACCCCGCCACCATCGAGAAGGCGAGGTCAGCGTCACTTGAGTGGGTTGAGTCACCGACGTGGTCTTCCCGTCTGGGTTGGTTTTTTTCTCTCTCTCGGAGGACCTGAGCCCTAGGACCATACCGCAGGACTACCTGGCATGATGACTCCTTGTTTTCTCCAGTCCACCTGGCCGTGCTGCTGTCCCAGTTTTAACTGTTCTCCCTGCGGCTATGGAACCCTGACCTGTTCACTGTGATTACTATTATTTGACCATGCCGGTCATTTATGAACATTTGAACATCTTGGCCATGTTCTGTTATAATCTCCACCCAGCACAACCAGAAGAGGACTGGCCAACCCTCATAACCTGGTTCCTCTCTAGGTTTAGGCTGGGTTTCTGTACAGCACTTTGATATATCAGCTGATGGAAGAAGGGCTATATCAATACATTTGATTTGAGTACAAGTGCAACCAAACTGGGAGCGAGAGACTGGAAAACAGCTTCTATCTCATGGCCATCAGACTGTTAAATAGCCATCACTAGCCGTCTACCACCCGGTTACTCAACCCTGCACCTTAGAGTCTGCTATCCTACAGTTGAAGTCGGAAGTTTACATACACCTAGGTTGGAATCATTAAAACTCGTTTTTCAACCACTCCACAAATTTCTTGTTCACAAACTATAGTTTTGGCAAGTCGGTTAGGACATCTACAAGTAATTTTTCCAACAATTGTTTACAGACAGATTATTTCACTTATAATTCACTGTATCACAATTCCAGTGGGTCAGAAGTTTACATCACTAAGTTGACTGTGCTTTTAAACAGCTTGGAAAATTCCAGAAAATTATGTCATGGCTTTAGTATCTTCTGACAGGCTAATTGACATCATTTGAGTCAATTGGAGGTGTACCTGTGGATGTATTTCAAGGCCTACCTTCAAACTCAGTGCCTCTTTGCTTGACATCATGGGAAAATCAAAATACATCCAAGACCTCAGAAAAAAAATTGTAGACCTCAAGTCATCCTGGTTCATACAGTGAAATAATCTGTAAACAATTGTTGGAAAAATTACTTGTCATGCACAACGTAGATGTCCTAACCGACTTGCCAAAACTATGGTTTGTTAACAAGAAATTTGTAGAGAGGTTGAAAAACAAGTTTTAATGACTCCAACCTAAGTGCATGTAAACTTCTGACTTCAACTGCATATATATTCAAAGTAGCCACCCTTTGCCTTGATGACAGCTTTGCACACTCTTGGCATCCTCTCAACCAGCTTCACCTGGAATGCTTTTGCAACAGTCTTGAAGGAGTTCCCACATATGCTGAGCACTTGTTGGCTGCTTTTCCTTCACTCTGCGATCCAACTCATCCCAAACCATTTTAATTGGGGTGAGGTTGGGTAATCATGGGTCATCTGATGCAGGACTCCATCACTCTCCTTCTTGGTAAAATAGCCCTTACACAGTCTGGAGGTGTGTTGGGTCATTGTCCTGTTGAAAAACAAATGATAGTCCCACTAAGTGCATGGGATGGCGTGTCGCTGCAGAACGCTGGGGTAGCCATGCTGGTTAAGTGTGCCTTGAATTCCAAATAAATCACTGACCACACATGCAGAGATCATCCCTTCACCTAAAGTACCATGCGTCTCACAAAGACATAGCGTTTGGAACCAGAAATCTCAGACCAAAAGACAGATTTCCACCGGTCTAATGTCCATTGCTTGTGTTTCTTGGCCCAAGCAAGTCTCTTCTTATTATTGGTGTCCTTTAGTAGTGGTTTCTTTGCAGCAATTCGACCATGAAGGCCTGATTCACTCAGCCTCCTCTGAACAGTTGATGTTGAGATGTGCCTGTTACTTGAACTCTGTGAAGCATTTATTTGGGCTGTAATTTCTGAGGCTGAACTTATCCTCTGTAGCAGAGGTAACTCTGGGTCTTCCTGTCCTGTGGCGGTCCTCATGAGAGCCAGTTTCTTCATAGCGCTTGATGGTTTTTTCAACTGCACTTGAAGACACGTTTATAGTTCTTGAAATATTGACCTTCATCTCTTAAAATAATAATGGACTGTCGTTTCTCTTTGCTTATTTGTGCTGTTCTTGCCATAATATGGACTTGGTCTTTTACCAAATAGGAATATCTTTTGTATACCACCCCTACCTTGTCACAACACAACTGATTGGCTCAAACGCAGACAGAAGGAAGGAAATTCCACAAATGAACTTTTAACAAGGCACACCTGTTCTTTGAAATGCATTCCAGGTGACTACCTCATGAAGCTGGTTGAGAGGCTACTTCTAAAATGTAGAAAATAGTACAAATAAAGAAAAACCTTGGAATGAGTAGGTGTCCAAAATTCGACTTGTACTGTATACTGAACAAAAATATAAATGCAACATTTAAAGTCCCATATTTCGTGAACTGAAATAAAAGACCCCAGAAATGTTTCATAGGCAAAAAAAAAAGCTTATTTCTCTCAAATTCTCTGTAGACATTTACATCCCTGTTAGTGAGCATTTCTCCTTTGCCACAATTAACAACCTGATAAACTCTATGCAAAGTAGATGTTTCGCGCTGCATGAGGCAGATGGTGGTCACACCAGATACTGACACGTTTTCTGATCCACGCACCTACGTTTTTTTTTAAAAGATATATTTGACCAACAGATGCATATCTGTATTCCCATTCATGTGCAATCCATACATTGGCACCTAATGAATTTATTTCAATTAACTGATTTCCTTACATGAACTGTAACTCTGTAAAATCTTTAAAATTGCTGCATGTAGGGTTTTATATTTTTGTTCAGTGTATAAAACAAAATTGAACTGGAGTGCACAGAGAGCATGATTATACTCTTACCCAAGAAATACAAGAGAAACACATTCTCTGTGCAGTATCAATGATACAGAGCTGTCTACAGTAGCTCTACAGACCGTTCTGCAGTAGTTCCAGAGCTGTCTACTGTGGATCTACAGACCGTTCTGCAGTAGTTCCACAGAGCTGTCTACAAAGGTTTTACAGACCTCTCAACATTAGTTCTTCAGACCTGTCTACAGTAGCGCCATAGAGCTGTCTACCGTAGTTCTATTTACATGTCTATGGTGGTTCTACAGACCTGTCTACAGTAGCGCCATAGAGCTGTCTACCGTAGTTCTATTTACATGTCTATGGTGGTTCTACAGACCTGTCTACAGTAGTGCCATAGAGCTGTCTACCGTAGTTCTATTTACATGTCTATGGTGGTTCTACAGACCTGTCTACAGTAGCGCCATAGAGCTGTCTACCGTAGTTCTATATACATGTCTATGGTGGTTCTACAGACATGCCTTCAGTAATTGTTTAAAGTGAATCTCTGTGAAGGTATTTAGGTGAGCATTAGGGATCACATTCTCATTAGATACTAAGAGGATTCTTAAGTGGCGACGCTTCCCACAGCCTGTTGTGTGTTTGTGTGTGTGTGTGTGTGTGTGTGTGTGTGTTTGTGTGTGTGTGAACGTGTGAGTGTGTGTCAGCATCTGTGACTACCCAGCTAACAATTCTAGGGAGAGAGAACATTTTTGTAATGTTCCCAATAATGTGCCTCTAAATGTTTGCGTGTCCAGTTGTCTGTTAGTTAGAGAAACATTCTATCTATGTCAGCAAAAACCTTCAGAGAACCTTTTGTAGCATGTTTTGGCATTGAAGGTAGAAGAACATTTCATGGGACGTGGCAAGAACGTTCATATGTCCACTTCTCTGTAGCGTTAGGAGAATATTCCATCAACGTCCCACCGACCACACACACAACCTGGTTGCCATGTTCTCAGAATATAAGACATGAATGTTCTAGACACGTTTCGCGAGAACACTTGTGTATCAGTTGGAACCAATTGACCGTTCGCCCTTCCGAAAGAACAGTTCCATTGCACATCACGCCTTGTTACTGTCGCCCAGCCAATGAAAGCCCTAGCTCTTTGCCCGTCGACAAGGTTGGAGATACTTTAACACACAGCATTTTCTACTTACATGCCTGACACACATGATTACATTGTGCATGTTCACTTACACAGTAATTGTTATTCAACAGTCCTCACCTGAGATTTGAACTCACAACCTCTTGGTTCACTGTACATTCATCTTCCTGCTACACCACCAAGTCGACGCCACATGTACTGGTTCATCTGAATATTGTCATCATTGATTTGATCGACTTATTTCAGCAATTTAAAGGCTTTCGGTATAGGTGTCTGTTGTTGAGGCATGTTAAACCTGTTTTAATGATACTCCTGAATCACTAATCCATTTTCTTTCTTGAATGTACTTTTAGAGCTGAGATTGACTTCAAAGTGCATTCAACCTATTGCTTACAGCCTTCCACTTATCCAATTGTGTCAGATTTACACTAGTGCCTAGGGAGGAGGGTTTCCTCTGGACAGGACAGGGCCTTACTATACTGACCCAATAAGCATGTCTAAATGATGGCCCTTATTGGGACAGTGGCTAGGGGGTTTGTCATTGGTGCTAGTGGCCTGGGTTCAAGACCCGCTAGAGGGAATCACAAACACCCTAACCACTGTCCCAATAATGGATACCTCTGTGGCATGTGCTTATTGGGTCAGCATAGTTAGGCCTTGTCCAGAATAAACCCTAACCCCTCCTCCCTTGACATGAGTGTAGATGTGAAACAACTTGGTAGGTGGAAGGCTGTAAGAAATAGGGTGAATGCACTTTGAAGTAAATCCCTGCTCTGTTAAAAGTACACTCATGAAAATTCAGGAGTGTCATTTAAACACATTAACGTGATCAACCAACAGACAACGGTACAGAAATATCTTAAATAGCTGAAATAAGTAAACCAAGTCAATGATGAGAAGAGTCAGATTAACTGGTACCTGACATGGTGGTGTAGCAGGAAGAGCAGAGTACTGTGAACCACGAGGCTGTGAGTTCAAATCCCAAGTAAAGACATGTTTGCATAATAATGTCTGTACAAATTAACATGCACAAAGTAATCGCAATATCAAATATGTAAGTTTAAAGCCTTGTGTGTGAGTACCCCTTTGCAAATAAGTTTGTGACTAAGTAGAAGGGGAAAAAAAAGATTTCAACCTATATTTTAGAGGACGTTCACAAATGTTACAACCCGGCTAGAACGTTTAGGCGTTCCAGATTGTATGTACGCCTTCAGTGACGTAATGCAACGTCTGCCTTTTAAAAGCAAACACAATGAATTCGAGTTCACATGAATGTCTTATATTGTGAGAACATGGCAACTACATTCTGGGTCAATTCTAATTGACATGAAGGGTAATGGTCTCTTGGAAACATTCCGTGCACTCTTATGGTACGAGTTGAATACGACCTGCAGTAGAGTATGTGCTAGCCATACTTCTGAGTGTGTGTGAGGTGAGAACACACCATAGATGTTTGCCAATTAACCACAGAACAGTGGCGTGCTGGAGCTGGTTGCTGTGATGGAACACCAGATGTGACTGCAGCCCAGCCTGTGGGAATGTGTTAGATTTACCACCTATGGAGCCGTGTTGCTTTCCATATCTCAGACATGTTTAGCATATTTTGTTAATTTCGTTATTATGTGCCCTTAAACGAGACACTGAAATGAGCAAATAAGGGTAGTGACTAAGTAGAAAAAAAATCTGATTTCAACATATATTTTAGAGACGTTCACAAATGTTACAACCCGGCTAGAACGTCTAGGCTTTCCAGATTGTATGTACGCCTTCAGTGGCGGAATGCAACGTCCGCATTTTAAAAGCAAACGCAATGAATTCGGATTCACAAGTTGGGGCTATCAAAAGCCAACCCTCCTTCATATAACAATAATATTAATAATATTATTAATAATAATAATAATAATAATAATAATGTGGTAATTATGTAGCGCTTTTCAAGGGCCCGAAAAGCCCAGCCCTGAACCTCCCCTCTCCCCCACCCCCAGTGGACTGGCTGGAAGGTGAATATTTGAAGGAGGGATAGCCCATAAATATGAGCAAAGGGACATTTAATTAAATAAGCACTTCTTAAGAGTCCTCCTGGGCCCAATGCTTTTGTTTAAGCATGATTGATTGACTGCTATCTCTCCTGACCAGAACCATTAGTTTCGCCACTCCCCCTCCCTCCCCTCTTTTCTCTCTCCATCCCTCTGCAGTCCCCTCTCCTCTTTTTCTCTCTCTCTCCATCCATTATTTTGTTACCTCTCCTCATGCTGTTTTTCCCTGTCTCCCTGTACCTCTCCCTCAGTCTCTCTGTACCTCTCTCTATCTCACCCTCTCCCTGGGGACTAATATTTATCCTAACTGCTGACATGATAATGAGCCCATAGTAAGTCCAGCCATGCCCTGGGGCTAGCAAAGGGCTGAGGGGCAGGGCACTCCTTTCTTCTGTGTGTCTGTATATATATATATATATATATATATAAATAAAGGTGCTGCTGTGACATATGTCACCCACTCTCAACTAACCGTAATCATGGTGTGCTGTCATTGATCACTGAGAAGCATGCTTTAACAGGCAATATGTTCACAATCGTACCTTGGGCCAAAGCTCTAGTCTGTCATGCTCTGTTCTCTCCTTCCCAGTTCCCAACCCCTCTCTCCCACCTATGTATGTTTATGTATTTATTTCTCCCTCCCCCCATCATGGTCTGCTATGCTCTGCTGAGTTCTAGCTGTGAGATGTTGAGCTGCAGGGGAGCTCAGTCTGACTGGGGGCAGCTGAGCCGTGGAGTCTGCACACAGACAGACAGATTAAGAGTAAGGGGAGAGAGTAAACATTTGAGGGGTTTGTGGTGTTACCGTTTCCATCTGATCATGTTCAGTTCCTACAGTACGTGTGCAGCCTGTCCCATCCTAGTCGTCCATCCTCCCTCCACTGGGAGCTCTGGACACACAGTACAGAATGGGGTTCACAAGGGCAGCACATAGGCATGGACCGTGTGTGAGTCTGCGTATGTGTGTGTGTGTGTGTGTGTGTGTGTGCGCGTGGATGCGTGCTGGGGGAGCCAGGCAGGCTGGCAGACCCATTATAAATGCAGCGCTGGGGAGCAGGGCAGGGATTCACAGTAATTAGATGACAAAACGGTGTCGGCTGGAGATGAGAGAGAGGGGGTCATACACATACACACACACACACACACACACACAGCTTCCACCGCAGGGCAATCTGTAAGTGTCAATCACCAGACTACCGCGGGAAAAGAGAGGGAGGGCAAGAGCGGGGAAGAGGGAGCCAGAGAAAGAGAACGCGAGTGGGACAGAAAGGGGAGAGAAAGTGAGGGGGAGGGAAGAGAGCAGGGGTGAAAGACAGAGGCAAAGAGGGGGGAGGCGGGGGGTAGTAGGGAGTACAAAAAAAGGGTGAGAGGAGAGATGGAGAGAGAAAGAGGAGCATGGATGTAAAGTTTAAGGCAGAGACAAAACGAGAAGACAGAACATAGATGTGGTGAAATCAGATAAGGAAACAGAGCTGAAGCCTGTATTAGTCAAGAATCAGGCCTTGTAATGTATTCTGCTTGTTTACTGTAGGATCACAATACAACACATAAAGCCATGCAGCATTACATCATCGTAATAATCATCATTGTCGTAATCACCATTGTTCCAAAGTTAGAATTCGCTTTCAAGATACCCAAGGACACCCAAAATATAAGAAAATAACAAATATGACATCACTACAGCAAGTTCAAAAAGTAAATTACACAAGGAAAAATGATCACGCATACGACGACTGCTGCTGCTACTACTACTACTACTACTACTACTACTACTACTACTACTACTACTACTACTACTACTACTACTACTACTACTACTACTACTACTACTACTACTACTACTACTACTACTACTACTACTACTACTACTACTACTACTACTACTACATAGAGCAACAACAACATGGAACTCTTTTCCACATGAAGTAACTGATGCAAGCAGTAAAATCTGATAAAAAAAACAGATAACACACCACCACCACACCTATTACTACCACTACCACCACCACTACATACAGTACTACTACCACCACTACTATTATCTACTTTATAGGTCTAAATACATGTGGATAGCATTATGGTCACGTATGTGTTGGTGATGAAAGGTGAAGTGTGCTCCATTCCATCAGGTGATGGAGAGGATCCCCAAAGTCTACCCACACAAACACAGTGAGGATATAATAATAATATGAAGGATATATTTAAGTGTTAATACCCTCGAAGCCGGTGTTAGGCGGATATATTGGCACGGGTGTCGTTAGGCCTGAGATGAAGTCGTGGGGCGGCAAACCGTGCCAATATATCCTCCAAACAGCAGCTTTGAGGGCATTATCACTTGTATACAACGGGTTACCAACATACTCAAATAATGATTGACATATTTTCATTAAATGTTCCATTGCCATACTGGCTGGCAACGTTCTTATCCCTTGCTTGCTAACTACCCAACTACGGCTACCTTACAGCCACGTCAAAAAGTGCAAGTAGCTGCATTTGCTTTTAAGCGGTTTTCTAGTGACATTAATTTGGATACATCCATAACAATGGGATAATGAGGCGAGATTCCGCCTGGCATAGAACATGTGCTCAGTCGTCAGGACACTGTAGTTCAGAGGAGCTAGCCAACAACACAGCTAACACAATTACTTCAAACTGAAGCTGGAAAGGCTGCAAACTTGCACTTTGTTTCGTGGTACGTTTTTTTCAATTGGCATGTGTGTGTATATATATATATATATATACACACACACACACACACACAGTGCCTTGCGAAAGTATTTGGCCCCCTTAAACTTTGCGACCTTTTGCCACATTTCAGGCTTCAAACATAAAGATATAAAACTGTATTTTTTTGTGAAGAATCAACAACAAGTGGGACACAATCATGAAGTGGAACGACATTTATTGGATATGCAGCCAAGAGGCCCATGATCACTCTGGATGAACTGCAGAGATCTACAGCTGAGGTGGGAGACTCTGTCCATAGGACAACAATCAGTCGTATATTGCACAAATCTGGCCTTTATGGAAGAGTGGCAAGAAGAAAGCCATTTCTTAAAGATATCCATAAAAAGTGTTGTTTAAAGTTTGCCACAAGCCACCTGGGAGACACACCAAACATGTGGAAGAAGGTGCTCTGGTCAGATGAAACCAAAATTGAACTTTTTGGCAACAATGCAAAACGTTATGTTTGGCGTAAAAGCAACACAGCTGAACACACCATCCCCACTGTCAAACATGGTGGTGGCAGCATCATGGTTTGGGCCTGCTTTTCTTCAGCAGGGACAGGGAAGATGGTTAAAATTGATGGGAAGATGGATGGAGTCAAATACAGGACCATTCTGGAAGAAAACCTGATGGAGTCTGCAAAAGACCTGAGACTGGGATGGAGATTTGTCTTCCAACAAGACAATGATCCAAAACATAAAGCAAAATCTACAATGGAATGGTTCAAAAATAAACATATCCAGGTGTTAGAATGGCCAAGTCAAAGTCCAGACCTGAATCCAATCAAGAATCTGTGGAAAGAACTGAAAACTGCTGTTCACAAATGCTCTCCATCCAACCTCACTGAGCTTGAGCTGTTTTGCAAGGAGGAATGGGAAAACATTTCAGTCTCTCGATGTGCAAAACTGATAGAGACATACCCCAAGCGACTTACAGCTGTAATCGCAGCAAAAGGTGGCGCTACAAAGTATTAACTTAAGGGGGCTGAATAATTTTGCACGCCCAATTTTTCAGTTTTTGATTTGTTTAAAAAGGTTGAAATATCCAATAAATGTCGTTCCACTTCATGATTGTGTCCCACTTGTTGTTGATTCTTCACAAAAAAAATACAGTTTTATATCTTTATGTTTGAAGCCTGAAATGTGGCAAAAGGTTGCAAAGTTCAAGGGGGCCGAATACTTTCGCAAGGCACTGTATATCCATAAAAATGCTAGCTGATTCATGATTTCAATTGGCTAAGAAATGCTGCCTGTCTGTCTCCTCCCCCGATACGTTCACTACTATGGGACAGCTGGAGACAAATTTGAATATTGAAACAATGTTGCAAAAGTCTGCGAGACAGACCGTAAGGTTTATACAAATCTCCGCCGTTAAAAACTAAATGTTATTCTTAAAGAAATGTGCGATAACGTCGAGATGCTTTTTATAGTGGAGATCAAGTTTATAAACTACCTGGCTGGGCTGACGAGACAGCGGATTGCGCAGTCAGATGGAACAGAGTAAATAGGCATTTTAACGTCATCGATTTAGCCGGTGGTAACTTGTGGAAGACACACCAATCAGCATTAGACCCACCCGGTGTATAAATGAATGACATATTTCAGCCCATGTTTAGATTGTTGCTCGTTTTGTGAGTTGTAAGACTGAGTCTTGTTTTTCCTTTCCCCCCAATTGTTTTCTCATTATCTGGGTTTATTGTTGGCCTTGTATATTTATTATGTTTTTTTACATTGTTGGCCTTGTAAATGTATTAGTCCATGATTGTTTTGTACACACCACGCAAGCACTCATGCACAGCTCAAACCAGAAGTAAAATAGGACTTGCAATAGCTCCTCCCTTATGATAAGAAACCTTCCTTTACATGATGTGTTTTCTTTTCACAATAGCAATGGCCGTTTCTTGTTACTTTTTGATAATGAGGCAAACAACTCCAGCCACAAATCATTCTATACATCATTTGAAGAGGCTGGTCCTTGGTCCTCTCTTCAGCCTCCTGTTGTTTAGCATCTGGCAACACATATAAAGAGATATATTTAACAGACAGATAAGATGCAGTGCATCCATCAATCTACACACAATACAAATGACAAATAATAAAGAGTAATACCTTATTTACATAAGTATTCAGACCCTTTGCTTTGAGACTCGAAATTGAGCTCAAGTGCATCCTGTTTCCATTGATCATCCTTAAGATGTTTCTACAACTTTAATAGAGTCCACCGGTGGTAAATTCAATTGATTGGACATGATTTGGAAAGGCTCACACCTGTCTATATATGGTCCCACAGTTGACCGTGCATGTCAGAGCAAAAACCAAGCCATGAGGTCAGAATTGTCCATAGAGCTCCAAGTCAGATGTGTCAAGACACAGATCTGGGAGTAAGTGTACCAAAAAAATGTGTGCAGCATTGAAGGTCTCCAAGAACACAGTTTGGAACCAAAAGTTTGGAACCACCAAGACTCTTCCTAGAGCTGGACGTCAAACCAAACTGAGCAATCAGGGAAGGGCTTTGGTGAGGGAGGTGACCAAGAACCTGTTGGTCACTGACAGAGCGCCAGAGTTCCCAGGTGGCGCAGCAGTCTAAGGAACTGCATCTCAGTGCTAGAGGCGTCACTACAGACCCTTGTTCAATTCCAGGCTGTATCACAACCGGCTATGATTGGGAGGTCGTCTGGTTTAGGGTTTGGCCGGGGTAGGCTGTCATTGTAAATAAGAATGTTTTTAACTAACTTGCCTAGTAAAACAAAGGTTAAAAAAAAACATTTAAAAATAAATGGGAGAACCTTCCAGACTCTTTGGCCTGAATGCTAAGTGTCAAGTCTGGATCAAACCTGGCATCATCCCAACGGTGAAGCATGGTGATGGCAGTATCATGCTGTGAGGATGTTTTTCAGCGGCAGGAACTGGGAGACTATTGAGGATCGAGGAAGACAAACGGAGCAAAGTACAGAGGATCTTTGATAAAAGCACTCTGGAACAGGTTTAGGACGTCAGACTGGGGTGAAAGTTCACCTAACAGGACAACAACCCTAAGCACACAGCCAAGACGACGCAGGAATGGTTTCGGGACAAATCTCTGATTGTCCTCAAGTGGCCCAGCCAGAGCCCGGACTTGAAACCGATCGAACATCTCAGGAGAGACCTGAAAATAGCTACGCAGCGACGCTCCCCATCCAACCTGACAGAGCTTGAGAGGATCTGCAGAGAACTGGAGAAACTCCCCAAATACAGGTGTGCCAAACTTGTAGCTTAAAACCCAAGAAGACTTGAGGCTGAAAGATTTATGAGGAGATTTGAAGGAAAACTATTTTATCCATTTTAGAATAAGGCTGTCATGTACCAAAATGTGGAAAATGACAAAGGGTCTGAATACTTTCCGAAAGCACTGTAGATAGATAGAAGTAGCAGAAACACACACACTAGACGTACTTTGCTGCAGGCGGTCAATGAACGGACTTGCTAACAGGACACCCAGCAGGGCGAACAAGGTCGTCAACACACTCAAGGTCGTCATTCTTTACTACAGCACATAGAAAACACAATTTTCATTCATTATCAATAAGACAGTGAATATTCAGATTTCAGATTCAGGCACCTGCCACATATCAGGTGGAGTAGACTATAGTTCAATTAAAAGGCAAACTTACCTCAAGAGTTTGAGGATGGAGGTTTCGGTTGATAGTTGACTAGGATGGAGTTTCTGAACCTTTACGGAGACCAAGTTGGATGTCTTCTACTTTATATAGTGGGGTTTCATCCTCCCTATCTGCAGCCAACTGCCACACCCCTTACACACACACACACACACACACACACACATACACACCTCACGCTCGATGTGTGTACTTACCTATACAAATATGTACTCAGGCTCATGTTGCATGCATCTTGTTATTTTTATTACAGTTGAAGGGAAAAACCGAACACTACCATATATTTGTCATGTCTCCCATTGACATTTATGAATGATTAACATGAAAGTCAAGAGTTGTGCACGCTAATGTCAACTCTGAAGCGGCCCTTTAGGACCACATATCTGACCCAAACTGAAGCGGCCCTTTAGGACCACATATCTGACCCAAACTGAAGCGGCCCTTTAGGACCACATATCTGACCCAAACTGAAGCGGCCCTTTAGGACCACATATCTGACCCAAACTGAAGCGGCCCTTTAGGACCACATATCTGACCCAAACTGAAGCGGCCCTTTAGGACCACATATCTGACTAAAACTAAATAACATGACTTGTTATTCTTGCCATAAAGGCCCAGTGCCATCAAACATATGATTTGCCCGTGTTTTATATATTTCCATACTATGAGGTTGGAATAAGACTGTGAAATTGTGAAAATTATGATAATGACATTTTAATGTACGAGCTGTTTGAAACGACCGCCTGAAATTTCAGCGGGTTGGAGTTTTGGCCTGCCTGGTGACATCACCAGTTAGTTAATAGTTCCAAAACCTCTGCCAATAACAGCTAGTTTTCTGTTTTCCCCTCCCGGACCACCACAGACAGTCCTAGCAAATTTCTTGCTTGAGAAATTGCTATTTTCTAAGAAGCTATTTTTGTTTATTATTGACAAACCACAGTAAGGTACTTGATTGTTACCCAGAAATAATTTGATATTGAGATAAAAACAGCTGCATTGGACCTTCCTCTAACATGAACCCTAAATGAAACCATATGACAACCAAAGATTGACAGTCATGTCAATTATAATGTTATGACATTTTTTCAAATGTAGGCCAAAATATCTTATGAAAAGAGCAAAATGTCAATAATGTGAAAGAAATCACAAGATCAGGTTTTGGTTCAACTTGCTCAACCAGTGGAGACTGCTCAGACAAAAAGGGGAGGACCATCCTCAGAGAATTTCATAAAAATATTGCGAAACATTAAAAAAGATAAAACAAAACAGCACTCTGTAGGGTAGCACCATGTTGTAGCCAGAGGACAGCTAGCTTCCGTCCTCCTCTTGGTACATTGACGTCAATACAAAACCTAGGAGGCTCATGGTTATCACCCCTTACATAGACTTACACAGTAATTCTAACAACTTCCGGAGGACCAGTCTCTATAATGCTCTTGCATTATAAACTGACATTTTGACCACCCATTCAAAGTAAATACATCTGGTACTGAAAGCATAAGCTACAGTTAGCTAGCACTGCAGTGCAGTGCATAAAAAAATGTGGTGAGTAGACTCAAAGATAGACAATAGTTGAACAGTTTAAGAAATTAAGGAGAAGCGAGAGAGAGATCTAACTTTCACTTAGCTAGTGAATGCAGCTAGCTAGTTTAGCCTACTCAAACACCCGGCTCAAACACAGGGATGCCATGTTAGCTAGCTGCCTATGGCTATCCAGCACTGGAACTTTTCTAAGTCAGGGTAAGCTTTGGTTTTATTCATTTATTGCCATCAGGGCCCGCCGGTGTAACTGCTAAACTGCTTGCTGTACACTGTACTGTATGATTGTAGAGGGTTTAGTAACGCATTAGTTCTAGTAGCTATGTTAACCATGACATCAGCTAATATGGTGACAATGATGTAGGCTGTGTGTAGCGGTTAGGGGTTATGATACGAAGGTTTGGCTTGGAAAGGTTCTCGCCTGGTCAGACAGCTGATGTGTTGTGCACTGAAGTCCACAAGCGAAAGGAAATGGTGAGAGGAGAGCGCATAGATGCTAGAAGGAATTAATGAGCAAAGTGATCACAATGCTTATATGTGGCTGCTATGAAAGTGAACTGTGTTTGCGTGTGATCATGGGTGTGTTCATTCTGCCGATTCTGTTGAAAAACGTGTCTTAAAAAGGAGGCAAACGGAACAGTGAAAAACTTACCCGAGTTTGACCTATAGAAACTTTTGTTTGCAATTGTTGGACTAATAATTACAGCCTAGATCAGCTAGTTGCCTTGTGCACCTACGTTGTAAACGTCCATTCATAGGCTAGGTTGTAGCAACGTTATGATGGGTATAGGGAAAATGTTAGTATCATGTAGTAGCCTAAACCTATCAATGTTACATTGAGCTGGATGAACAGAATAATGAATGACTAATAGAAATAAGGCCATGACCACAACAAAAAACAATCGTCCTCCCTCATCTTCAAATGGCACAGACCGCCACTGTGCTCAACATTTCTAAATACAAGAAAAGATTTAAAGATAAAACAGTCGATCAGGTGAGTCTTCTCCTCTAACACAGGAGAAAATAAACAGAAACAGTTCCTGGTAGAGATCCCATCCCGTCAGGCTGTTTACCTATCAACCCAGATCCCCCTTGTCATGGAATAAGCCTACCAAATGGAAACGCGGAAGGAGTAATGGGTCCACAGTTTTCGATAACAATTAGATGTGACAATAAGTCAGTCAGCAGGAATGTGCAGTATTTTAGTCTGTTGGCTGTTCAGTATCCACACAGTGTAGAACCTGTATCGGATGCTTGAGGCCTGGGGCTGCATCTGAAATGGCACCCCTGCAGTATATAGTACACTACCTTTGTCCAGAACCCCATAGGATCTGATCCAAAGTAGTGCACTATACTCCCTATGCATTGTATATGGACAGTGAAACATTTGTTAATTTGGCTCTATACTCCAGCATTTTGGATTTAAGATTTTTTTAAATTCATACGAGGCAACAGTACAGAATGACACTTTATTTACAGATATTTTTTTATACCCATCTGTTTTACTGCCTAGAAACGAAAGCACTTGATGTATCATGACATACGTAGGAAGACGTGTGCTGAAAGATTGGGGGGAAAAACAGGATACAAAATGTCAATTTTATTCCAAACCCCAATTTACAGCACTTCTGTAGAATGGCCCATAATAGGAAATAGTGTGCCATTTCAGACACAGACGTAGGTATTCAAATACTACAGTACCACCTGTTGATAAACGCATGACTAAGCAAAACTGGAAGTTAGGATTTTGCCCCAGAGTGATGTACCATGGGAGGAGGCCTGATACTGTAGGGGGCCCCGAGGGTTGGACCTCTACCCGGATCTCTACCAGGATCTCTAACAGTTGATTTTTTTCTTTGTTTGTGAGGAAACCTGATCTACCGTTTGTCTTCAAGTATTTAATTGTTAGGTGAAAAGCTAAAAAACACTGTCTTGTTCTTACCCACAGTGTCTTCAAGAAGTAATCGTCCACCTTGATTTTTCCCACATTCTGTGTTACAAAGTGAGATTCAAATTGTAGTATTCAATCCCCTGAGTCAACACATGTTAGAACCACCTTTGGCAGCAATTACAGCTGTGAGTATTTCAGAACTTTGCAAACCTTGATTGTACAATATTTGGCCATTATTTTTGAAATTCTTCAAGTTGGTTGTTGACCATTGCTAGAAAGCCATTTTCTAGTCTTGCCAGATATTTTCAAACTGATTCAAGTCAAACCTGTAACTAGGCCACTTAGGAACATACATGTCATCTTGGTAAGTAACTCCAGTGTATATTTGGCCTTGTGTTTTAGGTTATTGTCCTGCTAAAAGGTGGATTTGTCTCCCAGTGTTTGGAAACCAGACTGAAACAGGGTTTCCTCTGGGAAACCTTGCTGATGACAAGCATACCCATATTGCAGCCACCACCAAACTTGAACATTTTATTAAGAGTGGTACTCAGTGATGTTGTGTTGGATTTTCCTCAAACACAAAGTTTTGTATTCAGGACACAGAGTTCATTTCTTTGCCACATTTTTTGCAGTATTACTTTAGTGCCTTATTGCAAACAGGAGGCATGTTCTGGAATATTTGCATTCTGTACATGCTTCCTTCATTTAGGTTAGTATCGTGGAGTAACTTATGTTGTTGATCCATCCTCAGCTTTCTTTCACAGTCATTTAACTCTAACTGGTTTAAAATCATGATTGGCCTCATGGTGAAATCTCTGAGAAGTTTCCTTCCTCTCCGGCAACTGAGTTACGAAGGACGCCTATATCTTTCTGAATACTTTCCGAAGGCCCTGTACCTTTTATAAAATAATCAAATGACCCATGTACTGTATATTGATTTCCAAAGCAGCGATTCTAACTAGTGGGTTTCTGCATGCATCTATCTGGTAGATCAGCGTGGTTAGACCGTCAGGTAGGCAGGCCTGTGTGTGTCTGTTCTATTGAGTGGGCACAATGTGGAGCTCTGTTGGCATATCTCCAGCAAGCAGTGTGTGTGTGTGTGTGTGTGTAGGGACATGAGTCCAGACAATGAGTGAGCAGAGCTTCCCCGTGTTTGTGCACAGAGCCAACACACATTGAGCATGCTGACAAAACATAACCCTCTGTATGTACTGTAACACACAGACACAGGAGGTCAGGACAGGGACATACACTGCATTTCTCAAGAGGATACGATCCTGACAGACCGCTGTCTTGCGTCATCTACGCACACACAGCATTCGTATCTAAATAGTACACGTCGTCTTTAAGTATTTTCCTTTAGTGCTGGTTAATTTGTTCTCCATAAAGAAGTGGATTATTGAAATGAACTATGAAACAAAGGAATTTAAAGGCTTCACAAGCTCATAAGTTTACCCTCTACTGCACCACAACTGAAAGTTTGTTACACACACACACACACAATGTAATTAAATCCCACAAAAGGCGAATTTATAAAATATCACTCAGGTAATTGAACATGCACACTCGTATGCACTCACACCCTTTGAAATGTATTTTAATTGGAAAGTCAAATTCTACTCGCTATCCTACCTTCCACAAACAGTAATCCACAGAAAACAGTATATAAAAAGGTGGATAAAGTCAGACGGTGACAAACAGACACCTTCTTTACGTGACATTCAAGCAAATTCTAAATCCAAACGAGGCAGGCAGCTAGGTGCCACATTAAATGGAAAAACACATGCTTGTGTGTATGTGTGCAACCTGACAGCCCGCCACACGGCAGGGGTCTCAGTGAGTGTGAACTCTGTGTACACCACAGCTGCAGACAGCAGACGGAACCAACAGCTTCCTGCTAATAAAGAGAATAAATAAATACTGCTTAAGATGGCGTGTTTACCCCGCCAGTCCACGTTTATCGATGCTCTCCGATCGAAAGCTGCAAATGAGCTCCAATGTCACTGATGAGGAGACAGAGTTTGAGTAGTACCTTAGCCCACTGAACTGATTCCCAGGCATTAGCTCTAGTAGAGCTAACACAAATCTAAGGTGAAGTTACTCAACACCAAAACATTGTTCACCAAACCCTCTTGCTTATACATTGGCTATACTGGTCACTCCCTAGCAGTGAACAGAACACATTAGCAACAAGATTGTCAGATTAGCATTTGTTTATTCGTCCCTATCATATTAACCATATTGCTGTGAGTGAAGTCAAAAATCAATCACTGATAGTTATCAATAAGTCTAAATACCTAAGAGTTTCTCTATAGAGCATTATTTCAAGATAATGTATGCCTCACGGTTTAGATAAAACAAGAAGTTCTAGAGAGAGAGAAACAACTGTGGCAATAACACTGTGTGTGTGTGTGTGTGTGTGTTAGTCTCGAGCAGGTTCCGAAGGTCGGGACAAACGACAGAGAGAGGAGGATGAGGGATGGGTGGTGGGTTTGGATGGGAGTGGGGCCAGAGAGGGGAGGAGAGAGAGAGAGAGCGAAAAAGAGGGTGAAAATGAAGATAGAGGGGGAGGGGGGTAAAGAGATGGAGAGAGACTGCCTGCATACACTGTCAAGACAGTTAATATACGGTTTGGAGATAAGGTCCTGCAGACAAACATTGACCAAATCAGCCATTTCAGTGTGCGAGCCTGAACTGCCAGTCACAATGACAGACAACGCAACAATCAGCACTCACTCTCCGATAAGAGCTCCACTGGGCGCGTGCAGCAAACAGCCAATCTACTGCGTGCCTGGCAAGGAGGGCGATAGAGAGAGGGAGGAGGGAGGGAGAGCAGACAGCAAGAGAGAGAGATGGGCAATAAATCTACAGAGAAGATGTGGACAAAGAATGAACAGCACAGTGAAGGAGGGAAGAATAGCAGAGAAAGAGAGAGAATGAAAAGGCAAAGAAAATCTTTCCGACAACCATTCTCCCCCCCCCCCCCCCGCCACACACACAGAGAGAGAGAGAGAGAGAGAGAGAGGGAAAATAAAATAGGTGATAGGTAAAACAGGAACGGTGTGAGATCGGATCTTAAAATAGGGCCTCTCCTTGGTCTCTTGTCACCTGGGCACAGCAGACATTTATGATCATATAGTTGACTTGTTCATTCTTTAATAATCAAGTCTGCTTTGCCGTACACAATGGCGTCATTTTATTGCCTCAACTGATTAATGGTGCGTGCACGTGTGTGTGTGTGTGTGCGCGTGTGTGTGCGGAAGGGTGGGATAACACTCCCCATCTATTGATAGTCTCATACAGTATGCCAGAGAAATCCACACATAAAATAAACACATATTGAATGCCAGGGTGGATGCCTGAGGGAAGCCAAGCTAACTACCCACTGGGTTGTGTTGTGTTCTGGGACCTTGGAACCACACTGGCCCCTTCTGGTTGGAGCAGGAACTACAGCTGAGACCACCACAGAGGGTTGGGAAACACTCCTAGTCATTTACCTCCGTCAGACACACTTAGACTCAGTCGAGCAAAACAGTGGACAATAGCTACCGCTGCCTGGAAGAACTATCGGTGTTCCCTTCGAGTCAGAGAGAGCGAGCGAGAGGGGCCTCGGTGTCTCAATCACACACACCTAATATGCTATTGTTCTGTCTACTGATAACAGTACAAGAAAACAACATATTGATGTTACTACCATTGTGTGTGCGTGGTGAGAGAAAGACAAAAAATAAAGGAGAATGAAAGAAGAGTGTGAATTTGTATACTGCATGCGTGTGCGTGTGTGTGTGTGTGTGTGTGTGTGTGTGTGTGTGTATAGAGTGGTAGGTTAAAGGGTTAAGTCCTGTCCCAGGCTGCATGCAGCTTTCCCTTGCTGTGCCCCATTAAACCAGCTACACCACAGCAATATGGTGCTATCAATTACACACACCAGACCAGCAATGAAGAGAGAGCGGCTGGGAGAGGGGGAAGAGGAGTCGGTGAGAGAGGCAGGAACACACAAACAGGAGAAAACAGCCACATAGAAGACCTGCAGCTTGGCTCGCACACATCCCGTACACACCAGTGGAGATTGCTGAGGGGAGGATGGGCTCATAATGTCTGGAACGAAGCGAATGGCATCAAAAACACACGTGTTTGATACCATTCCACCTATTCCGCTCCAGCCAGTACCAATGAGCCAGTCCTCCCCAATTAAGGTGCCACCAACCTCCTGTGGCACACACGGACATCCCTCTCGCTGCTGCACTCCAGACAGCTGACGATAAGGCTCTGGTGGGCTTATCTGATGGCAAACACACACAGGGCTGTGCTCCAGTGGGGAATAGGACAGGCTGCGGGGAGAGGAAGCTGAGATCACTCAGAGAGATGTGGGTCCAACACTACAGGGACAAGGCAGCTCTGGAGCCATCACTCTGGCACACACACTTTTATTTTACACAGGCCACTCTACAAGGTTTACTTGATATACAGATACAATCAAATGATGCATGCATTCGATAAAAAAATACTTAAAAAAGGGGGAAACGGTAAGTGTTTGCCAGTCTGAGATTTCACAGTCAAGCCACTCTGGCTACTAGATACACACCGAGCAAATCCAAAGTGTAATTTCAGAAAAACTTTTTTTATTTTTTTTATTAAGAAGAAGGAAATCAAAAATTGAAATATGTTCTGCAAGATATAAGATGCAGAGCAGCCTGTGGTACAGCTGAGAAACCAACAGGTCCAGTAACATCACAAGAGGCAGATTATGTGGAAGTGACAAGATGCAGGAATGAGCTGTAATCTATTATAACTCAGCGAATTCAGGTGATTTGAAATCCTACTTATTAGTTGAAAAATATCACATGTAAAACTCGTTGGGGGAGCACACATTTCTCTTTGTTTTGAAATAGACATCTTTCCAATTCATTTAAATGTGGATTCATCTCCTGAATTGGGACCCTGATAGTACCCGTGACTAAACATAGGTGTCGGCGGTGAAACGGTTAATCTCGCCAACCACAAACGGTACACGTTACAGTGCAAACTAAATCAACAGAACACGACCCTAAAGGGCACCCTGTTCTCCCTTCGACCAGTGCCAATAGGGCTTTGGTCAAAAGCGCGCACTATATAGGGCATCATTTACCATTCAGGACAGTCTAAAGTCTATTGGTTGCGAATGAGGCCAATAAGGATGCCTGATTTAGAGTAGTACGAGGTACATTCAGGAAGGTGCAATGTTCTGAACGTTGCAAATAAGGAGCGTCTTGTACCCGGCTAACAAACCATTTCTGACGTTGCACCCTACTGAACACGGCCCCTTGGGGCAAGCCAGCCTTCATTTTTGGAGAGCACCAGCACAAACCCAGTCAGACATATCTACGAAGCATGCATGTATAAAACCACCAGACAGAGGGAACCACAGCAGCTGAATGTGGCAGAATGTGAGTGCCACCAAGTGGTGGACTTCCATTTTCAACCCAAATCTGAAAACGCTACAACAGGGTCAAGACAGGCTATATACACACTATACTCGACGCTGCAGCTCAACGACACCTACTCTGGCTCCCTCTGCTGTTGCAGCATATCCAGAACACATTCCAACAGAAAACGAACAGAACTAACATGGCTGTGTAATATTCTGTACATCAGTTTCATGGCATCACAATAAGCCTTTAAAACACTTTGGGGGAACCAGAATAGAGTAGCAACAAGACCTAATGGAGCCCATCCACAAGTATAGCAGTAATTGAAAGAACGGGTATTTCAGCAACCAGCACATGGTGAGCATCTCAAGAGTACAGAGTGGCATCCTCTCCTCGCCTCCTTTCCTTCCCCTGCACTGATCTGGAAGTGGAGAGGTGAAAGCAAAAATCCCCTGGTAGGTTTCTGCCACATTGCCTTCACTTACCCCTAGTTCTCAGACCAGTGCAGATTAAGGAGAGGAAGCCGCTCCACCAGGTGTCGTACGCTGTAGCTCCTTGTATGTGACATATCCTGGACACAGCGAACACACATCAGTCATACAAAAATGGATATATTTCTGCCTTTTACAATAGATGTTATGAAGGCAATTCGATTAACAACAATTTTCTTTTTTGTTGTAGTAGGGAGAAACCAAAAACTCATGTCACCCAAAACACCATCTGTGAGACTGACATTCTGACATCAAGGTTTACATTATAGAAACATAATTACTAGAATGGGGAGACCCTATTTCAAGTCAATGACTAATTATATACACACGCCTACGGTTTACATCAAACAGTTGCATTGACACGATCTGCCAAGGCTAGAACAGGTTTCCTTCCATACAGAGGGAAAACACCCTTACAGTCAATGCAACCGCCTAGAACCATCTCGTAAACGCTGGGGAGCACTATCCAATCCTTTAGCACGGGTCATATTCATTAGTGCACAGCGGAGTGTTTTTTCAATTTTATTGAACAAGTTCAGGTTGTCCGTTTGGTGCCTAGTGAATACGGCCCTAGTTAAGGTTCTATATATTGACCTATAACCATGGTACATCAATAGCCCATTTGATGCATTCTGCTTCACGTCTTTGGCTCAATGTGCCCTCTACTAGTGAATCAACACTCAATGACGGCATACAATTCACATTGTATTAACGGAATTTGGGTTGCAACATTTTTTTTCTCCCAATAGTGAAAGTTGTCATTTTACAAAATGTTTATATCAAAAATATCGATGGTACATAAACTCAGTTACTTCAAAATGCTGGTATAATCTAGTTATTGTAATATACATATTTTATCCAATTTCAATTAAACACGCTATGAATTATATTACAAAGTATCAATCGCCATCTTAAATTATGAATGGGAAAGACTATTAGGATATCAGAAACATTTATTTTATTGCTAAATTAAGATCAATAATGTCCAAATTGATTGTTCCTATTCAAAACACATTCTATGGATACATTCACTATAGTATCTGTGTGTATATATATATCAATATGCGTGTGTGCATGTGCGTGAGTACGTGCCGTGCAACCTAAAAAAGATCATGATTTGACGTTCATTCACAGCTTTTCGAAAGGCGCATCGGAAAATATTATTTCATCACTCCAAGAACATGGAACTGGGTTTGATCGTGAAAATCTTTGAGTGACGATCACATTCAAACCACAACAGACCTGTTAAACTCAATATCAGTCAGTTCCTATAGAACAAGGCAGTAAAAACAAGATTACCATGACATATGAACAACATTAAAAGACTTCACATTGACGAATTACAACAGCGAGTGCTGCGTTTTCCTGTACAAACACTTTTTTGGTCGTTTTCTGTAAAGATAAATGAACTACCTAAAGTAAATGCATCTAAACATCATACTGAGATAATACAAGTAAACTTTAGACCCCTTACAAACCCTAAAACCAGACAGAAAACATCACTGTGTGTGTGTGTGTGTGTGTGTGTGTGTGTGTGTGTGTGTGTGTGTGTGTGTGTGTGTGTGTGCATGCCTGGTGTGTTTAGATCTTGCCGTGTCGTTTCCCTCTGGCTTTATTTGGAGTCTGGACCGGTCGGCTCTTCCTTCTCAATGCCCTCTGGTCAATCACTTGTGGCTCCTCCTCTTCCTCCACCTCTTCCTCAGCCCAACTCTTCTCTACAGCCTCTTCTTCCTCCTCCTCCTCCTCTGTAGTTGTAGCTTTCTCCTCCTCTTCCACTGTGACCTCTGGCTGCTCCCTGTCCTGCTCGATGACCACTCTGTTCAGTCTCTTAGATTTACGTTCAGGCGCCGCCGGGCCACTGCCCCCAACTCTCCTCCAAAGGGCCTGACTCTTGCCTCCCTCGTCGGAGCTCTCACTTCTCTCCTCGAACTCCTCTGTAGTCGTAGCATTCTCCATCTCCTCTACCCCTTTATTTTCCTCATTCGCAACCAGGACCTCTTCCTTCACCGCCTCCTCCTCCTCTCCTTCCTCCAGAGGCTGGTAGGACAGGTCTCCTCCCAGCACCTGGACCACCGTTTCCTGGCTACTGCTGTCCACCGCAATGACCTCTACCAATTTCTTCTTCGCCTCTGGTTCCTCCATTGCGCTCTCCTCCACCTCTTCTCGCTTTACCTCCTCTCCTTCCATGGGCGAGGGGGCCTCCTCTGGAGCGGAGGCCAGCTCTTTTACAAATGGGAGAGGAGCCTCCTTCTCCACATCCTCCACCACAGCCAACCCCTCCGACGCCACGGGAGTTGCTACTACAGTGTCCTGCACCGTAGAGGACAAAAAGAGAACAATTAGCATTTGTTAAAAACGTATTCCCAAATTCCCTTTGTACACAGTACAAATCCACTGCTTTCCCCACCTTTCCTCCCTCTACCTCCCCTCCTTCCATGGGTGTAGCCTCCTCACGCACATCCCCAGAGAGTGAGGGCTCTGCTGGGGGTGGTTCTGCAGGCGAGGGGGCCTCCTCTGAAACAGACGCTGGACCGTCTACTAACGGGAGAGGATCCTGCTCCTCCACAGCTTCAGCCAACCCCTCTGGCGCCACAGGAGCTGCTCCTAATATGTCCTGCAGGGGACAAAAAAAGACAGAAAAAAGGTGCATTTGTTAAAAAACTACCCAATTCCCTTTCTAACACATACCATAGAAAGAAACATGTCCACGGTGCAAAAATTAAACTGTCCATCAATGAAAGGCTCCCATTGTCTCATCTGTGAACCCCTTGCTCCAATAATGGCCTCATCCCACACATTCTAACTGTCATACAAGGTTAATCCTCCTGACGAATTTAACCACATACTTCAGCCTCGATGGACTCTTCATCCTCTGCTGCCGCCTCCTCCACGTCTTCCTCTGTCGTTCTATTCTCCAGTACAGCCTCTCCCTCCACCTCCACTCCATCCTTTACCTCCTCCCTCTGGTCATCAGTCAGTTCTCCGTTCATCTTGACTATCTGTGTTTCCCATGTCTGAATCTGTTATTCAATGTGTTTTTATGGGATAATTGAAATAAATCCAAATCAATGCGGCCTGAAATGGGACCCTATTCACTATATAGTGCAGTACTTTTGGCCAGGGGCCATAGGGAATAGGGGGTGCCATTTGACACAACAAGTGTGACAATCTATGAGTGACTGGTTATTCTCTAACAGTAACCATAGTAACAACGATGACAATCAAAACAGAACAGCCAAATTAACCATTGTTTTCTAATGCTGTATTCATATATTGACCCCCCCTCCCCCATATCTTCTCACCTGAGCTTTGGTCGTCGTCATCTCCATCTCCTCCTCCTGGGCCACAGCAGCCTCTGCCTCTCCAGACTCCTCCCCCGCTCTTCCTTCCGCCTCCTCCTGTCCTCCGTCCTCTACAGCCGTGTTGGTGGGCTCGGACTTTGCCTCCTCCATTCTAAAACGCACAATAGACCAGTGGTATTATTATAATTTAGAGCCAAAAGGAAGCTTTCATACTTGAAAACCATATTTAGGTTGGGTTACAACCTGAAACAAAAGGTCACATTACAGTGTTGAAAATACTATGGGTATGAGTCTTGATTGACTGACTTGACTGATTGACTGCCTGATGAGTAAAATAGTCACTGAATTTATGAGAATTAAGGAGCACTTCTGCCCTGGAAAAAAAAGACTGTATACATTGAATTCTACACGTGTCATGAATACTTTAATGTAGGTTTCTATTTCACTGAGACTCTGTGTCTAACCTGTTCATCTTCAGAGGCTGGCTCTCCTCCGTGGAGTCTGTCTCTTCTCTGCCACGCTTTTTATGTCCGCTACTCCTGCTACGCGTTGACACGGGTGAGCCATCCAGCGCTAGAGAAAGAGTAGCCATTTTCATTCCAATGTGTAGTCACACAAAAAAACATTTTTCTTCTCTGTATTCAGAAAATCTTATTGGTTATTTATTTCAGGACTCCATGGAGATCCTAAAGACTTCTCTGAGCTACTTACCTTCTATTAACTTCAGGGGAGTATTTACCACCAAAACATCCTCCTATAAAACAAGAAATGAAGACCAAAATCAACTCCTCAAATCAACTCCTCATTACTTGATTATAATGTCCCTACACTACAGAACTGAGGTTGGAAGATATTCTTAAATTATAAACAAATACATTCAAAGAGCTGTGGGAGGAGACCCAAAGAGAAAGCATAGCAAAGGAGGAGACTTTTTTAAAAAAGAGAAAGAAACAAGAGACCAAGTTGGATAGATAAGAGAGAGAGAGCCGGAGACGTACGGTGATGTCCAGAAAGTTGTCCTCCTCCATGCTGCCGTCTGTGTGGTCCAGGGAGGCTGCTCGTCGGTCTCCGTTAGAAGTCACCGCGTGGAGCACCGCTTTATGGGAATCGGCACGACAATCATAAGTCAATTAGCTGCCCGTCATGTGAGTCTGACCACTGTCTGTCTGATGTCACCAAGTCCCCAGCCCACATCACAGCGGAGCTAATCTGGTTTCCTGCCATCATCCTGCTATGGTCCCGATGGATCAACTGGGGTGTATTCAGTGAGGTCGCAGATAGAAATGTAGCTGGATAGAAATGCGAATGAATAGAGCTGACGTCGCGATTCGCTACTCTATATGACGATCATATCGGTTCTACATTGCAAATATCTATCTGAAGGTACTGTAACTTCACATCTTCCTGAACAGGCCGTTGGTGTTAGAGCATGGTGTTGAAAGTGCATCCCTGTATACCTCCTGCCACTGTACCAGTACCTTTCAGTGCTAGGGCTTTCATCTTGCTGGCCACATTCTCTCTCTGGTAAGGTCCTCCCACTCCCTCTACCACCCACAGCAGATCCTGGTCAGCTGGGTACCGACACAGGTACCGGCCACACACTGCAGGTCAGGGAGAGATGACACACTGATTGACCGGTTTATTTTGGGGACAGAAAGTTGTACAGCTCTAGAGTGTAGTGGAGAAATACTACCACCCTGTATACCTGTTTAGAGAGAAACTACTACCACCACCCTGTGTACCTGATTAGAGAGAAACTACTACCACCACCCTGTATACCTGGTTAGAGAGTAATACTACTACCCTGTATACCTGGTTAGAGAGTAATACTACTATCCTTTAAACCTGTTTAGAGAGAGAGACTACCACCACCCTTTATACCAGTTTGGAGAGAGAGACTACCACCACCCTTTATACCAGTTTAGAGAGAGAGAGACTACCACCACCCTGTATACCAGTTTAGAGAGAGAGACTACTACTACCACCCTGTATACCAGTTTAGAGAGAGAGACTACTACTACCACCCTGTATACCAGTTTAGAGAGAGAGACTACTACTACCACCCTGTATACCTGGTTAGAGAGAGACTACTACTACCCTGTATACCTGGTTAGAGAGAGACTACTACTACCCTGTATACCTGGTTAGAGAGAGACTACTACTACCCTGTATACCTGGTTAGAGAGAGACTACTACTACCCTGTATACCTGGTTAGAGAGAGACTACTACTACCCTGTATACCTGGTTAGAGAGAGACTACTACCACCCTGTATACCTGTTTAGAGAGTAATACTACTATCCTGTATACCTGTTTAGAGAGAGAGAGTAATACTACTATCCTTTATACCTGTTTAGAGAGAGAGAGTAATACTACTATCCTTTATACCTGTTTAGAGAGAGAGACTACCACCACCCTTTATACCAGTTTGGAGAGAGAGACTACCACCACCCTTTATACCAGTTTAGAGAGAGAGAGACTACCACCACCCTGTATACCAGTTTAGAGAGAGAGACTACTACTACCACCCTGTATACCAGTTTAGAGAGAGAGTAATACCACCCTTTATACCTGTTTAGAGAGAGAGTAATACTACTATCCTTTATACCCATTTCGAGAAAGAGTACTACTATCCTTTATACCTGTTTAGAGAGTAATACTACTATCCTTTATACCTGTTTAGAGAGAGAGAGTAATACTACTATCCTTTATACCTGGTTAGAGAGAGACTACTATTACTACCCTGTATACCTGGTTAGAGAGAGACTACTACCACCCTTTATACCTGTTTAGAGAGAGAGAGTAATACTACTATCCTTTATACCTGTTTAGAGAGAGAGAGTAATACTACTATCCTTTATACCTGTTTAGAGAGAGAGAGTAATACTACTATCCTTTATACCTGTTTCGAGAAAGATAAATACTACTATCCTTTATACCTGTTTCGAGAAAGAGAGTAATACTACTGTCCTTTATACCTGGTTAGAGAGAGACTACTACCACCCTTTATACCTGGTTAGAGAGAGAGAAATACTATATCCTTTATACCTGTTTAGAGAGAGAGAGTAATACTACCATCCTTCATACCTGTTTCGAGAGAGAGAGTAATACTACTATCCTTTATACCTGGTTAGAGAGAGACTACTAATACCACCCTTATTACCTGGTTAGAGAGACTACTACTACCACCCTTTGTACCGGTTTAGAGAGACTACTACTACCACCCTGCATACCTGTTTAGAGAGAGACTACTAATACCACCCTTATTACCTGGTTAGAAAGACTACCACCACCACCCTTTATACCTGTTTAGAGAGAGAGAGACTACCACCACCCTTTATACCAGTTTAGATAGAGAGACTACTACTACCAACCTGTATACCTGGTTAGAGAGAGACTACTACTACCCTGTATACCTGGTTAGAGAGAGACTACTACCACCCTGTATACCTGTTTAGAGAGTAATACTACTGTCCTTTATACCTGTTTAGAGAGAGAGAGTAATACTACTATCCTTTATACCTGTTTAGAGAGAGAGAGTAATACTACTATCCTTTATACCTGTTTAGAGAGAGAGAGAGTAATACTACTATCCTTTATACCTGTTTAGAGAGAGAGAGTAATACTACTATCCTTTATACCTGTTTAGAGAGAGAGAGAGTAATACTACTATCCTTTATACCTGGTTAGAGAGAGACTACTATTACTACCCTGTATACCTGTTTAGAGAGAGCCTACTACTACCACCCTTTATACCCGTTTAGAGAGAGCCTACTACTACCACCCTTTATACCTGTTTAGAGAGAGCCTACTACCACCCTTTATACCTGTTTAGAAAGAGACTACTACTACCACCCTGTATACCTGGTTAGAGACTAATACCACCCTTTATACCTGGTTAGAGAGACTACTACCACCACCCTTTATACTGTACCTGTTTAGAGAGAGAGTCATACATGGTTAGAGAGTACAACTACTACTACCAACCTTTATACATGGTTAGAGAGAGAGGGTACTTCAGGCCAAGCTGGTTGTCTTTGAAAGAGTCCACAAAGTCCTCCAGCATCTGCAGGCCATGGCCGTTTCCACGGTGACACTTCCTGACAAACATGGAGTCCATGACAGGAAGCTGGTAGCGCTGGGTCACAAAGTTATTACACAAGCTGTCTGGAGAGTGAGAGGTAGAGAGATTTACTGTTAGTTCATGTCTGTAAGGTATGCTATAATTGATTGATACATTATTGATTGTCATATAAAACACAGGATAATCAAACGAGACATTGCAAGAGATCAAAACTGAAGTCTGTACTTGCTCAAAAAGCTGGGCTCTTAATGTTGACTAATATACTGACACGGTTTTACAAATCTTTTATTGAGAGTAATTTGAACTTTTTGTATTGTTTGTTGGTTTGGCAGTGCCACTGTCAGCCAGAGAAATATGTTGAGAAGGATTGTCACCACAGCAAGCAAGGTACTTGGAGTCAAACAGACAGGTCTAGATGAGATCTTTAAGGTCAGGGCCCTCCCCAAGGTACTTGGAGTCAAACAGACAGGTCTAGATGAGATCTTTAAGGTCAGGGCCCTCCCCAAGGTACTTGGAGTCAAACAGACAGGTCTAGATGAGATCTTTAAGGTCAGGGCCCGGCGCAAGGCTCAAAAAATCATTTTAGACCCAAGCCACCCCATGTACCCGAACTTTGAACTCCTCCCCTTGGCAGGAAAAACAGAACTAAATCATTTGTGCCAGGTGTGATATCCCTCCGAAATAGCTTGGGCTAAATGTTCCTATCGACCCAGGAAGGACAGCAGGCTAGGCTCTTTTTATTGGTATGTAACTGTTATGGAAGTTGTGTTAATAAATTTGTTTTGTATTTAAAACGTGTACATGACACTGCAACAAAATGTCCCCATGGGGACAATAAAGTCAGTAAAGTGAAGTCTGGATTCTTAACACACTGCTGGAACACTTCTCCGTTTTAGAGAACATTAAAGTCAAACAAAAGTGGAAAAACATCTTCTGGCGATCTGCCCGTCTCAATGTGGATCTAATGAAAACGTTGGACAAACTCATTCCAGCTCATCGGTTGTACTACGATGTCCTGCTCTGCAGTGGTCCTGTGTCTTCACTGAGCAACACTAAAAACAGTTTAAAACACAGGGAACGATACTTTGTACCAATAATACTGAACATTGTGATGGGTTCTGACTTATAAAAAAAAAAAACAGAACAATTTAAACCATGTGCAACTATATTTCTGGTATAGTATAAAGTCTATATCTTGGCCATTACAGAAATCATCTTCAGGAGGTTGAAGCTAACGAATAGCCTTGTGTAAAGTTGGGGATACTGTCCAGTCACCGATCAAATAAGAGCGGTTTTGGTTTAAACAAAAATTTGACAGTTTGACCAGACAGAGATCGCTCACCTTTGGGTTTGACTGAGTAGAACCCGACAGCGTTTCCGTCCTTCCAGAGGAGCTTGGCGAAGTCGTGCTGGCCGTGGCACAGGAAGGGCACCTCAGGTTTGTCCATCTCACCCACGCGGTACACGATACGGTTCAGAATGTACAGGACGATCCGCTCACCAAGACTCCTCACCTGGGGTGGGGACAGAGAGACAGAATGACACAACAAAAAAGGTAGCACACACACACACACACACACACAGGAGTTTTCAACAGCAACAACGCACAATCCTCACTACTCAATCTACATACACTGTAGTAGGACAAGATTCAGAAGGGACTTGGTTCAGTACATGGCATTATCGTCTTTCACCTCCCACTAAAATGGTTGTGACAGCATTTACTGCTCCGCAGCTCTGCTAACCCCTTGTAAACATAGAAATAACTTAACTGTAGGGTTTAAATTGTGGCCCTGAACAGTGTACTGCTCCTAGTTTCAAATGTGTGTGTGTGTGTCTCTCTTAGAGGTTAAGACAGCATCGTCTATCGAGGATGATTGACAGGCATTGTCGACGGTGACGACATCGTGACATAGATAGCCTATTTGAACATGACTGGCAACTAAGTAAATAGCGGAGTTGGGCAGTGCACAGCAGGGCCATGTTGAGAGGCCTATTCCTTTGCAATAGCCTGCATAACATTTAAATATATATATTATAAACCATTTACAGAATGCACACGAACAATGTAGACGGAGAGAGATTCACCAATGCGGAGCAAAATGTCAAGTCAGGATTTTTTTGTTTTTCTCCCTTGACTATCGGAGTTTCTGGGCCTAAAAGCCAAAGACATGTTATTTTTTATAGCAGACACACACACACACACGGTCTAATTGTTATTGAAGCCTACCTTCCTCTTTTCTCTCCATTTGATAGGAGGATGACTTGACATATCAAGCTTCTATTTCAGGTTATGCACCCTGGATTTCTCCAATCTATTTCCTGATTAAACAATTACGTTAATCTAACAGAATTTAAAATAGTCTAAAAGTTCAGTTGTTTTTGAATGACCTTCAACATGGTAGGCCCGAGGTAATAACGAGCAAGATAGAAAAAAAAAAACTAGTAGTTCGAACAAACCTTACAGTTGAGCAAAGCTTAGGCTTTTACGAGACAAGAAAATCCTCTGTGCCGTTACAACACCAAAACGGCCAAAAGCATGGACTAATCCTACTGAAATATCATAAAAGAGACGAGAGAGTTATGAGTATTTTCCATATATTACAAGAATTTGTCAAATGTTTTTAAGTTTAAAAAAATAAATAATAATTGGTCTGGCCACATTGTCTAATGGGCGATTTTATAAGTATAGAATCACACTAGAACAGTTGATTTTGCCCAACCCTAGTGTGTGTGTGTGTGTGTGTGTGCGTGCACGCACACTGTGTTTCTCCATTGTTCCATGCTAATCATAACAAGTTGCAGGGTAAAGCCAGGCAGCGAGCCATGAGTTTATTCTGACTGGTGTCTTTGTGCTCGGTCCTCTACACAAACACACCAGAAATGCAGTGCTTGGCATTCTGTCCAAAACAACGTTATTATGCATCTGATGGGGTAGATAAACATGCCAAGGGTAATGTGTGTGTGTCATCCATCATGTTGTTGTAGTATCCCGTGTAGGGCTGAACCCAAGTACAGTCGTGGCCAAAAGTTTTGAGAATGACACAAATATTAATTTTCACAAAGTCTGCTGCCTGAGTTTGTATGATGGCAATTTGCATATAGTCCAGAATGTTATGAAGAGTGATGCAATGAATTGCAAAGTCCCTCTTTGCCATGCAAATGAACTGAATCCCCAAAAAAACATTTCCACTGCATTTCAGCCCTGCCACAAAAGGACCAGCTGACATCATGTTGTTAACACAGGTGTGAGTGTTGACGAGGACAAGGCTGGAGATCACGGTCATGCTGATTGAGTTCAAATAACAGACTGGAAGCTTTAAAAGGAGAGCGTTGCTTGGAATCATTCTTCTTCCTCTGTCAACCATGGTTACCTGCAAGGAAACACGTGCAGTCATCATAGCTTTGCAGAAAAAGGGCTTCACAGGCAAGGATATTGATGCCAGTAAGATTGCACCTAAGTCAACTATTTATCAGATCATCAAGAACTTCAAGGAGAGTGGTTAAAATTGTTGTGAAGAAGGCTTCGGGGCGACCACAAAAGTCCAGCAAGCGCCAGGACCGTCTCCTAAAGTTGATTCCGGATTGGGGCACCACCAGTACAGGGCTTGCTCAGGAATGGCAGCAGGCAGGTGTGAGTGCATCTGCACGCACAGTGAGTCGAAGACTTTTGGAGGATGGCCTGGTGTCAAGAAGGGCAGCAAAAAAGCCACTTCTCTCCAGGAAAAACATCAGGGACAGACTGATATTCTGAAAAAGGTACAGGGATTGGACTGCTGAGGACTGGGGTAAAGTCATTCTCTGATGAATCCCCTTTCCGATTGTTTGCGGCATCCGGAAAATAGCTTGTCCAGAGAAGACAAGGTGAGTGCTACCATCAGTCCTGTGTCATGCCAACAGTAAAGCATCCTGAGACCATTCATGTGTGGGGTTGCTTCTCAGCCAAGGGAGTGGGCTCACTCACAATTTTGCTTAAGAACACAGCCATGAACAAAGAATTGTACCAACACATCCTCCGAGAGCAACTTCTCACAACCATCCAGGAACAGTTTGGTGACGAACAATGCCTTTTCCAGCATGATGGAGCACCTTGCCTTAAGGCAAAAGTGATAACTAAGTGGCTTGGGGAACAAAACATCAATATTTTGGGTCCATGGCCAGGAAACTCCCCAGACCTTAATCTCATTGAGAACTTGGTCAATCCTCAAGAGGTGGGTGGACAAATAAAAACCCACAAATTCTGACAAACTCCAAGCATTGATAATGCAAGAATGGGCTGCCATCAGTCAGGATGTGGCCCAGAAGTTAATTGACAGCAGGCCAGGGCGGATCGCAGAGGTATGGGGGGAAAAAAAGGGTCAACACTGCAAATATTGACTCTTTGCATCAACTTCATGTAACTGTCAATAAAAGCATTTGTCACTTATGAAATGCTTATTATAATTATACTTCAGTATTCCATAGTAACATCTGACAAAAATATCTAAAGACACCGAAGCAGCAAACTTTGTGGAAATTAATGTGTGTGTAATTCTCAAAACTTTTGGCCACGACTGTATTTGACTGGTCGATTGTTTGATTGATAGGCTGTAGGTCAACTGATTATTTTTGAGCAGTAGCGCATATACAGTGCCTTGCGAAAGTATTCGGCCCCCTTGAACTTTGCGACCTTTTGCCACATTTCAGGCTTCAAACATAAAGATATAAAACTGTATTTTTTGTGAAGAATCAACAACAAGTGGGACACAATCATGAAGTTGAACGACATTTATTGGATATTTCAAACATTTTTAACAAATCAAAAACTGAAAAATTGGGCGTGCAAAATTATTCAGCCCCCTTAAGTTAATACTTTGTAGCGCCACCTTTTGCTGCGATTACAGCTGTAAGTCGCTTGGGGTATGTCTCTATCAGTTTTGCACATCGAGAGACTGAAATGTTTTCCCATTCCTCCTTGCAAAACAGCTCAAGCTCAGTGAGGTTGGATGGAGAGCATTTGTGAACAGCAGTTTTCAGTTCTTTCCACAGATTCTCGATTTGATTCAGGACTGGACTTTGACTTGGCCATTCTAACACCTGGATATGTTTATTTTTGAACCATTTCATTGTAGATTTTGTTTTATGTTTTGGATCATTGTCTTGTTGGAAGACAAATCTCCGTCCCAGTCTCAGGTCTTTTGCAGACTCCATCAGGTTTTCTTCCAGAATGGTCCTGTATTTGGCTCCATCCATCTTCCCATCAATTTTAACCATCTTCCCTGTCCCTGCTGAAGAAAAGCAGGCCCAAACCATGATGCTGCCACCACCATGTTTGACAGTGGGGATGGTGTAGTCAGGGTGATGAGCTGTGTTGCTTTTACGCCAAACATAAAGTTTTGCATTGTTGCCAAAAAGTTCACATTGTTGCCAGCACCTTCTTCCACATGTTTGGTGTGTCTCCCAGGTGGCTTGTGGCAAACTTTAAACGACACTTTTTATGGATATCTTTAAGAAATGGCTTTCTTCTTGCCACTCTTCCATAAAGGCCAGATGTGCAATACACGACTGATTGTTGTCCTATGGACAGAGTCTCCCACCTCAGCTGTAGATCTCTGCAGTTCATCCAGAGTGATCATGGGCCTCTTGGCTGCATCTCTGATCAGTCTTCTCCTTGTATGAGCTGAAAGTTTAGAGGGACGGCCAGGTCTTGGTAGATTTGCAGTGGTCTGATACTCCTTCCATTTCAATATTATCGCTTGCACAGTGCTCCTTGGGATGTTTAAAGCTTGGGAAATATTTTTGTATCCAAATCCGGCTTTAAACTTCTTCACAACAGTATCTTGGACCTGCCTGGTGTGTTCCTTGTTCTTCATGATGCTCTCTGCGCTTTTAACGGACCTCTGAGACTATCACAGTGCAGGTGCATTTATACGGAGACTTGATTACACACAGGTGGATTGTATTTATCATCATTAGTCATTTAGGTCAACATTGGATCATTAAGAGATCCTCACTGAACTTCTGGAGAGAGTTTGCTGCACTGAAAGTAAAGGGGCTGAATAATTTTGCACGCCCAATTTCTCAGTTTTTGATTTGTTAAAAAAAGTTTGAAATATCCAAAAAATGTCGTTCCACTTCATGATTGTGTCCCACTTGTTGTTGATTCTTCACAAAACAAATACAGTTTTATATCTTTATGTTTGAAGCCTGAAATGTGGCAAAAGGTCGCAAAGTTCAAGGGGGCCGAATACTTTCACAAGGCACTGTGTGTGTGTGTGTGTGATATATATATATATATATATATATATATATATATATATATGCCAGGAATTGTGAAACTTAGTTGAAATGTATTTGGCTAAGGTGCATGTAAACTTCTGACTTCAACTGTGTGTGTTATATATATATACACACACACACACACACACACACACACACTTGAAGTCAGAAGTTTACATACACCTTAGCCAAATACATTTCAACTAAGTTTCACAATTCCTGGCATTTAATCCTAGTACAAATTCCTTGTCTTGATGTTAGTTAGGATCACCACATTATTTTAAGAATGTGAAATGTCAGAATAATAGTAGAGAATGATTTCATTTCAGCTTTTATTTCTTTCATCACATTCCCAGTGGGTCAGAAGTTTACATACACTCAATTAGTATTTGGTAGCATTGCCTTTAAATTGTTTAACCTGGGTCAAATGTTTCAGGTAACCTTCCACAAGCTTCCCACAATAAGTTGGGTGAATTTTGGCCCGTTCCTACTGATTGAGCTGGTGTAACGGAGTCAGGTTTGTCGGCCTCCTTGCTCGCACAAGCTTTTTCAGTTCTGCCCACAAATGTTCTATAGGATTGAGGTCAGGGCTTGGGGTCATTGTCCATTTGGAAGACCCATTTGCGACCAAGCTTTAACTACCTGACTGATGTCTTGAGATGTTGCTTCAATATATCCACACACAATTTTCCTCCCTCATAATGCCATCTATTTTATGAAGTGCACCAGTCCCTCCTGCAGCAAAGCACCCCCACAACATGATGCTGCCACTACCGTGCTTCAGTTGGGATGGTGATTTCGGCTTGCAAGCCTCCCCCTTTTTACTCCAAACATAATGATGTTCATTATGGCCAAACAGTTCTGTTTTTGTTTCATCAGACCAGAGGACATTTCTCCAAAAAGTACGATCTTTGTCCCCATGTGCAGTTGCAAACCGTAGTCTGGCTTTTTATGGCTGTTTTGGAGCAGTGGCTTCTTCCTTGCAGACGGGCCTTTCAGGTTATGTCCATATAGGACTTGTTTTACTGTGGATATAGATACTTTGTACCTGTTTCCTCCAGCATCTTCACAGGGTCCTTTGCTGTTGTTCTGGGATTGATTTGCACTTTTCGCACCAAAGTACGTTCATCTCTAGGAGACAGAACGCGTCTCCTTCCTGAGCGGTATGACGGCTGCGTGGTCCCATGGTGTTTATACTTGCGTATTATTGTTTGTACAAATGAACGTGGTACTTTCAGGTATTTGGAAATCGCTCCCAGGGATGAATAAGACTTGTGGAAGTCTACATTTTATTCTCTGAAGTCTTGGCTGATTTCTTTCGATTTTTCCCATGATGTTAAGCAAAGTTTGAAGGTAGGCCTTGAAATACATCCACAGGTACACCTCCAGTTGACTCAAATGATGTCAATTAGCCTATCAGAAGCTACTAAAGCCATGACATAATTTTCTGGAATTTTCCAATCTGTTTAAAGGCACAGTCAACTTAGTGTATGTAAACTTCTGACCCACTGGAATTGTGATAGTGAATTATAAGTGAAATAATCTGTCTGTAAACAATTGTTGGAAAAATTACTTGTGTCATGCACAAAGTAAATGTCCTAACCGACTTGCCAAAACTATAGCTGGTTAACAAGAAATTTGTGGAGTGGTTGAAAAACGAGTTTTAATGACTCCTAGGTGTATGTAAACGTCCGACTTTAACTGTACACACACTACCAGTCAAAAGTTTGGACACACTCATTCAAGGGTTTTTCTTTATTTTGACTATTTTATACATTGTAGAATAGTGAAGACATCAAAAATATGAAATAACACAAATGGATTTACGTATTAACCAAAAAAAGGGTTAAACAAATAAAAAATATATATTTTAGATTCTTCAAAGTAGCCACCCTTTGCTTTGACAGCTTTACACACTATTTGCATTCTCTCAACCAGCCTCATGAGGTAGTCACCTGGAATGCATTTAAATTAAAACTGTGCCTTGTTAAAACGTTCACTGCACCTCAGATTGCTTCCCAAATAAATGCATCAGAGTTCAAGTAACAGACACATTTCAACATAAACTGTTCAGAGGAGACGTGAATCAAGCCTTCATGGTCGAATTTCTGCAAAGAAACCTTGACTAAAAAGGAACCAATAAGAGACTTGCTTGAGCCAAGAAACGAGCACTGGAAATTAGACCGGTGGAAATCTGTCCTTTGATCTGATGAGTCCAAATTGGAGATTTTTGGTTCCAACCGCTCAGACTCATAATTGAGATCAGATGCATCTGGTTTCCATTGATCATGCTTGAGATGTTTCTTCAACTTGCTCAGAGTCCACCTGTAGTAAATTCAATTGATTGGACATGATTTGGAAAGACATCTGTCGATATTAGGTCCTACAGTTGACAGTGCACGTCAGAGCAAAAACCAAGCCATGAGGTCAAAGGAATAGTCCGTAGAGCTCCGAGAGGAGATTGTTTCGAGGCATAAATCTGGATAAGGGTACAAAAACATTTCTGCAACATTGAAGGTCCACATAAACAGTGGCCCCCATCATTCTTAAATGGAAGAATTTTGAAATTACCAAGACTCTTCTCAGAGCTGGTCGTCCGGACAAACTAAGCAATCGGGGGAGAACTGACAGAGTTCCAGAGTTACTCTATGGAGATGGTTGTCCTTCTGGAAGGTTCTCCCATCTGCAGCACTCCACCAATCAGGCCTTTATGGTAGAGGCCAGACAAAAGCCACTCCTCAGTAGAAAGACATGACAGCCCGCTTGGAGATTGCCAAAAGACACCTAAAGGACTCAGACCATGAGAAACAAGATTATGTGGTCTGATGAAACCAATATTTAACACTTTGGCCTGAATGACCAGTTTCACAGCTGGAGTAAACCTTTCATCATTCCTACAGTGAAGCATGGTGGTGGCAGCATCATGCTGTGGGGATGTTTTCAGCGGCAGGGACTGGGAGACTAGTCAGGATCGAGGGAAAGATGAACAGAGCAAAGTACAGAGAGATCCTTGATGAATACCTGCACCAGAGCACTCAGGACATCAGACTGGGGAAAAGGTCCACCTTCCAACAGGACAACGACCATAAGCACACAGCAAAGACAATGCAGGAGTGGCTTCGGTGCAAATCTCCAAATGTCCTTGAGTGGCCCAGCCAGAGCCCAGACCTGAACCCAATCAAACCTCTCTGAAGAGACCTGAAAATAGCTGTGCAGCAACACTCCCCATCCAACCTGACAGAGCTTGAGAGGATCTGCAGAGAGGAATGGGAGAAACTCCCCAAATACAGGTGTTCCTAGCTTGTAGTGTCATACCCAAGAAGACTCAAGGCTGTAATCGCTGCAAAAAGGTGCATCTACAAATTACTGAGTAAAGGGTCTGAATACTTAATTAAATTTGATATTTTTTGGGGCAAACATTTCTAAAAACCTGTTTTTGGCTTGTCATTATGGGATATCATGTGTACATGGATGAGGAAAAAAACAATGTTATCCATTTTAGAATAAGACTAACGTAAGAAAATGTGGAAGAGGTCAAGGGGCCTGAATACCTTCCGAATGCACTGTACGACCCATGTCAATTTAGCGCTCCTGTCAATTAACGACACGCGCATAATTATGGATAGAATTAGGCCTATAGGCTACCTGGCCTGCATATAAAATGTGCTTATTGGGGATCTGATAGTATTTTGAATTGGTTTAACGCACCACCACTAATGAGTTGTGGAGCTTCAAAGTAATGTTTTCTTCCCATCAAACAGCAAGCAAACTAAGTCTGTTTTACATCCATTGAGAATAACAATAGTTCCTCAATGCGTTTGAAAAATCTTTCCAGTTCTCTCCGTTTCCATAACCACCCAGCGTGAAAGGGAAAAATGTCATGCTCTGATTCAGTGGAAACATCATAAAAAAAGACCTACCTGATGATTTCTTATCCCTTCCGCAAATAGCCTACAGCTGTGTCTGGCACAGGAAACAGAGTTTTGTTATTTAGACCAATTGATTGGACAGACGACTTTCGGTCGACCAAGGTTTTTTTTTTTGGGGGGGGGGGCAGCCCTAATCCTGTGTGTCCTCTCATATTGTGTCAGATTCAGAGCTTTTCCTTACACCAGACATAACCGATATCCTACCTCAACAGAGTGTGTTTGTGTGTTTCAATGTGCTAGCTTTACATTAATCTTGTGTTGTAGTGTGTGTGTGTGTACCTTGACCAGGCCAGTTCTGGAGGGGTCGGAGGTTCTGAGGATGTCCTCTACTGACCACCACTGTCCTGCCAGGTACAGAGCTACCGCTGGAGACATTGAGAATAGAGTTCGATGAGTATGACATATGGTTAGAATCCAAACTTACGCTGTAGGAAATATAAACCCCCAGGCCATAACCTAAACTCCAGTAGATCTGAATGGATCGGCTGTGTGTATGCTGGTCGTTTCAAACAAAATAGCTTACACCTACAGTATCTATGTGGTGGAAACTATCAGCTTACACTCTGACTGTGTCAAAGGATAGGGACAGGTGGGCTCGGGATGGGTTTTCAGACTGTGCTGAGGTTGTGTGTTAAAGTGTTGTGTGTACCTGTGAGCTGATCATCTGGGGAGAACAGGGCCATAACCTTGTGCTTCAGGTCTCCTCCATAGATGGGAACAAAACCAACGTTACACAGACCGATACTGATCTGAGAGGGGGAGAGAGAGAGAGAGAGAAAGTGTGACATGGTGTTAGAGTTGACTAAACTAACAGTGCATGTGTGTGTGTGTGTGTGTGTGTGTGTGTGTGTGTGTGTACACCTTTCTGTGGTTGGGCAGGGTAAAGCTCTCGGTCTTGTCGGGGCTGACATATCGTAGCTGGGTCATGTAGCCCTCTGCTGCCTGCTCCACCTCCTCTTGCCTCACTGAATCCAACACGTCCACAGGGAACTCCATCCCTACAGGGCAAAAGGTCAGGAGTCACAGGTTAGAGGGTCACTCATGCCAAATAAAATATGTAATGTCTGGTCCCGTTGATGAACACACTGGGAACGGATTATTTTAAAACAAGCCTAACGTTACACCTGTATTCTGCCTTCCCCTAGGCCCAACGTAAAACCACCTTCTCTTCATATCCAAAATAAACCCAAATCAATGAAAATGGAGTCGCACAATGTATAAAGTGCTGAAATACTAACTCTGTGGCACAGTCATCAGACAAGGCCTGCACAATAAAAGCCATGCTATTCTGATGTTACCATGACATCAACAATTGTTATTTTATTCGTCACATGCATCGTAAACGGGTGTAACCTAACAGTGAAATGCTTACTTCAGTGACACACTTCCAATGCTGCCCCCCCTTGAAGGACGAAACATCCCCACCTATGTATAGAGCCCTCAACATGGACAACAATACAGAACAGGCTACTTCCATCTGGCCACTACACAACCAACCACATGCACACTGAAGAGGATGGGAGGAAAAACACTGACATTTTGTCAGCAAATTAATCGTACTGTTTATAGTATTTAGAAATTACAGTCACCACGGTCTCATTGCAGAAAGGTCCCTCACATGATAATTATTAATATGATGTTATAGATGAATAGTCAGCTATTGAATTAAGGGACAAACAAAAGAACATTCAAATAATCAGATATGGAAATTGAAAACAAAAGGGTCCATTGTGCTAAATGTTATGAGGCAATACTTTCCCTTCAGGATAAGTTAGATATTACTGCAAAGTATGTTTTACGAGCAAAAGAGAGAGGGTGTGTGTGTGTGTGTGTGTGTGTGTGTGTGTGTGTGTGTGTATGCTTTCTACCGATGCTGGCTCACTGGTTTCTTATTAGACACTGGAAGGACCACGTCCCCGGAGGAGACTTTACAGTGGGACTCAGGGCCTGTTCCGTGAGCCGAAGCAGACACACATCAGCACTAATGAAAACCAGTTCATGTCTTCTGTGACGCTGGCCTGTTGCCAGTTTACAGACTGACCTCTCTCACACACACACACACACACACACACACACACTGTCACAACTCAGACACACACGCGCGCACACACGCACACACACACACCAGAGACACACGCGCACACCAGAGACACACGCGCAGACAACCACACAAATTAGTGAACAGGAAAACACTCTCGGATGCACGTACACGAGTCTACACACAGGTTCCGCCCGTCCCAGAGAGTTGGCATTAGTCCCAGCCATCCTGAGATGTTCTGTGACTGTCTGTCACCCCCGATCTGCGTCAGCCTCACACCACCAGGACGACACAGAGAAACAGAAAGAGGACAGAAGACTGAGAACTAAAAGGAGGGGGGTCACACAACCAACAGGCTACTATAACCCCCATTCAGACACACTTTGTTGCCTGAGTCAGGTTCCCCCCCACCCCACAAATTCCATTTAGTTTTTCCATGTTTTTGTTTCCCCCAGTTTTTTTCAGGTTCAGTCAACAAATATCACTGCTGCTAGACACCTAATTGACCTGAGTGCTTTCATACCTTAAGGGAACATTGACATTCGCCATATGGTTAGTGAGAAAGTCCATATTGCAAATGTACGGTCCCTTACTAGACGTCCAAAAACGAAGGCGTCGGGCCGTGCGACAGGGCTGGATCTACCTGGAAGACAAACGAACTCTCTCGGACATTCGGTTTCCGTTTGATAAAATAATCAAATTTTGGTCATTTTTCCGCTGTCCCGATAAATCCCACAAGAGGGCGAATGGAATCATATTGCAAATGTACAAAACATCACGAATCACGACGTGGCCTTATCTCCAAAACGGAAAAGACTTCGAAGATCTTTTCAAAACTTAATGTGTGTGATTAGGCAACCCCCATGAACTGTAAGTCAGTCATTTCTCCCAACAGATGTCAAAGAAAAGCTCTCTCACACACCACACACACACAGCAAGGATGGAGTGACAAAGTGCGGTGCTTAAAACTTCTTAGGGATAAGTGAGACGTCTGCGTCAAACCTAGCCAACAGGAAATGGAAATGCGCAACGCCAAATGCTAATAGTACTCGCTAAAACTCAAACTTTCATTAAAACACACATGCAAGTTACTGAATTAAAGCTACACTTGTTGTGAATCTAGCCAACAAGTCAGATTTTTAAAATGCTTTTCGGCGAAAGCATGAGAAGCTATTATCTGATAGCATGCAACACCCCGAAATACCTGAAGGGGACGTAAACAAAAGAATTAGCATAGCCGGCGCTACACAAAACGCAGAAATAAAATATAAAACATTCATTACCTTTGACGAGCTTCATTGTTGGCACTCCTATATGTCCCATAATCACAATTGGATCTTTTTTCCGATTAAATCCGTCCATGTATACCCAAAATGTCCATTTATGAAGCCCGTCTGATCCAGGAAAAAACTGCTTTACAAAACGCAACGTCATTTTTTAAAATTAACAAAGTTGCCTATAAACTTTGACAAAACACTTCAAACTACTTTTGTAATCCAACTTTAGGTATTAGTAAACGTTAATAATCGATCAAATTGATTGCGGGGCGATGTGTATTCAATAGCTCCACGTCTTGAAATGGTCGATAATTCTCTCTTCTAAAACATCCTGTCGTGTACCGGATGAAAGCAAGTGTCTCTTCTTCGTTTGACCAAGGAATAACTTCAAGGAAATTGCCAAGACTGGTGACATCGTGTGGAAGCTGTAGGTCTTGTAAACTGGGAGGTATATATTTTCGCAGGCCATAGACAATACAGCCAACTGGCGGATTGATCTTTTTTTTTGGGGGGGGGGTGAACAGTTTTCCTTGGGGTTTCGCATGTTAAACACGTCCTGTTATAGTCACAGACATGGTTTAACCAGTTTTAGAAACTTCAGAGTGTTTTCTATCCACACATACTAATCATATGCATATACTATATTCCTGGCATGAGTAGCAGGACATTGAAATTTTGCGCGATTTTTAACAAAATGTTGAAAAAAGTCCAGAGCTCTAAGAGGTTAATTAAAGAAACAGAGCCTGCAATGGCATTTCCATATTCTCTAGGCCGTGCCGAGTTCAACGAGATGCCCCGCATGACCATAGCTCGCTCTGAGTGCAGCGACCGTGAAAAAAAGCAGGCCCAAAATGAAGCCTGGCCCTAAATGGTCATTTGCTTTTGGGTGACAGTGAGAGAACCGTTAGGGTGAGAAGCACAATTCGACCTCAGATACGATCCTGAGGTCCTCCCGATCTGTGCAAGCCTAACCTTGACCGTGTGGCATTAACCCTTAAGAGGAAATCAGGGTTTTTTGTTCTCACAGATTACAATGACTTCTCTCCCCATAGCAATGCATTGCCTACACCCCTAAATTCAACCTGAAGCCTATGTGGGTTATGAATGCCGTATGAACCGGTCTTCGGTGACAGTCCATCAGGCCACTATGAGGTCTACCTGTGTTGATTCTAAGCTTCCTGGAGCAACCGGAAGTGGTTAAAATCACCCTAAAAGTGTATATCCATACCCTACCTCTAGTTTGATAGAAATAGTGCATTCAACCCTGTGTAAATCAGTCAGTTCTTAACGTAAAGACTTAAAACTCAGGATTTCGTAAAAACATACCCCAATGAGGATATGTGTTTACTTATAGCTTCCTGAGCCAACCGGAAGTGCCATAATTGGTGTCACATGGGCTGTTTCAAAGGGTTAAAAAAGTCAGATCTTTCCAAAACTTACTGTGTGAGATTAGGCAACCCCCATGACCTGTAAATCAGTAATTTCTCCCATAAAATTTCAAAGAAAACTAAATCACACACACAGCTTGGAAGGAGGGACACATTGGGGTGCGTAGAGACATACACTGCCTGCATTAGTTAACCTTGTTCAAACTATTAAAGAACCATCAGACCTAGAGTTCTGAAACTTTAGAAACCTGTTCTAGACCTCAGGTCGATGGTGCGTGGTGAGTTACGTGGCTCTATAGAAGGTTCTCGGACCGAGAAACAGCCTCATACATTTGCAATAACTTCAATTCATTTTTGCATCATGAAAATGACGACATTTAGAAATGTCCCAGAGTCGCAAGACTAGGTGCATTGCGACCGTCTCGGCCCATATAGACGGACCCCAACGTTTCTGTCCGATAGCTCATTCAAGGACCCCGTAGCAAGGCATGGAAAATAGTGGATTTTCAGCACCAATTAGGGTCTTGCTCGGGCACCAAATGACCTATCGAGCCGAAACTTGGGATTCGGGGTCGCCTCAGCTAGGCCTACACATATCAGAACTGGACCCGCAGCTAGAACGTAACTACGTGTTTTACATTTTTATTATGGTTTGAACAGAAGGCATTGTGAATTTTGGGCCAGCTCTGAAGTATGAGATAGTTGGCTACTAAAGGGATATCCTTGTCTCATCGCGCGCTAGCGACTCCTGTGGCGGGCCGGGCGCAGTGCACACTGACCAGGTCGCCAAGTGTACAGTGTTTCCTCCGACACATTGGTGCGGCTGGCTTCCGGGTTGGATGTGCATTGTGTCAAGAAGCAGTGCGGCTTTGTTGGGTTGTGTTTCGGAGGACACATGGGTCTCGACCGTCGCCTCTCCCGAGTCCGTACAGGAGTTGCAGCGATGAGACAAGACTAACTACTACCAATTGGATACCATGAAATTGTGGAGAAAAAAGGGGTAACATTTTAAAAAATGGGTAAAAAAAAAATAAAAGCAGACATTGAATATCCCTTTGAGCATGGTGAAGTTATTAATTACACTTTGGATGGTGTATCAATACAACCAGTCACTACAAAGATACAGGTGTCCTCCTTAACTCAGTTGATGTAGAAGGAAGACGCACAGGGATTTCACTGAAAGAGGCAAACGGTGATTTGAAACCAGTTAGAGTTAAATGGCTGTGATAGTTTTCTGAGGATGGATCAACATTGTAGTTACTCCACAAATACTAACCTAAACGGACAGGGTGAAAAGAAGGAAGCCTGAACAGAACATTCCAAAATATGCACTAACAGCACTAAAGTGATCATTTCTTTGCAGTAACTTTTTGTCATGAATACAAAGCATTATGTTTGGGGCAAATCCAACACGTCACCGAGTACCACGCCCCATATTTTTAAGCATGATGGTGACTACATCATGTTATGGGTATGCTTGTCATCAGCAAGGACTAGAGTCAAAAAGAAAAAGAAAAGCGCTAAGCACAGGCAAAGTCCTAAAGGAAAACCTGGTTCAGTCTGGTTTCCAACAGACACTGGGAGACAAATTCACCTTCCAGCAGGACAATAACCTAAAACACAAGGTCAAATATACACTGGGGTTACTTACCAAGACAACATTTACGTTCCTGAGTGGTCTAGTTCGTGTTTACTTAAATCTACTTGAAAATCTATGGCAAGTCTTAAATGGTTGTCTAGCAATGATCGACAACTTGACAGAGCTTGAAGTTTGCAAAATTTTTAAAAACCTCACAGCTGTAATTTCTGCCAAAAGGTGGTACTAACATGTATTGACACAGGGGGTTTAAAACGTATCAAATAAAGTGTTAAACATTTTTTTAGTCTGTTGACAAAAGTGAATATTAAATCGCTTTTAAGTCCACTTTGTAACAACAAATTGTGGAAAAAGTCAAGGGGTGTGAACACTTTCTGAAGGCCCTGTATGAGCGACTATTTACCAGCAGTTCACTCATTCTCAGAGACTTTTTGTTTGGGGGATGTCTGTAGACCGGCGGCGACTCGTCAAATTTGTATGTTGTGTGTGTGTGGGGGGGGCTTGCCTGTTTTACATGTTATTTTGGAAATGATAGGTGTTACAGATCAGTTTGCAAACAATGTAGAAAAATATATCATTAAGTTAATAAAGCCATACTCAAGAAAAAGAGAACACGTTTGTAAGGCAGCTCTAAAATGCAGGTGTTTCAGCCTGGCTCAGTGCTTTTTTTGTGGTGGTTTGGGCCAGCCAACAGAAAATAGAGCGCTGCGCCATGATTGGCTCAGTGTTCTGTCACTCATGGGGACACTACGTCACTGCCAAGTCCAAGGGAAGAGCTAGAACATTCAAGCCCCTTGGGTGCTGCCTTAGAGTTACATCATTTTATGTCTACAGTAGCTTTGATTGGACTGATCATGTTCAAGAGAGCACAGCAAGGTGAGCCCAAAAATGTATTGTATGCTGCTTTATAAATGATATAATCTGCCAGGGAGATATGTATACTGAAGCTAAGAAAGTAATACTCAGTCTGTTGTGCAGTAAGATGTTAGTAGCCCATGTGCCTATAACATGTAGCCTATACCGTTTTAGGGAAATGTAATCCATGAGCTTTCATTGTATGCTTACTCGCCACCCTTTATTCATCCTTGGGGTACAGGGAGAACACAGTAAGAACGGCCCATTATTTTGGTGTATATTTCAAAAGGTCTAAAATAGTTGACTACGTCCATCCTAGCTCACTCATTCATGTCTTAAATCGAAATTACGGATTGCCTCTTATCCGCTTGCTGTCCCCTTATGCAATAGTTTGTACATCTCAATTGCCATTAGAAAGCACATTTGTTTAAGCAAGTCAGCCATATCAGCTGTTTACTATAAATAACAAAAATTAAGGTAGTAAATGAGGCTGAATGAACTGTTTCGCTGCCAGACAAGGCTCTGCTGATAGCCAGGTGTAGCAGTGTTAAGATGTTGGGACAGCTTTATGTAGGCAGTTTGTGGGCACCGCTCGTCACCGTTATAGTGCAATTAATGTATTGTTTAGTGTTGTGGCTTTGCTGGCATGCATCCCACAACTCTGCAGCAGTGCTGAAATTGCCACTGCTGTAGACACTGCAGGAGTCGTGGGACAGTTTTAAAATTTCCTTTTGTCTGGCATCTCGCCAACAGACTGTCAGCAGCATCTCTAGTTGCCCAATTGAGCCATCCCGAGCTGGGTTAGTTCGTTTCATGTCTCAGGCACTCGGCCTGTGCCACGAGAGAGCAGAGTTAGCGGTTTGGGAGAATGGTGAATGTGCTGCTAAGGCAAATCCAGGGGATGCAGGTGAGCAAACCACTGTTCATGATTCTACTCATTAAGCAAAGAGGCAGACACGATTAAAACTCAGTCCGATCAAAAATATAAGCTTTCTGAGTTTTGATCCACTCTGGGTGTAATATTTTTAGATGTTGACCTGTAATTGATTGTGTGTCCACATTAATCCTTTTCTTCTCAAATTTGAAAAAATAAATAAAATGACAGAGGTCCGGACCTTGGGGTCCTCATGTAATTACAGCCCTTATGACATGTTCGTTACTTTGGGTGAGTGTGTTTCCATACAGGCATCTCTCAACTTGAGGCAGCCCCCTACTGCCTTTCTTGCAGCTAGCACTACAACTGTGCTCCCCCTCACATGCTGACCACAACGCTCGCATTGCAAAATACATTTACACATACATGTTATTCAATCATTGCACGGGGCAGCCAACAACTGCGTGGACAGGCGCTAAAATAGAACTTGGTTCCATTTGTGACGCTCCACGCGCTGCAAGTCCAGCCTCTCCAATCTCCTCATTGGTTTTTAGGAGCATATACCCACGTGTGTGATTGAAAGGAACTGAGGTCCACACTCCAGTCGGTTGTGGTAATGCACCTAAAGTTGGTTGCCAACCGCCATATAAAGTCCAAAATAAGAAGATGAGGCCTGAAGGACAGAGGAGAGACCTTGTGCATTTCAGGTAAAATAACAACCCAATGTTTATATCCCAGGACAAGTGAGCTAGCAACAGCAAGCTAGCTAAATAGGACAAGTGAGCTAGCAACAGCAAGCTAGCTAAATAGGACAAATGAGCTAGCAACAGCAAGCTAGCTGGCTAAATTGCCATATTGGTTTAATGCTTTTCAACCTGTCACCAAATTAATACAATTGGTTCAGAGTTTGTTTTGATACTTCAACCTGCGTGTCCTGATGTGGGTGGACAAAATCAACTTGCGTGCAGTCTGGTCAGCATGTTAGCCCTTTTCTTGACCAGAATGATTTGGTTCCAACTGGTTTCAGCCGAACATGTTGGGGTTGCGCTGACACGAGTCACTACACCTATAACCTCGGGGGCTCAGCGCCCCGCCAACATGGGGCAGCAGGTAGCCTAGTGGTTAGAGCACTGGGCCAGGAACCGAAAGTTTGCTGGATCGAATCCCGAGCTGACAAGGTAAAAATCTGTCGTTCTGCCCCTAAACAAGACCGTTAACCCACTGTTCCCCGGTAGGCCATCAATGGAACTAAGAATTTGTTCTTAACTGACTTGCCTAGTTAAATAAAGGTTAAATAAAAATATGATCCAGGTTTGGGGTAGGTCTTTCGCACAGACACACACATCAACCCTAACAAAGATGCAGCATCATCTGGCCAAGTGCATAAAGTTTCCTAAGCACACAAGCAACCTCTGACAAAAGTCCCTCTACTTCTATTCGAGGTGAAAATGATGAATCAGACACCTTATCGATAGTAACAGCTCATGGTCCTCCTGGAATCATACGTTTTTTTTTTACTCAATGGAGGAACGTAGTCAGAGAAATGCTGATGAATGTCTTGCTCAAGCTGTGTATGCAACTGGTTCACCTCTGATGCTCACAGGCAATGAGTATTGGAAAATATTTCTGAACGTTCTTTGCCCAGCATACACCCCTTCAACCAGACATGTTTTATCTACTAATTTGCTGGATGCAGAGTTCAACAGAGTTCATGTAAAAGTCAAGCAAATCATAGAGAAAGCAGACTGTATTGCAATCATCTCCGATGGGTGGTCGAATGTTTGTGGGCAAGGAATAATTAACTACATCTCCACCCCTCAACCAGTATTCTACAAGAGCACAGACAAGGGAAAACAGACACACCGGTCTCTACAATGCAGATGAGCTGAAGGCAGTCATCAATGACCATGGACCACAGAAGCTACAGTTGAAGTCAAAAGTACACCTTAGCCAAATACATTTAAACTCAGTTTAACAATTCTTGACATTTAATCCTAGTAAAAATTCCCAGTCTTAGGTCAGGTAGGATCACCACTTTATTTTAAGAATTTGGATGTCAGAATAATTGTAGAGAGAATGATATTTCACCTTTATTTTCTTTCATCACATTCCCAGTTGGTCAGAAGTTTACATACACTCAATTAGTATTTGGTAGCATTGCCTTTAAATTGTTTAACTTGACCCATTCCTCTTGATAGAGCTGGTGTAACTGAGTCAGGTTTGTAGCCCTCCTTGCTCGCACACGCTTTTTCAGTTCTGCCCACAAATGTTCTATAGGCTTGAGGTCAGGACTTTGTGATGGCCACTCCAATACCTTGACTTGGTTGTCCTTAAGCCATTTTGCCACAACTTTGGAAGTATGCATGGGGTCATTGTCCATTTGGAAAAACCCATTTGTAACCAAGCTTGAGCTTGAACTGATGTCTTGAGATGTTACTTCAATATGTCCACATAATTTCCCCCCCTCATGATGCCATCTATTTTGTGAAGTGCACCAGTCCCTCCTGCAGCAAAGCACCCCCACAACATGATGCTGCCACCCCCTTGCTTCACGGATGGGATGGTGTTATTCGGCTTGCAAGCCACCCCCTTTTTCCTCCAAATGTAACAATGGTTATTATGGCCAAACAGTTCTATTTTTGTGTCATCAGACCAGAGGACATTTCTCCAAAAAGTACAATCATTGTCCCCATGTGCAGTTGCAAACCGTAGTCTGGTTTTTGTAATGGCGGTTTTGGAGCAGTGGCTTCTTCCTTGCAGACGGGCCTTTCAGGTTATGTCCATATAGGACTCGTTTTACTGTGGATATAGATACTTTGTACCTGTTTCCTGCAGCATCTTCACAAGGTCCTTTGCTGTTGTTCTGGGATTGATTTGCACTTTTCTTACCAAAGTATGTTCATCTCTAGGAGACAAAACACATCTCCTTCCTGAGCGGTTTCACGGCTGCGTGGTCCCATGGTGTTTATACTTGCATACTATTGTTTGTACAGATGAACGTGGTACCTTCAGGCATTTGGAAATTGCTCCCAAGGATGAACCAGACTTGTGGAGGTCTACATTGTTTTCCATGAGGTCTTGGCTGATTTATTTTGATTTTCCCATGATGTCAAGCAAAGAGGCACTGAGTTTGAAGGTAGGCCTTGAAATACATCCACAGGTACATCTCCAATTGACTCAAATTATGTCAATTAGCCTATCAGAAGCTTCATGACATAATTTTCTGGAATTTTCCAAGCTGTTTAAAGGCACAGTCATCTTAGTTTATGTAAACTTCTGACCGACTGGAATTGTGATACAGTGAATTATAAGTGAAATAATCTGTCTGTAAACAATTGTTGTAAAAATTACTTGTGCTTTGCACAAAGTAGATGTCCTAATCGACTTGCCAAAACTAACAAGAAATTTGTGGAGTGGTTGAAAAACAAATTTTAAATGATTCCAACCTAAGTGTATGTAAACTTCCGACTTCAACTGTACATGTTGGGCCCCATGTATGCTGGCAAAAGCATCCTGTCTGGTGCAGAGATCAACAAGGCCTATGGTGTCATCACTACCGTGTCTCGCCACGTTGGCCTGGATGAGGGCAAGGTTCTTGGCAGTCTGGTGAAGTCCACTTCCAAGCAAGGGCTTTGGGATGGAGATGCAATTTGGCAGTCGTGCTAACATATCTCATCAGTCACCTGGTGGAAGGGACTTTGTGGCTCCGAGGCTCTTTCCCCTGTGGCCTCCATCATCCTCCAAATCCCACCAACATCAGCCACCTCAGAGCGCAACTGGTCCTTGTTTTGGAACACACACACACACACACACACCAAAGCACGCAACAGGCTGACCAATACAAGGGTTGAAAAATTGACATCCGGGCAAATTTGAGGCTTTTTGAGCCTGACAACAAGCGATCCTCAACAAGATTGGAAAGTGACAGTAAAGATGAGGCCTCAGAGTCTGATGTTCAAGAGGTGGACATTGAGGTCCAGGGAGAAGACATGGAAGCCTGAGGAAGACAACCAAAGCTTTAGTTTCTAGATTATCATTTTACAGATGCATGTTGAAAACATTTTGGGAGATGTGATGGATCATTGGGGGATCATTCAATTTTCCCTTTTGTTGTTCAGTGAAATCATCCCATGTGAAGAGTGAACTCATTTAATTAAAGTTCAATCTGTAACTAAATAGTTTTTTTATTACCTATTTGGGAAGGATTTCATCATTTGCAATTATGTCTAATTATGATAAGGTAAAAGGTTCATTTCTGTCTCCATATGATATGGTGAATATATTCAATGCAAAAAACATTACATTTAAATGGTGTTAATATTAATTCCCATATATTCCCACAGAGTTTCCACCTCTGAATATAAGAAAAGGGCAACCCAAGTAACACATCCGCCATGCTGATCCTCAACACAGGTGCCCCTCAGGGGTGCGTGCTCAGTCCCTTCCTGTACTCCCTGATCACTCATGACTGCATGGCCAGGCACAACTCCCATCATTAAGTTCACTGATGACAACAGTGGTAGTGGACATGAGTACCCTGATATTGGGGAATTTGTGCCATTCTGAAAAAATTGTTTGATTTTCTGATCCTGATCACCGAAAACAATGAGGCAGCCTATAGGGAGGAGGTCAGAGACCTGGCAGTGTGGTGCCAGGACAACAACCTCTCCCTCAATGTGAGCAAGACAAAGGAGACAATTGTGGTCTGCAGGAAAAGGAGGACCGAGCACTCCCCCATTCTCATCGATGGGGCTGTAGTGGAGGAGGTTGAGAGCTTCAAGTTCATTGGTGTCCACATCACCAACAAACTATCATGGTCCAAGCACACCAAGACAGTCGTGAAGAGGGCACAACAAAACCTTTTCCCCCTCAGGAGACTGAACAGATTTGGCATGGGTCCCCAGATCCTCAAAAGGTTCAACAGCTGCACCATAAAAAGAAACATATGACTGGTTGCATCACTGCCTGGTATGACAACTGCTCGGCCTCCGACCGCAAGGCACTACAGAGGTTAGTGCGTACGACCCAGTACATCTATGGGGCCAAGCTTCCTGCCATCCTGGACCTCTATACCAGGTGGTGTCAGAGAAAGGCCCAAAACAATTGTCCAAGACTCCAGCCACCCTAGTCAGACTGTTCTCTACTGCACGACAAACGGTACTGGAGCACCAAGTCTAGGTCCAAAAGGCAGTTCCCAACAGCTTCTACCTCCAAGCCATAAGACTCCTGAACATCTAATCAAATGACTACCCAGACTATTTACATTGCCTGCCTACCCCTCCCTCTTTTATGCTGCTGCTATTCTGTTTATTTATGCACAGTCACTTTAACTCTACCTACATGAATATTTTACCTCGACTAATCTGTGACTCTGTACCCCCCTGTATATAGCCTCACTATTGTTATTTTACTGCTGCTCTTTAATTGTTACTTTTATTTCTTATCACGCATTTGTCTTACAAGCCCTTAATGAAATAATGCAGTTAAGTAAGCATTTCACTGTAAGGTCTACACCTATTGTATTCGGAGCATGTTACAAATACTATTTTATTTGACAAAGGCCAAAAGAGCTCCACACTAATTGCACTAAAAACATCTACTCCAAACTGAACATCAAACAACCAAATAGAAACAAAAGCACAACCTACACCTATCCACTGCACACAGTAAATACCTGATGTAGTTAACTCTCGACTGCACGTTTGAGTGCATGCCCGGCTGTGCACTTGTGTGTAGCATATAACACTGGTCTATAGGGGCAGATCAGGAAACAGACACCCAGTCGGGGCCTCAGAGCTTGCTCATAGGTACATATGGGATGTCACACAGCAGATGTAGCCCTATAGCCACCACACAAAGTTAATAGTGTGTGCACTCATACAAATAACAATGTTGAAGTGGAAAATCTTGAGCAGTTTTGCTTGTTTTAACACACACGTTATAGAAACATTGTTTTGCTCGCTGTAACATAATGGATTGCTTTCCTTACATACCCTCACACATCCCCTCTCTCTGGGAGATTGATATATAAAAACACACCTCTGAAGTTACATAACATTCCTTAACCAGACCTTCACTCTGTGTTCACGTTTCTAAGTAGCCTAGCCCTATCTGGTGGCAATAATGTGAAACGTCAGAAGAGGGACCTATCTCCTATACTATAATTTAGCCTTGGTGAACGAGAAGAGTACAATACACACACGCACATCAACTTTACGATCTCTTGTAGGTTATAGGAGAGGCGTGGCAGTGTTAGGGCCGATTCAGCAAAAACGAGCCACTATGTAGGCCTATCGAAGTTCATCAAACACTATGCGAAATGCAATTAGAGCTAGTAACCCAGGTGAACGAACAATAACTTCGGACCTAATCTTCTGCGAATCCTGATTTCCCACAGCACGTCACCTGATACTTAAGATTCCATTTCCAAATTCCTTACAGTGCTCTTGGATGCCGCCCCTTGAGAAAACACCGGCCCTATCCAAACGTATCCATCCAGCACAGTTCTAAATTCAAAATCACCCCATACGTACATTTAAAATTCGAAAACGGTAGCTGTTCTCAGTCAGCCATTCTGTAATCATGTCTAAAGTGATGCTTCCCCTCATCAGCAGGGCCGAAACAGCGGCCACACCAAACATCTCATCCCAGCGCGTTTCAGGACTCCAAACACTCCCGCAACAATCTACAAATGTCTCCAATTTAAAATACATTGTGTTGTTCGTGAAATAATCGGAAACCCACCTTAATCCTGCCGATGACACGTAGGCAGTTTCTTCTACTTCTATTGCACCAACTACACGGTTTATTTCTTGAATGTTTTTTAAACCCACGAACGCCTCGGGTGCTAATAGCTTGTAGCCTGCGCCACAGTGCGTACGCTCCACATGATGCGTGCGTTCCGTTCTTTGGCTGCTGGGACTGATGTCTCAAATATTTATTTAAAACATTATAAGAGCAAAGTGCAAGATTGTTTTTTATAGTGGCCTATATCCTCTAAATTCTTTCCAAGTTAGAACTTGATTTTCACTGTTTCTCTATCATAAAAGCATGTATTTGAAGTAATCCTAGACTAGGCGACATATTAATATATTCACAACATGTGTGTGTGATACTGGTGCTTTACAATTACACAGAGATGATGTGAAAAGATCTGATGTGATTGGTCGAAATACCAATTAGTGGATTAAAAAAGATCAGAATTGGGCTGCCTGTGTAGACGCAGCCTTTGAACAGTAGATGGAGTCAAATCATTGAGAGATGCTTCTCTTTTCAGTCCAGCAACAAGCATAGGCATAGTAGGCTGCATTTACACAGCCAGACAGATCACATCAGATCTTTTCACGTCAAAGCTCTTTTTCAGAGCTGATCTGATTGGTCGAAAGACCAATTAGTGACAAAATATCCGAATTGGCTGCCTGTGTAAACCAGGGGCCTCTTTTATAACCAATGCGTAGCCTACATTTCACACTAAATATCTGTGTGTGCCATTTCTGAATAAAACTGCGCAAATTCAAAAATATTGAGATTTATCTACTTGGGGCACACCACACATAAGCATGTTTTCTGTTATAAATCTAAAAAAACGCCCATTATTCACCTTTTATACTGAACAAAAATATAAACGCAACATTTGTGTGGTCCCATTTTTCATGAGCTGAAATAAAAGATCACAGAAAATGCTTTTTTTCTCTCATATTCTGTGCACAAATTTGTTTACAACCCTGTTAGTGAGCATTTCTCAATCCATCCACCTGACAAGTGTGGCATATCAAGAAGCTGATTAAACAGCATTACACAGGTACACCTTGTGCTGGTGAAAATAAAAGGACACTAATATGTGCCATTTTGTCACACAACGCAATGCCACTGATGTCTCAAGTTCTGAGGGAATGTGCAATTGGCATGCTGACAGCAGGGATGTCCAACAGAGAATCCACCCCAGTGGGTGGGCCTAGCCCTCCCATGGCTGCGCCCCTGCGCTGTCATGTGAAATCTATAGATTAGGGCCCAATGAATTTATTTCAATTGACTGATTTCCTTCTATGAAATGTAATTCAGTACAATCTTTAATATTGTTGCATGTTGCGTTTGCATTTTTGTTCAGCATGTTGACAATAAAGCCCCTATTTGCTGTATACTTTGGAAGTATTGGAATTAGGGCAAGACGGTTTCTAAAGGAAATAGCAATTGCGAACTTGATCAAATGTCTCTGGAGGTGTTGGCAGAATGTTTTTAACTTTTAAAGTGACATTTGCTGTAGCTTATCTGACCATTTCTGGAGAAACAAAATATTGCAAATTGTTGTGGAACTGTAAACAGATAGTTTGAATTCAATAGCGTTTTTTATTAACTTTTTCCCGAACCTAAATATGCTGCATTGCCCACGAATTTTGAAAACGTATCTAGTATGTCTATAAAAAAAATTGTAAACTACAGTGGTTGCTAGCCTAAAAACTTCAAAGCAAAAGATAAACTGCCTCTTCATCTGTTAAATTCTACTGTATGTTATAAACCTTACTCGCTTTCTGATGCATAGAGCTAAATATTTGAAATAATAGCCATTCTAATGAGCCCAATTTAATGAGAAATGGTAATTTGTTGAAGGCTAAAGATTCTTCAGGAATATGAGCCCATCATGACCAGAAAAGGTGGCAAGGAATTTATTCAGCAATGGTTATAAAAATATGTATTATGTTTATATTAAATATTGTTTACGTGCGACAATTACAATTACAGGAAGCTATTCAGGCGCCTATATATTCAATAGCAAAAAAAAAAAAAAAACGTAAATGGATCTGACCACAGAGCAAAATACTTTAAATAGTTTATCTATTTATTATTGTAAAGTGGGTCCAATTAAATGAGAGATGGGATGTTGTAGGCCTATAGGCTACTTTGTGAGCATGAAACCATCACAGTCAGACAAGGTGAGGAATTTATTCTGAAATGATAATGGAAATGAATTAGGAAATAGCCCAGCTAGCGGATAACATTCTAAGGACCATGAGTTTTGTGAGAGCATGATTGTCCCATGGTTATTTTGTATACAACCTTCCCACAACATTCTGGGAATGGTGCAGGATAGATGCTTGGCTTTGGAACATTCTCAGCACATTTAAGGAACTTGACAAAAATATATATATTAGTATTAAAAAATATTGAATTACTTTAGCAGAATGTTTCGTAAGAGTTCATTTCATTTCAATTTTGGTAATTTTCTAGGAACATTCTTCAACTGATTTGACATTGGGAATGTTCTCAAATAGTTCAGAGAACGCTAAGAAACAACATTATTCTGTGGGAATTTGTCACGACTTCTGCCGAAGTTGGTCCCTCTCCTTGTTCAGGCGGCGTTCGGCGGTCGAAGTCACCAACTTTCTAGCCATCGCTGATCCTCTTTTCATTTTCCTTTGGTTTTGTCTCGTCTTCCATCACACCTGGTTCCAATCCCATCATTACATGTTGTGTATTTAACCCTCTGTTTCCTCTCTTGTCCTTGTCGGTGATTGTTTATTGTAAATGCTTGTGCACGGCTGTCCTGGTGTGCGGTGGGTTATGTACCCATTTGTTTTATTATTCTGTTTTCCGGTGGGTTTTGTTAAATAAACTGCGCCGTTGGAACCACAGTTATTTCTCTCCTGCGTCTGACTTCTCTGCCGCCAGTTCGCACCCCTTACAGAATTTCAGTACTTCAGTGTAACAGTTCTTACAGGTTTCCTCATGGTTCTATTTATATTAATGTTCTCAAATTAATCCCAGAACATGGTGGCACGGTGGACTAATTCCGTGGATAGAGAACAGACGATTATAGGGTTGAATGTCACTGATGCTGTTGCAATAAATAAATCAATATGTTTGCATGATTAATGCCCAAGGAAATGCATTTCCATGTGTACTATCTGTGCTTGGAGTAAAAAAAAAAGTGAATCAAAATAAGATAGCAGTGTTATTGAAAGTCTTAAGGAAATGATTAAAGGGATGGGCAACTGGCGGCCTGCAGATTAATTTCACATTTTGTTTTAAATAATAATTAAGTCTCAACTGACTGTTGATTGTTAGAATAATAGAATGAATACTCAAGGTGCAATTTCGAAATTCGGTTGTGCATCAGCAGTCATTCAATTAGCCCATGACAGCTAAATGTTTTTAGATTGGTAAATTAGTCTCGTGGCTTGCTGTCTAAACTTAGTGAGCATGGTTGAATTACTGACCGGGGTGGGGCCCATTGATCATCAGTTATCATATTACAAACTGCAAACATTTGCCTCCACGCTATGGCAGAATGAGTATAATTGCAGAACATTTGTGGTAAAACTGCACCATTTTTCTCTACGCCCCACGGCAAAATGAGTAGAATTGCATGAAATGTGTTGTGAAATGGCAAAATCCTCTCTCCGCCCCATGGCAAAATGTTAAGAATTGCAGCAAACTTACTTAAAAACTGCAACATTTTCTCTACGCCCAATGACAAAATGTGCAGATTTGCAGGAAACTTTAAAACTTCGCTGTCACAAGGGGTGCCGCTAAAATATTTTGCTCATGAGCCACTACAGGCACCACTTGAGATTCAGTTTTTATGTTGCCCCCACCCCCATCAAAGTTGCCCATCCCTGTTCTAACTATTGCAAATGCAAAGATGCAAAACTTTTTTAACTTCATTCTTCTCACCAATAGCAAATGATCTTTTCAACTGTCTTTGTGCTCGTCTCCACCCCCCTCCAGATGTCACCCATCTTCCCCATTATCCCCTGTGTATTTATACCTGTCTTCTCTGTTTGTCTGTTGCCAGTTCGTTTTGTTTTGTGAAACCTACCAGCATTTGTTACCCTGCTCCTGTCTGATCTTGACCCTGTTTTCTAGTCCTAGCCAGTTTTGACCATTCTGCCTGCCCTGATCCTGAGCCTGCCTGCCGTTTTGGACCCTTTGCACCCTCTTTGGATTCCTGACCTTTGCCTGCCTTTGACCTGTTGTTTGTCTGCCCTTGTATTAGAAATAAACTTTTGTTTCTTCGACACTGTCTGCATCTGGTTGATACCTGAAACCAAATAAAATGATTATATCTGGTTATTATATTTATGTTTAGTCTTTTTTATGAATAAGTGTGTCATCATGTCACCCATTTGCACAAACACAATACTAGGCTACTTCCCTAATTGAAATGCAGAACTTTAACCACTCGAAACTAGAAATCACAAGGTCTAAAGTTTGTGAAAAGCTAAGCACATTCTCTTGTCAAGTTCAGTTTTTATAAATGCCAAATTTGTGAAAACTGGTGCGCGCATGTTTTAGCAGATATTTTGTACTTACACAACGTTTATAAATGAGGCCACTGGTACATGCAACTGTAAAAGCCAAATAAAAGTGGTTCTGAAAGACACACACACACAACCCCCCCCCCCCCAAATACACACACCCCAACCTATACCTTCTCCCGACCACAAAATAAAGAATGAACTGCTACCCTAACCCCACACTCCACCACATCGTCACATTACCCAGCCAGCCAGACAATCAAGAGTGTTGTGTTTGGTCTTCCTTAATTACTTAAATCTCTTCCAGGAGTGAGGAGCAGCGACAGAGGCCAGGACTTAATAATATCAGCGCTAATATGATACGGAGGTGCTCACAAACACCCTAGTGTGTAGGCCAAAGACAGGACAGAGAGGTGGACTGTCAGGGTTGTGTTGCAAGGTGGCCGGCATGTCTAGTGTACAATGGTATTATCGTAGTTTTTTTCGGGCTGGGGCCTCCTAACTCTCAGCCAGGGTAAATCTATCTGAATTACTCTGCAGATTCCAGAGGAGACTCTCCACCTTCACTGCATTTACTGGAAGGAATTTAATTAAGTGATAAGAGCAAGGAGAAACCTAAGGGAGTCCAATATCAACATGCACAGGGCTTTCGGAAAGTATTCAGATCACATGACTTTTTCCCCAAAAAAATTACGTTACAGCCTTATTCTAAAATATATTAAATATTTTTTACTCTCATCAATCTTAACACACTAACCCATAATTACAAAGCAAAAAATATTTTTTTAATTATTTCACAAATGTATAAAAAATAACAATATCACATTTACATAAGTATTCAGACCCTTTACTCACTTGAAGCACCTTTGGCAATGATTACAGTCTCGAGTCTTCTTGGGTATGACGCTAAAAGTTTGGTACACCTGTATTTGGGGAGATTCTTCAATTCTTCTCTGCAGATCCTCTCAAACTCTGTCAGGTTGGATGGGGAGCATCACTGCACAGCTATTTTCAGGTCTCTCCAGAGATGTTCGATCGGGTTCAAGTCCGGGCTCTGGTTGGGCCACTCAAGGACATTGTCCCAATGCCAGTCCTGCATTGTCTTGGCTGTGTGCTTAGGGTTGTTGTCCTGTTGGAAGGTGAACCTTTGCCCCAGTCTGATGTCCTGAGCGCTCTGGAGCAGGTTTTCATCAATGATCTCTCTTCATCTTTCCCTCAATCCTGACTAGTCTCCCAGTCCCTGCAGCTGAAAAACATCCCTGCAGCAAAATGCATCCTCCAGATGTGACGCTTGGCATTCAGGCCAAAGAGTTCAACCTTGGTTTCGTCAGACCAGAGACTCTTGTTTCTCATGGTCTGAGAGTCCTTTAGGTGCCTTTTGGCAAACTCAGGAAGGTGACCAACACCCATTGGGTTCTTGGTCACCTCCCTGACCAAGGCCCTTCTCCCCCGATTTCTCAGTTTGGCTGGGCAGCCAGCTCTAGTAAGAATGTTGGTGGTTCCAAACTTCTTCCATTTAAGAATGATGTTCTTTGAGAATTAAGCAATTTTGAAAACGCAATTAAGGGAATTAACTGGAATGATATCTTGTCCTATACAGACGTGGAAGCTGATAGTCAGGTTTTTCTATCCACAATCCAGACTACAATAAATGGTTTCCGAAAGAAAATCAAATCCAAACCTGGCCAAAAGAGCCCTCTTCCTTGGCTAAATGGAGAAATCTGGAAATTGATGAAAGAACTAGATGATGCTCTAAAAATAGCCCTAAGATCAAAATTGGAGCATGACAGACGTAGGTTTAACATGTTGAGAAATAAGGTGATGAAAGAAATCAGACAGGCCAAGGCAAACTTTTTATTAACATAATTGGTGAAGCAAAGGGAAATTCTAAATTGATTTGGGAGAATCTAAAAAAGTTAACAGGGAAAGACCATAGTAACACTGCAAAAAGACAAGAAATCATGGTGAATAACAATCTAACATAGGATGCAGTCGAAATAGCAATAGCCTTCAATTCCTACTTTATTGACTCTGTCAGGGTATTGACACAGAACCCCTCCACTGGTTTCTTGGGCTCAGTGCTAGTGAATGACGCTCAACCTGTCTTCATCATAAGGGAGGTTTCTGAGTCAAAGGTGAAGGTGATTAGCTCACTAAAGAACTCTAAAGCCAAAGATGTGTTTGGGCTGGACTCTACCTTTCTTAAAAACTACAAGTCACTCATTGGCCCCATTACTAAGGTCACCAACATATCTATTGGTCTCTGGGTGTTTCCAAGGGTATGGAAGTCGGCCAAAGTAACGGCCATCTTTAAATCGGGCGACCCTGCTGACGTGAGTACTACAGGCCCATTAGTATACTACCTGTGGTGTCAAAGGTTGTTGAAAAGTGTGTAGTAGAACATCTGATTGCCCACCTCAACAACAGCCCCTTCACATTACACTCCATGCAGTTTGGCTTCAGAGCGAAACACTCCACAGAAACGGCCAACTGCTTTCTTCTGGAAAATGTGAAGTCCAAGATGGACAAAGGGGGCGTTGTTGAGGCTGTGTTTCTGGACCTAAGGAAGGCTTTTGATACTGTTAACCATGAGATTCCCATCACAAAATTGTCCAAGTTCAACTTTTCCCCCATTGCCTTGAGATGGATGAAATCATACCTTGAAGGCAGAACTCAGTGTGTCAGAGTGAGCAATGAGCTGTCTCCCACTCTTAGCTATGATGTGGGCGTGCCCCAAGGGTCAATACTGGGGCCCCTCCTGTTCAGCCTGTACATTAATGATCTGCCTTCTGTCTGTACTGGGTCTGAAGTTCAAATGTATGCAGATGAAACAGTGATATATGTGCATGCAAAGAGCAAACAACAAGCTGCACAAGAACTCAATACTGTAATGGTCCAGGTTACAAAGTGGCTCAGTGACTCATGTTTGCATCTCAATGGAAAAAAACCTGTTTGCTTGATAGGAAGCCCAATAGCCATCATCACTGTTACATCCTCAGAAAGCATGAGCTCCTGAGTTGAGAAAATCTTGTGCAATACACCTACGCATGTCTTGTATTCAAGATCCTAAATGGCCTGGCTCCCCCTCCACTCAGTATTTTTGTTAAACAGAAAACCCAAACATATGGCAGCAGATCCACAAGGTCTGCCATGAGAGGTGACTGTATAGTGGATAAGCACCTTTTAGTAAATCCACTTTCTCTGTGAGAGCTTCCCATGACTGGAATACACTGCCTTCAGACACACATAACTGCACCACCTATCACACTTTCACAAAATGTATGAATACATGGCTAAAGGTCAATCATATTTGTGATCCTAATCCCTAGCTGTGTATTGCCGCTTTCCATGTTGTCTGTTGTCTGTAGCTTGTGAGGTGTGGAAACACTTTGTTGCTTTTATGAATTTTGTCTTGCTGCTTTTTGTTCTATGTTGCTCAGTCTGTATGCTATGTCTTGCTTGTCCCACGTTGCTCTGCGTGTGCTCACTGCTCAGTGATTGTCTATATTGTAATTTTTTGTAATAACCTGCCCAGGGACTGCAGTTGAAAATGAGCCGGCGCTTTTACAGAAACGTTGATTAATGTGCACTGTCCCTGTAAAAATCAACTCAAACTCAAACTCAAACCTTCAATGCTGTAGAATTGTGATCTGATCTGTGCCTCGAGATAATCCTGTCTCGAAGCTCTAAGGACAATTCCTTTGACCTCATGGCTTGGTTTTTGTTCTGACATGCACTGTCAACTGTTGGACTTTATATAGACAGGCGTGTGCCTTTCCAAATAATTTCCAATCAATGGAATTTACCACAGGTGGACTCCAATCAAGTTGTAGAAACATCTCAAGAGTGATCAATGGAAACAGGATGCACCTGAGCTCAATTTCGAGTCTCATACAAAGGGTCTGAATACTTATGTAAATAAGGTTGGCCTTTTTTATATACAGTACCAGTCAAAAGTTTGGGCACGCCTTCAATGGTTTTTCTTCATTTTTACTATTTTTTACATTGTACATTCTACATCATAAGCATTTCGCTACACCTGCAATAACATCTGCTAAGCACGTACGTGTATGTGTCCCCTGTTAATTTAATATGTGGAATTTCTTACCTTCTTAATGCGTTTGAGCCTATCCGTTGTGTTTTGACAAGGTAGAGTAGTATACAGAATATAGCCCTATTTGATAAAAGACCAAGTCCATATTATGACAAGAACAGCTCAAATATGCAAAGAGAAATGACAGTCCATCATTACTTTGAGACATGAAGTTCAGTCAATTCAGAATATTTCATGAACTTTCAAAGTTTCTTCAAGTGCAGTCGCAAAAACCATGATGAAACTGGCTCTCATGAGGATCGCAACAGGAAAGGAAGACCCAGAGTTACCTCTGCCGCAGAGGATAAGTTCATTAGAGTTGCCAGCCTCAGAAATTGCAGCCCAAATAAATGCTTCACAGAGTTCAAGTAACAGACACATCTCAACATCAACTGTTCAGAGGAGACGGCGTGAATCAGGCCTTCGTGGTAAAATTGCTGCAAAGAAACCGTTTTCTAAAGAACACCAATAATAAAAAGAGACTTGCTTGGGCCAAGAAACACGAGCAATGGACATTAGACTGATGGAAATCTGTCTTTTGGTCTGATGAGTCCAAATTTGAGATTTTTGTTTCCAACCGCGGTGTTTTTGTGAGACGCAGAGTAGGTGAGTAGATTATCTCTGCATTTGTGGTTCCCACCGTGAAGCATGGAGGAGGAGGTGTGATGGTGTGGGGGTGCATGGTTGGTGACACTGTCTTTGATTTATTTAGAATTCAAGGCACATTTAACCAGCATGGCTACCACAGCATTCTGCAAAAAATATGCCATCCCTTCTGTTTTGTGCTTACTGGGACTTTCATTTGTTTTTAAAAAGGACAATGACCCAACACACCTCCAGGCTGTGTAAGGGCTATTTGACCAAGAAGGAGAGTGATGGAGTGCTGCATCAGATGACCTGGCCTCCACAATCATCAGACCTCAACTCGGTGAAACATAAGATGTTACAGTTTTTAGTGTCCCGTTGGTAGGATAGTCTTGAACGGAGCTCATCCAATTTATTTTCCAATGATTGCACATTGGTCAATAGAACGGATGGTAGATGCGGGATTCTCACAAGGCTGACGAATTCCCACAAGGCACCCTGATCTCCGCCCACTGTATTTCCTTATTTTCATCATGCGAAAGACAGGGATTTGTGCCTTGTCTGGGAGCAACATTATGTCTTTCGGGTCAGACTCATTAAAGAAAAAATCTTCATCCAGTTCGAGGTGAGTAAACGCTGTTCTGATATCCAGAAGCTATTTTCGGTCATAAGAGACGACAGCATCAACATTATATACAAAATACGTTTTTTTTACCACTTTTTCATGATATCCAATTGGTAGTTACAGTCTTGTCCCATCGCTGCAACTCCTGTGTGGACTCGGTAGAGGCGGAGAGCCATACGTCCTCCGAAACACAACCCCACCAAGCTACACTGCTTCTTGAAACACTGCTCATTTAACCAGCCGCACCGTTGAGTCCGAGAAAACACCATACAACTGGTGACTGAAGTCAGGGTGCATGCGCCCGGCTGCCACAAGGAGTCGCTAGAGCACAATGGGACAAGGACATCCCAACCAGCCAAACCTTCCCCAAACCCGGACAACGCTGCGCCATCTCATGGGTCTCCCGGTCGCGGAGGCCAAGTAAAAAAGAAGTTACAAACAATGTTAAAAAAAAATCACAACATAGCACAATTGGTTAAGAGTAATGGCTGATTTAAGATCATCATGTTACCATGACCATGTTACTTTTTTTTTTTTACCTTTATCTAACTAGGCAAGTCAGTTAAGAACAAATTCTTATTTTCAATGACAGCCTAGGAACAGTGGGTTAACTGCCTGTTCAGGAGCAGAACAACAGATTTGTACCTTGTCAGCTTGGGGGTTTGAACATGCAACCTTCCACTTACTAGTCCAACACTCTAACACTCTAACCACTAGGCTACCCTGCCGCCCCACTTTAATTGCCACTTATATTGCCAATATATTCCTTTTTTGTCATTTAACCTCTTGAGATGGGAAAACATGTTTTTTTTAATGGAGTTGAAAAGAATGTGCCCTTTATGACAGAATGAAAATATTTTGTCAAATAAAATAAAAAACAGGCGTGGACTAACAGTGAAATGCTTGCTAACAGACCCTTCCCAACAATACAGGTAGAAAGAAAATAGATAAATAACAGAAAAGTAATAATAGATACACAAATGAGTAATGATAACTTGGCTATATACACGGGGTACCAGTACCGAGTGGATGTGCAGGGGTACAAGGTAATTGAGGTAAATATGTACATACAACTAGGAATAAAGTGACAAATAGTTAACAGTAGCAGTATATGTGATGAGTCAAAAAAGTTTGTGCAAAAAGGGTCAATGCAGAAAGTCCAGGTAGCTATTTGGATAACTATTTAATAACTATTTAGCAGTCTTATGGCTTTGGGGTAGAAGGTGTTCAGGGTCTTGTTGGTTCCAGAATTGGTAATGCTTGCCATGCAGTAGCATAGAGAACAGTCTATGACTTGGGTGGATGGAGTAGTTGACCATTTTGGGGGCCTTCCTCTGACACTGTCTAGTATAGAGGTCCTGGATGCCAGGGAGCTCGGCCCCAGTGATGTCATGGGCCGTAAGCACTACCCTCCACAGCGCCTTTCGGTCGGATGACACACAGTTGCCATACCAAGCGGTGATACTGCCAGTCAAGATGCCTTCAATGGTGCTACTATAGAACAGTTTGAGGATCTGAGGGCCTATGCCAAATCTTTTCAGCCTCCTGGCGGGGAAGAGGAATTGTCGTGCCCTCTTCACGACTGTGTTGGTGTGTTTGGAACATGATAGATCCTTAGTGATGTTGACACAGAGGAACTTGAAGCCCTCGACCTGCTCCACTACAGCCCCATCGATGTGAATGGGGCGTGTCTCGGCCATCCGTTTCCAGTAATCTACGATCAATTCCTTTGTCTTGCTGACGTGGAGGTAGAGTGGCTGCAGATGTGAGTGCTTATGTGGCGATAGTCATTTTGACAGGTTACCTTGGTGTTCTTGGGCACAGGGACTATGGGAAGTTAGACAAATTCTAAGTTTCTTTTAACCAAATTACACTACCCAGAAGGCACTCAATTGGTGGAATGACCCATCTGTGGTTTATAGTGTCAAATACCTCATTTGTGTATTTCAGAGTTTGTTCATTTATTTATCTAATATGTGTAGTCCACTGTTGACAAAAATGTAACAATCCACAAAGTAGTCAAAGATGTAAAGCATCATGTTGCCTGTACCATGACCGTGAATTCTGGAGAAAATGTAAAAAGCCAAGTTAAGTAACACAGATGAAGTGTGACCCATCCTAAATACACTGGGTCAGAGTCTTGTTGTGGGTTTAGTTCTCAGTAATTATTAGTGCACAGATAACCAGTACGAGAAAGCCATTTGTGACGCGTGGAAAAAGTATGTCCTTGAATGTTGACAACACTTAATGGTGACACTTTACTTGACACCCAGTGTCATAACACGTTATGACATGGTCATAACCATGGCATAATATGGTGATAACACTGCCATGACCCATAAATGTACACCTGTTGTGACATGTATTGCGTTATTTTATGGCTGGTTATGACACCTAAAGAGTGTCAAAGCCCACATTTATTCAAATGTGTTTTTTCCTTGCCAATAAGTTCCCTTTCTTTTTGAAAGTTTGTTTCTTAAGTCCTTTCAAATCCATTTTTATTTGTCACATGCGCCGAATACAACAGGTTGTATTGAAATGCTTGCTTACAAGCCCTTAACCAGCAATGCAGTTTAAAGAAAATAGAGTTAAGAAAATACTTACTAAAAAAAAGAAAGAAAGAAAGAAAAAAGTGACAAGTGACAATAAAATAACAATAATTTATAAGGGCACAAGGCGAGACCCAAACGCAGACACAGGAGTCAGATGGTTGAGCTCCGATATTTTTTATAACAAAAGAGGTAGGCAAAAGGCAGGTCGGGGACAGGCGAGAGTTCATAAACCAGGTCAAACGAGTCCAAACAATACCAGGCGATAGGCAGGCTCGAAGTCAGGATAGGCAGGGATTCAGTAATCAGGTCAGAGTCCAAACAGTACCAGGCGATAGGTAGGCTCGAAGTCAGGATAGGCAGGGATTCAGTAATCAGGTCAGAGTCCAAACAGTCCCAGGCGATAGGTAGGCTCGAAGTCAGGATAGGCAGGGATTCAGTAATCAGGTCAGAGTCCAAACAGTACCAGGCAATAGGTAGGCTCGAAGTCAGGATAGGCAGGGATTCAGTAATCAGGTCAGAGTCCAAACAGTACCAGGCGATAGGTAGGCTCGAAGTCAGGATAGGCAGGGATTCAGTAATCAGGTCAGAGTCCAAACAGTACCAGGCGATAGGTAGGCTCGAAGTCAGGATAGGCAGGGATTCAGTAATCAGGTCAGAGTCCAAACAGTACCAGGCCATAGGTAGGCTCGAAGTCAGGATAGGCAGGGATTCAGTAATCAGGTCAGAGTCCAAACAGTACCAGGCCATAGGTAGGCTCGAAGTCAGGATAGGCAGGGATTCAGTAATCAGGTCAGAGTCCAAACAGTCCCAGGCGATAGGTAGGCTCGAAGTCAGGATAGGCAGGGATTCAGTAATCAGGTCAGAGTCCAAACAGTACCAGGCGATAGGTAGGCTCGAAGTCAGGATAGGCAGGGATTCAGTAATCAGGTCAGAGTCCAAACAGTACCAGGCGATAGGCAGGCTCGAAGTCAGGATAGGCAGGGATTCAGTAATCAGGTCAGGGTCCAAACAGTACCAGGCGATAGGCAGGCTCGAAGTCAGGATAGGCAGGGATTCAGTAATCAGGTCAGAGTCCAAACAGTACCAGGCGATAGGCAGGCTCGAAGTCAGGATAGGCAGGGATTCAGTAATCAGGTCAGAGTCCAAACAGTACCAGGCGATAGGCAGGCTCGAAGTCAGGATAGGCAGGGATTCAGTAATCAGGTCAGAGTCCAAACAGTACCAGGCGATAGGCAGGCTCGAAGTCAGGATAGGCAGGGATTCAGTAATCAGGTCAGAGTCCAAACAGTACCAGGCGATAGGCAGGCTCGAAGTCAGGATAGGCAGGGATTCAGTAATCAGGTCAGAGTCCAAACAATACCAGGCGATAGGTTGGCGAGAGGTCAGGATAGGCAGGGATTCAGTAATCAGGTCAGAGTCCAAACAGCACAAGGGGAGAGGCAGACTCGAGGTCAGAACAGGCAGAGTGGTCAGCCAGGCGGGTTCGGTGTCAGGACAGGCAAGAGTCAAAACCAGGAGGGCTAGGAAAAAACAGAGACTGGAAAAAGGAGCTGGGAAAAAATGCTGGTTGACTTGGAAAAACAAGACGAACTGGCACAGAGAGACAGAAAACACAGGGATAAATACACCGGGGATGATAAGCGACACCTGGAGGGGGGTGGAGGCAAGCACAATGTCAGATGAAACAGATACAGGCTTGACATAATTAGACTACATACAGGGGGTACTGGTACCGAGTCAATGTGCGGGTGTACAGGTTAGTTGAGGTAATTTGTTCATGTAGTTAGGGGTGAAGTGAATATGCATAGATAAACAGCGAGTAGCATCAGTGTAAAAACAAAGGGGGGCGGTGTCAATATACAGTGGGGCAAAAAAGTATTTAGTCAGCCACCAATTGTGCAAGTTCTCCCACTTAAAAAGATGAGAGAGGCCTGTAAATTTTCATCATAGGTACACTTCAACTATGACAGACATAATGAGAAAATAAAATCCAGAAAATCACATTGTAGGATTTTTTATGAATTTATGTATTTATTTATTTATTAATTACCCTTTGTTGGCAATGACAGAGGTCAAACATTTTCTGTAAATCTTCACAAGGTTTTCACACACTGTTGCTGGTATTTTGTCCCATTCCTCCATGCAGATCTCCTCTAGAGCAGTGATGTTTTGGGGCTGTTGCTGGGCAACACTGACTTTCAACTCCCTCCAAAGATTTTCTATGGGGTTGAGATCTGGAGACTGGCTAGGCCACTCCAGGACCTTGAAATGCTTCTTACGAAGCCACTCCTTCGTTGCCCGGGCAGTGTGATACATGGCCCCATTCATTCTTTCCTTTACACGGATCAGTCGTCCTGGTCCCTTTGCAGAAAAACAGCCCCAAAGCATGATGTTTCCACCCCCATGCTTCACAGAAGGTATGGTGTTCTTTGGATGCAACTCAGCATTCTTTGTCCTCCAAACACGACGAGTTCAGTTTTTACCAAAAAGTTATATTTTGGTTTCATCTGACAATATGACATTCTCCCAATCTTCTTCTGGATCATCCAAATTCTCTCTAGCAAACTTCAAACGGGCCTGGACATGTACTGGCTTAAGCAGGGGGACACGTCTGGCACTGCAGGATTTGAGTCCCTGGCGGAGTAGTGTGTTACTGATGGTAGGCTTTGTTACTTTGGTCCCAGCTCTCTGCAGGTCATTCACTAGGTCCCCGGACCGTGTGGTTCTGGGATTTTTGCTCACCGTTCTTGTGATCATTTTGAGATCTTGCGTGGAGCCCCAGATCAAGGGAGATTATCAGTGGTCTTGTATGTCTTCCATTTCCTAATAATTGCTCCCACAGTTGATTTCTTCAAACCAAGCTGCTTACCTATTGCAGATTCAGTCTTCCCAGCCTGGTGCAGGTCTACAATTTTGTTTCTGGTGTCCTTTGACAGCTCTTTGGTCTTGGCCATAGTGGAGTTTGGAGTGTGACTGTTTGAGGTTGTAGACAGGTGTCTTTTATACTGATAACAAGTTCAAACAGGTGCCATTAACACAGGTAATGAGTGGAGGACAGAGGAGCCTCTTAAAGAAGAAGTTACAGGTCTGTGAGAGCCAGAAATCTTGCTTGTTTGTAGGTGACCAAATACTTATTTTCCACCATAATTTGCAAATAAATAAATAAAAATCCTACAATGTGATTTTCTGAATTTTTTTTTCTCATTTTGTCTGTCATAGTTGAAGTGTACATATGATGAAAATTGCAGGCCTCTCTCATCCTTTTAAGTGGGAGAACTTGCACAATTGATGGCTGACTAAATACTTTTTTGCCCCACTATAAATAATCTCGTTGGCCATTTTATTAATTGTTCGGCAGTCTTATGGCTTGGGGGTAGAAACTGTTAAGGAGCCTTTTGGACCTAGACTTGGCGCTCCGGTACAGCTTGCCATGCAGTAGCAGAGACAACAGTCTATCTGTTGACAATTTTTTGGGCATCCCTCTGACACCGCCTAGTATATACAGTAGGTCCTGGATGTCAGGAAGATTGGCTGCAGTGATGTACTGGGCAGTACACACTACCCTCTATAGCGCCTTACGGTCGGATACCTAGCAGTTGCCAAACCAGGGGGTGATGCAACCGGTCAGGATGCTCTCGATGTTGCAGCTGTTGAACTTTTTGAGGATCTGGAGACACATGCCAAATATTTTCAGTTTCCTGCGGGGGTGTGTTTGGACCATGATAGTTTGTTTGTGATGTGGACACCAAGGAACTTGAAACGCTCGCCCCGCTCCACTTCAGCCCTGTCGATGTGAATGGGGGCGTTTTTGGATGTCCTTGGGTCTTCCAAATGAACAATGACCCTAAGCATACTGCCAAAGTTGTTGCAAAATGGCTTAAGGACCACAAAGTCAAGGTATTGGAGTGGCCATCACAAAAGCCCTGAAAAAGCGTGCGTGAGCAAGGAGGCCTACAAACCTGACTCAGTTACACCAGCTCGGTCAGCGGAATGGGCCAAAAGTCACCCAACTTTTGGGAAGCTTGTGGAAGGCTACCCGAAACGTTTGACCCAAGTTAAACAATTTAAAGGCAATGCTACCAAATACTAATTGAGTGTATGTAAACTTCTGACCCACTGAGAATGTGATGAAAGAAATTAAAGCTGAAAAAAATGATTCTCTCTACTATTATTCTAACATTTCACATTCTTAAAATACAGTGGTGATCCTAACTGACCTAAGACAGGGAATTTTTACTAGGATTAAATGACAGGAGTTGTGAAAAACAGAGATTAAATGTATTTGGCTAAGGTGTATGTAAAACTTCCGACTTCAACTGTAGATAATACTCTCTGACAGTTAGTTACTTTCTGTCTTTTCTGATTGTAGCCTATACAAATGCCCAAAACAAGTAAGGTAGCACAAAGTACCACAAACAAAGTACAAAGCATTGGTTGCCACAAAACACGGGTACACATAAACCCCGGCGTGAACCAGCCGGAAGGGTGCCAACCTCAACAATAAACAATATCCCACACAGACATGGAGGAAACAGAGGGCTAAATACACATAGTAATTATGAGGAGACATAAACCAGGTGTGCAGGAAAACAAGACAAAACAAATGGAAAATTTAAGGTGGAGCGACGATGGCTAGAAGACCGGTGACGTCGACCGCCGAACGCCGCCCGAACAAGGAGAGGGACCGATTTCGGCAGAAGTCGTGACAATGTTCTGCAACTGCTTTGACATTGGGAATGTTTTCTAATAGTTCAGAGAAAGTTAAGAAACAATATTCTTCTGTGGGAATGTCAGTATTTCAGAATAACATTCCCTACAGATTTCATCATGGTTCTACTTCAAGTCATGTTCTCAAATTAAGAAAACTATCCATAAAAAACACAAAATAGAAGGTTCCAAGAATGTTATTTAGAAACATATATTCTGTTCTCTATCAAGTGTGTTCATGTATGTTGGCCTACTAATTGGCCATACCTGATCTTAGTGAGTGCTTGTTTCCTAGCTGTGGTGTCTAAGTGGGTTTCTATCTGAGAGATGCATATTATAACCACACTGACTCTCTCTATATATATATATATATATATATATCTCTCTCTCTCTCTCTCTCTCTCTCTCTCTCTCTCACACACACACACACACACACACACACACACACACACACACACACACACACACACACACTAACACACACACACACACACACACACACACACACACACACCAGTTGATCCAACACTGCTAGACATGCTATTTGTCATATTTTCCCTTGTGGCATGGAACTCATGTCTGTGTGTGTGTGTGTGTGTGTGTGTGTGTATGTGTGTGTGGGTGTGTGTGTGTGTGAAAGAGAGCATGTGCGTATGTCTGTGCCTGCCTGCTTGCCTGCCTGTGTGTATAATTACTGTCTATGAAGATACGAATGCAACATGTGTCATAAGATAAAGGCCCAGATTGAAGTTTAATGCAGGAGAACACTGGTCAGATAGAATCTGTTTCCCTCTGCTGGAACAGGTGTCATCTATAGCGTATCAGATGAGAATGGAACATGGACACAGGAACAAAACAATCATTTACATATTTGTCTAGCCTGCCAGACCAAATGGTACTCAAGGACCAGGTTATGGATTTATACATCTCTTTATTTACCAAAGCCATATTGGTTGAACTTGCTCTAGGTTGCAAATATTGAGCAATAGCATGTCTTTGTCTCTCACATTAACAGTTAGCTGTCTCATATTGTTATGGTCTAGTTATATCCTGTATACCTGTTTGTTATGGCCTAGTTATATCCTGTAGACCTGTTTGTTATGGCCTAGTTATATCCTGTAGACCTGTTTGTTATGGCCTAGTTATATCCTGTAGACCTGTTTGTTATGGCCTAGTTATAGCCTGTAGACCTGTTTGTTATGGCCTAGTTATATCCTGTAGACCTGTTTGTTATGGCCTAGTTATATCCTGTAGACCTGTTTGTTATGGCCTAGTTATATCCTGTGACCTGTTTGTTATGGCCTAGTTATATCCTGTAGACCTGTTTGTTATGGCCTAGTTATATCCTGTAGACCTGTTTGTTATGGCCTAGTTATATCCTGTAGACCTGTTTGTTATGGCCTAGTTATATCCTGTGAAATGTTTGTTTCTACCCCAGAGTATGTACTGTAGACCTGTTTGTTTCTACCCCAGAGTATGTACTGTAGACCTGTTTGTTTCTACCCCAGAGTATGTACTGTAGACCTGTTTGTTTCTACCTCAGAGTATGTACTGTAGACCTGTTTGTTTCTACCCCAGAGTATGTACTGTAGACCTGTTTGTTTCTACCCCAGAGTATGTACTGTAGACCTGTTTGTTTCTACCCCAGATTATGCACTGTAGACCTGTTTGTTTCTACCCCAGAGTATGTACTGTAGACCTGTTTGTTTCTACCCCAGAGTATGTACTGTAGACCTGTTTGTTTCTACCCCAGAGTATGTACTGTAGACCTGTTTGTTTCTACCTCAGAGTATGTACTGTAGACCTGTTTGTTTCTACCCCAGAGTATGTACTGTAGACCTGTTTGTTTCTACCTCAGAGTATGTACTGTAGACCTGTTTGTTTCTACCTCAGAGTATGTACCGTAGACCTGTTTGTTTCTACCCCAGAGTATGTACTGTAGACCTGTTTGTTTCTACCCCAGAGTATGTACTGTAGACCTGTTTGTTTCTACCCCAGAGTATGTACTGTAGACCTGTTTGTTTCTACCCCAGAGTATGTACTGTAGATCTGTTTGTTTCTACCCCAGAGTATGTACTGTAGACCTGTTTGTTTCTACCTCAGAGTATGTACTGTAGACCTGTTTGTTTCTACCTCAGAGTATGTACCGTAGACCTGTTTGTTTCTACCCCAGAGTATGTACTGTAGACCTGTTTGTTTCTACCTCAGAGTATGTACTGTAGACCTGTTTGTTTCTACCCCAGAGTATGTACTGTAGACCAAATCAAAATCAAATCAAATCAAATCAAGTATTTATGCTGCAGTAGTTTATGTGTCGGGGGGGCTAGGGTCAGTTTGTTATATCTGGAGTACTTCTCCTGTCCTATTCTGTGTCCTGTGTGAATCTAAGTGTGCGTTCTCTAATTCTCTCCTTCTCTCTTTCTTTCTCTCTCTCGGAGGACCTGAGCCCTAGGACCATGCCCCAGGACTACCTGACATGATGACTCCTTGCTGTCCCCAGTCCACCTGGCCGTGCTGCTGCTCCAGTTTAAACTGTTCTGCCTTATTATTATTCGACCATGCTGGTCATTTATGAACATTTGAACATTTTGGCCATGTTCTGTTATAATCTCCACCCGGCACAGCCAGAAGAGGACTGGCCATCCCACATATGCTCTCTCTAATTCTCTCTTTCTTTCTCTCTCTCGGAGGACCTGAGCCCTAGGACCATGCCCCAGGAATACCTGACATGATGACTCCTTGCTGTCCCCAGTCCACCTGACTGTGCTGCTGCTAAAGTTTCAACTGTTCTGCCTTATTATTATTCGACCATGCTGGTCATTTATGAACATTTGAACATCTTGGCCATGTTCTGTTATAATCTCCAACCGGGACAGCTAGAAGAGGACTGGCCACCCCACATAGCCTGGTTCCTCTCTAGGTTTCTTCCTAGGTTTTGGCCTTTCTAGGGAGTTTTTCCTAGCCACCGTGCTTCTACACCTGCATTGCTTGCTGTTTGGGGTTTTAGGCTGGGTTTCTGTACAGCACTTTGAGATATCAGCTGATGTACGAAGGGCTATATAAATACATTTGATTTGATATGTACTGTAGACCTGTTTGTTTCTACCCCAGAATATGTACTGTAGCTTGTCCAGGTAAGAGTATGGACAAGTAAGTTCATCCATGTAGAGTCGAGGCACTGGATATTATAATAGTAATTTGGTGGGTGCTTATATTTGTACTGTTTCACACATATGGTTTGTATGGGTATGTTTTTTTGCATATCCCAACTCCCCTGAGACACCCTCAGAGAGTGGGGTCATGCCCAGGGTCAGACATTATCAACAGCAACCCTGGAGCCATTACCGGTTACTGGCCCAACACTCTAACTGCTAGGCTACCTACCACCTAATGATATAGATAATACTCTCTGACAGTTAGTTACTTTCTGTATTTTCTGATTGTAGCCTATACATGACATATGAACAGTTTAATTCCAAAACGCTATATGGTATATCCATTTTCAGAAAAGTTGGCAAATTAGCTTTTTTGGTTTATTAAAGAACTTGTAAAAAAAGATGAGTTTTTTTCCCAATTTAATGGCCATGTACTCTCCACCCGGCACAGCCAGAAGAGGACTGGCCACCCCTCAGAGCCTGGTTCCTCTCCACCCGGCACAGCCAGAAGAGGACTGGCCACCCCTCAGAGTCTGGTTTCTCTCCACCCGGCACAGCCAGAAGAGGACTGGCCACCCCTCAGAGCCTGGTTCCTCTCCACCCGGCACAGCCAGAAGAGGACTGGCCACCCGTCAGAGTCTGGTTCCTCTCCACCCGGCACAGCCAGAAGAGGACTGGCCACCCCTCAGAGCCTGGTTCCTCTCCACCCGGCACAGCCAGAAGAGGACTGGCCACCCCTCAGAGCCTTGTTCCTCTCTAGGTTTCTTCATAGGTTCCTGCCTTTCTAGGGAGTTTTTCCTAGCCACCGTGCTTCTACATCTGCCTTGCTTGCTGTTTGGGGTTTTAGGCTGGGTTTCTGTGTAAACACTTTGTGACATCTGCTGATGTAAAAGGGCTTTATGAATACATTTGATTGATTGATATATGTGACCGCATACAAAGCAAGGTTTGAAATGATTGTTTTAGTCAAATATTATATACAGTGTATGTCGACAATCCTTCTTCCAAAGGACCATTCTATGGATTAGATTTTGTGAAAATCCCCCAAAATCATGTTTTTTTTGTTGATCAAACACTCTCTTACTGAACCATCACAGTGTCTGTAAACAACCACCTTCTTAAAAACTGTGTTGAAGAACGACATGTCCCAGCTACAGTAGCACATAACATTCTGAGAACCATATGTTTCTTAGAGGTTGGTGAGAGTGTGGTTGTCCTATGGTTATTTTGCATACAACCTTTCTCTGTCAACTTTCTGGGAATGATGCAGGGGAGTTAATTGGCTTTGGAACATTCTCAGCACATTTAAGAAACTTGACAAAAAAAAACATTATTTCATTACTTTAACAGAAGGTTTCCTAAACGTTCAAACATGGTGACATTTCATTTCAATTTTGGTAATGTTTTAGGAATGTTCTGCAATTGATTTGACATTGGGAATGTTCTCTAATAGTTCAGAGAAAGTTAAGAAACAACATTCTTCTGTGGGAATGTCAGTATTTCAGAATAACATTCCCTACAGATTTCATCATGGTTCTACTTCAAGTCACGTTCTCGAATTGTTCCGAGAACATTAAAAAACTATCCATAAAAAACACAAAATAGAATGTTCCAAGAATGTTATTTAGAAACATATATTCTGTTCTCTATCAAGTGTGTTCATGTATGTTGGCCTACTAATTGGCCATACCTGATCTTAGTGAGTGCTTGTTTCCTAGCTGTGGCGTCTAAGTGGGTTACTATCTGAGAGATGCATATTATAACCACACTGACTCTCTCTCTCTCTCTCACACACACACACACACACACACACACACACACACACACACCAGTTGATCCAATGATTGCTGGACATGCTATTTGTCATATTTTCCCTTGTGGCATGGAACTCATGTCTGTGTGTGTGTGTGTGTGTGTGTGTGTGTGTGTGTGTGTGTGTGTGTGTGTGTGCGTGCGTGCGTGCGTGTGAAAGAGAGCATGTGCGTATGTCTGTGCCTGCCTGCTTGCCTGCCTGGGTGTATAATTACTGTCTATAAAGATACGAATGCAACATGTGTCATAAGATAAAGTCCCCGGTTGAAGTTTAATGCAGGAGAACCCTGGTCAGATAGAATCTGTTTCCCTCTGCTGGAACAGGTGTCATCTATAGCGTATCAGATGAGAATGGAACATGGACACAGGAACAAAACAATCATTTACATATTTGTCTAGCCTGCCAGACCAAATGGTACTCAAGGACCAGGTTATGGATTTATACACCTCTTTATTTACCAAAGCCATATTGGTTGAACTTGCTCTAGGTTACATATATTGAGCAATAGCATGTCTTTGTCTCTCACATTAACAGTTAGCTGTCTCGCATTGTTATGGTCTAGTTATATCCTGTAGACCTGTTTGTTATATCCTGTAGACCTGTTTGTTATGGCCTAGTTATATCCTGTAGACCTGTTTGTTATGGCCTAGTTATATCCTGTAGACCTGTTTGTTATGGCCTAGTTATAGCCTGTAGACCTGTTTGTTATGGCCTAGTTATATCCTGTAGACCTGTTTGTTATGGCCTAGTTATATCCTGTAGACCTGTTTGTTATGGCCTAGTTATATCCTGTAGACCTGTTTGTTATGGCCTAGTTATATCCTGTAGACCTGTTTGTTATGGCCTAGTTATAGCCTGTAGACCTGTTTGTTTTGGCCTAGTTATATCCTGTAGACTTGTTTGTTATGGCCTAGTTATATCCTGTAGACCTGTTTGTTATGGCCTAGTTATATCCTGTAGACCTGTTTGTTATGGCCTAGTTATATCCTGTAGACCTGTTTGTTATGGTCTAGTTATATCCTGTAGACCTGTCTGTTATAGCCTAGTTATAGCCTGTAGACCAGTTTGTTATGTCCTAGTTATATCCTGTAGACCTGTTTGTTATGGCCTAGTTATATCCTGTAGACCTGTTTGTTATAGCCTAGTTATATGAGGGCCATACACAGTAACAAGGAATGCTCCATACTCCAAGGTTCAAATCTCACCTTTCATGTCAAAACTGTCATAAATCGCGACAGTGTCGTCACCTTGACACAAGCTCAAGTACACAGTACAAATACGATGAAGGTAATTAATATTGTGTATTTACCGTTCAACAAAACCGTATGAATGAGGCTTGAAATGACTTATATGCCTTATAAATATAGTATCATCAAATTATAAAATACATATTTGTATGTTTAGTGTTCGAGAAAATGTTCATATTTTCGAAAGGTCTCTCTTGATCAAAACATCTGCTGCAATCGCTGCGAACATCTCAGAGCTCTCGCTTGCTTCCTGATCCTGTTCGGAACTCACCTTTCATCTCATATTAATCTTGTCAATCTATGACAAACAGAGACTTTTTGTTGTTGTTTTTAAATCTGTTCGTTATTTTAGATGAATGGATGTAAATCGATCTCGGAATGTGCTACAGTGATCAAACCACTCTCTGCTGCTGTGCTGCCATTATCAGGATTGTAGGCACGTGCTGTTTCAGTGGCTGTGACGTGGGGATCAGCCAGGAGTTGATGGACAATCGGAAGAGCGAATGAAAGGGTAGGAGGGACAACCCAACTTCAAGTGGTTTCAGATTTTCACATCCTACATCACACTCAGAAAATATACTACTGTGTCTGTGGGAACCAGAGCTATCACTCAATGCAAGCCAGTTCTACGGTGGCCACAGATTTAAAAGCAAAAATGGCGGTCAGAACCGATACCAGAACTATGCAGGTCCCCTAAACAGGGGTATAAGGGCTCAGGGCCAGACCCAGTTGCAGACACGGGAGGCAGATGGTTTGAGTGTTTGATATTTATTAGTACCAAAAGGAGTAGGCAAGAGAATGGTCGTGGACAGGCAAAAGGTCAAAACCAGATCAGAGTCCAGGAGGTACAGAGTGGCAGACAGGCTCGAGGCCAAGGCAGGCAGAATGGCCAGGCAGGCGGGTAACAGAGTCCCAAAAACAGGCAAGGGTCAAAACCGGGAGGACTAGAAAAAGAGAGAATAGCAAAAGCAGGAGCACGGGAAAAACACACTGGTTGACTTGAAACAGACAAGACGAACTGGCACAGAGAGACAGGAAACACAGGGATAAATACACTGGGGAAAACAAGCGACACCTGGAGGGGGTGGAGACAATAACAAGGACAGGTGAAACAGATTAGGGCGTGACAAGGGGACTTTACATCGAAAAGGTTTTTAATCCTGGGGTTGTTCAATGACAGATATGTATTTGTTTGAAATCTATCACTAGATGGTTTCATTTCAGAGAGATAAACAATCATATTGCGTTGCCATTCGCTATACATCCGCCTCGCTCTCCATTTTTTACAAAGAAATATGCAAATTAATCATTTGTAACATCAACATACACATACGCACACAATGGATCAATGCAGGGTGGAGAGGACATGTGTTTTTACTGCCAGCCTGCCTTTCTGCCTCCCCTGGACCAGCTCAAACATCCATGGCATGTATGACAAGCATTTGACTTTCCAGGGTACCCTCTCCCCTTCCTTGCCCCATCTCTCTACCTCTCTTCCTCCTCTAAGCTACTCTCGGCTCGTGTTTGTCCCCTGAATCATTTTTTATATGTAATGATCTATTTTCACCAAATTTTTCTTACACTGAAGATGAAGGCAGTTTAAGCTGAAAATGTTCTTCAATAGAGAATTACCGTCGTAGCTTCGTTATGATTCGCACATGTTTTATCTGGCCAGGAGAACCACGTGACCCGACAAGGAAAAGAGTCCCCCAGCTGACAGGATAAAGATGTCTGGGTCTTGAATGAATGGAGGACGAGACAGGAGTCTTGTTTTCCTGCGGGTTAGGGTTTGTCCACATGTGTGTTGTAACCGTGTTTTGTTTACCATACCACAACTACTATGGCTGGAAGCAAGCCCTCTGTTCGGTCAGGTTCGTCTAGCTGTGCTTGAACCTGACCGAGCTCAACAAACTATCTCTGTTAACTGGGTCAATATCACAAAACTGTACCATTTGGACCATGCAACATTTAAAATGTTATTCCTTTTATGTTTTACTATAAAAAGGAAAAACTTGACTTGGAAAAAAAAAATGTTGGCCGAGCTCCAGCACTTAAGAGTTAGATCCTTATAAACACATTTTCAGTGAATCAGTCATATGATATGTTCACCATGTTACGGACATCCACTTAACTGTCTTTTAATTACTACTACTTTCATAATATTTACATTTTCATAAAGATATTGTGTCCCCTTGTCAACCCTGTCCATTTGTTCTGGTCAAATTATAAAGCAATAACAGGTTGTATACAATGTGTGGTTTTATACAGAACTTCATCTCATTTGCACCTTATCTCTCTAAATTGAGACGGGTATTAATGATATTTTATATAATTGTGTGGTGTTGGCCATGTCTCACTCTTCAAAATACATGACACAAATTCTTCATATTTGACCATGTAACTGAATTCATTTGAGAAAGATCCCAAGATATCAGGGTGGACCAAGGTATAATTTGACCAGAACAAATGGACAGGGTTGACAAGGGGACACAATATATTTATGAAAATTTAAATATTATGAAAGTAGTAGTAATTAAAAGACAGTTAAGTGGATGTCCGTAACATGGTGAACATATCATATGACTGATTCACTGAAGGTAACAGGGACCAAGGTATAACAGGGTGGACAGCTGCAATGGGACAGAACATATATGAAACCTTGAACACTGCATACTGAACACTGAATAGACATCTACATAGTAATACATGTAGTAACAACATTGGAACTGCTCTTTAGTTACATATTCATTGTGAAAAACAACACAAAAATACATTCCTTGTGTCAGTCAGAAACCTCTTCTGCCTTTTGTTCTTTAGTCTTGTGATGGTTTGTTTGCGGCCAGTCTTACATCATCACTATCATGGGGAAAGACATCCTCCACTTTCCTTTTGATTTCTGTTTCTGTTCTGCTTCCCTTCCTCAACACAAAAAGAGCAAAGGTCCCCCTTCCAACTTCGCTCTCTTATTTGAAAAGCCCGACACCGTCTGGGAATACTTCTTCAGTATATTCACAGAGGTCACGTTTGCAATGATTTGCTTGTTCTTCTGTTTCCTTGCATTTCTGTATTTTGTTTTGACATCTTTAATGAGAGATGTGCGAACGCGAAGAGCCCTCTTAATCGGTGATGTCACATCCTGACGTCTCAGCAATGCTTTGACTGTCGAACGAGCCGATACAGATGCCTGTTCTCCCTTAATCCTTGCATACCTCTTCCTGTATCCCCCCCCCCCCATCTCCTTTGCCACTTCTGATTGTAAACGCTCTCTCTTTTTTTGGAGTCTTCTGTGTGTGTTTTTTCCCCCCTAATGCGTTCCCCTTGCTGGCGTTGCTGAAAACACATTAAACGCATGGTTAGGATTCAAGGGGTAGAGTCAGAGATAAAGTTAAGGATAACGGTTAGTAGATCGGGATATGGGTTAATGGGTTATGGTTAGGGATTACGGTTAGAGTTAGTAGAAAGTTTAGCAACTAATAATCTTAAATGCCTTATCTTAAGCATTCCTAACCTTGAAGGCCCAGGCTGATTTTCAGGAGTTGAGAGGGGTGTTTGGGACTGAAGCAACGCACTAGCCTTGACCCTGGCTCTGCGTATCCTTTTGGAATCTCTCCATTCCTTCCTGTCTGTGCTCCGTCACTGAGTTCAGCTATTGCCTTCATCTTTCCTCCCTCTCTTTCTCTAGATACTCTCTCCTTCTCTCTGGGTCAGCATTACGTCGTTCTCTGTATTTCCGCTGTCTTTCAGCTGCACTAAGAGGAGGTGCGATTGAATATTTATTTTGTCTTAAAATACTATGCATGCTGTAATTACGTAATACAATTCATGAACAAAAACATATATTTTGCAACACATTACAGCAAGATATCCATTTTTCGACCCTGTTTAGTGCATGTCCATGTCTACGTGTTCATGGATAACAGTTGTTTTCCCGCCAAGGAAGTTTTAATACAATTTTGAATGACTTATCTTGAGGTCAAAAAATAGCCCTTTTAGTGATATTGACCCAATGTCACGCCCTGACCTTAGAGAGCCTTTTATTCTCTAATTTGGTGAGGTCGGGGTGTGACTAGGGTGAGTATTCTAGTTTTCTATTTCTATGTTGACCTGGTATGGTTCCCAATCAGATGCAGCTGTCTATCGTTGTCTCTGTTTGGGGATAATATTTAAGCAGCCTTTTCCCACTGGGTTTTTGTGGGATCTTGTTTTTGTGTTGATGCCTGTGAGCTCTACAGAACGTCACGTTTCGTTGCTCTATATTGTTTTTGTGTGTTTCATTTAATAAACATGTGGAACTCTACGTACGCTGCGCCTTGGTCCGTAAATTCATTAGACGATCGTCACACCCAACTGTTAATCTTTGTACATTATGTACTACTGTGTGCAATGTACACAAGTTTGTTTAAGGTAAGGTAAATGTTTACCATCGTTTTGCCTGTAAGCTACAACAAATACTTATGTAAACTGTATGCCATCAATTGCCTGGCTACCCATAAACTTCACTCCAGCCAAATGCTGTGCCCACTAATGTTTATTTTCCATGATGAGTCTGGATTTGCTTTCCTTCCATACTCTTTTAGAATACAAACACATTCTGACCATTTGGAATGGTCCCAGAAACCGATGCCATTTTGACTTCAGCACAAACAACTTCTAGGATGGCAGGTTCAGACTGATGTATGGACCGATCGATAGAGTGCGGGAATTCAATTCAGGGTGAGACGTCAGGCAATGCCAACCTAGCATAGGTCATGTACTTCTCACCCAAAAGTCAAACAATGTGGGGCACATCCTGATACCGTAAATAATTAGCATTGTATGGAAATGCTAAATTGGCAAAGGGTTAAGAATGCAGAACTCACTCCCTAACAATGAAAAGCAACACACACACACACACACACACACACACACACACAAACACAGGCATACATTGGAACAACTTTTTCCCGTTGTTGGAAGGCCCAGGCTCACCCTGATCTTTAACAGCCCCTGATAAACTCACCCTGATCTTTAACAGCCCCTGATAAACTCACCCTGATCTTTAACAGCCCCTGATAAACTCACCCTGATCTTTAACAGCCCCTGATAAACTCACCCTGATCTTTAACAGCCCCTGATAAACTCACCCTGATCTTTAAAGTCTTTACAGCAACAGAAACGGCTATATCAGGGGCTGTTCCCAAGTTCCCATGCCTCCCAGAGGACTATAGGGTATCCTATGAGAATAGCGGGAACCAGGTTACCAAGATTTACTGAGATTTCCAGCCCAAACCCTCTCCTATTTCCCGGGATAAATACAAGTAACTGTGAGGTGACTGTAAGGTGACCAAATCAAATCAAATCAAATTTATTTGTCACATACACATGGTTAGCAGATGTTAATGCGAGTGTAGCGAAATGCTTGTGCTTCTAGTTCCGACAATGCAGTAATAACCAACAAGTAATCTAACTAACAATTCCAAAACTACTGTCTTGTACACAGTGTGAGGGGATAAAGAATATGTACATAAGGATATATGAATGAGTGATGGTACAGAGCAGCATAGGCAGATACAGTAGATTGTATCGAGTACAGTATATACATATGAGATGAGTATGTAAACAAAGTGGCATAGTTAAAGTGGCTAGTGATACATGTATTACATAAGGATACAGTCGATGATATAGAGTACAGTAAATACGTATGCCTATGAGATGAATAATGTAGGGTAAGTAACATTATATAAGGTAGCATTGTTTAAAGTGGCTAGTGATATATTTACATCATTTCCCATCAATTCCCATTATTAAAGTGGCTGGAGTTGAGTCAGTGTCAGTGTGTTGGCAGCAGCCACTCAATGTTAGTGGTGGCTGTTTAACAGTCTGATAGCCTTGAGATAGAAGCTGTTTTTCAGTCTCTCGGTCCCAGCTTTGATGCACCTGTACTGACCTCGCCTTCTGGATGATAGCGGGGTGAACAGGCAGTGGCTCGGGTGGTTGATGTCCTTGATGATCTTTATGGCCTTCCTGTGACATCGGGTGGTGTAGGTGTCCTGGAGGGCAGGTAGTTTGCCCCCGGTGATGCGTTGTGCAGACCTCACTACCCTCTGGAGAGCCTTACGGTTGAGGGCGGAGCAGTTGCCGTACCAGGCGGTGATACAGCCCGCCAGGATGCTCTCGATTGTGCATCTGTAGAAGTTTGTGAGTGCTTTTGGTGACAAGCCGAATTTCTTCAGCCTCCTGAGGTTGAAGAGGCGCTGCTGCGCCTTCTTCACAATGCTGTCTGTGTGAGTGGACCAATTCAGTTTGTCTGTGATGTGTATGCCGAGGAACTTAAAACTTGCTACCCTCTCCACTACTGTTCCATCGATGTGGATAGGGGGGTGTTCCCTCTGCTGTTTCCTGAAGTCCACAATCATCTCCTTAGTTTTGTTGACGTTGAGTGTGAGGTTATTTTCCTGACACCACACTCCGAGGGCCCTCACCTCCTCCCTGTAGGCCGTCTCGTCGTTGTTGGTAATCAAGCCTACCACTGTTGTGTCGTCCGCAAACTTGATGATTGAGTTGGAGGCGTGCGTGGCCACGCAGTCGTGGGTGAACAGGGAGTACAGGAGAGGGCTCAGAACGCACCCTTGTGGGGCCCCAGTGTTGAGGATCAGCGGGGAGGAGATGTTGTTGCCTACCCTCACCACCTGGGGGCGGCCCGTCAGGAAGTCCAGTACCCAGTTGCATAGGGCGGGGTCGAGACCCAGGGTCTCGAGCTTGATGACGAGCTTGGAGGGTACTATGGTGTTGAATGCCGAGCTGTAGTCAATGAACAGCATTCTCACATAGGTCCAGATTGTCCAGATGGGTTAGGGCAGTGTGCAGTGTGGTTGAGATTGCATCGTCTGTGGACCTATTTGGGCGGTAAGCAAATTGGAGTGGGTCTAGGGTGTCAGGTAGGGTGGAGGTGATATGGTCCTTGACTAGTCTCTCAAAACACTTCATGATGACGGAAGTGAGTGCTACGGGGCGGTAGTCGTTTAGCTCAGTTACCTTAGCTTTCTTGGGAACAGGAACAATGGTGGCCCTCTTGAAGCATGTGGGAACAGCAGACTGGTATAGGGATTGATTGATATGTCCGTAAACACACCGGCCAGCAGGTCTGCGCATGCTCTGAGGGCGCGGCTGGGGATGCCGTCTGGGCCTGCAGCCTTGCGAGGGTTAACACGTTTAAATGTCTTACTCACCTCGGCTGCAGTGAAGGAGAGACCGCAAGTTTTCGTTGCAGGCCAGGAACATGAATGAGAACAAACAGACCAGCTACAACCTCTAAGTCAATCAAAGAGGCAAAAATACATTACAGGGACAAAAAAGGAGTGGCAAGTCAATGGCTCAGATACGAGATATGTGGCAGGGACTATATATATTCAACCTCTCCCCATTCCAGTCTGTTGTCCCCACTTGCTTCAAGATGTACACCATAGTGCCTGTACCCAAGCAAGCTAAGGTAACTGAACTAAATGACGATCGCCCCATTGCACTCACCTCTGTCATGATGAAGTGCTTTGAAAGGCTAGTCAAAGACTATAACCTCCACCTTGCCTGACAACTTAGACCCACTACAATTTGCATACCGCCCCAACAGATCCACGGACGACGCAATCGCTGTTGCACCGCACACTGCCCTATCACACCTGGACAAGAGGAACGTCCACGTGAGATTGCTGTTCAATGACTACAGCTCACCATAGTGCCCTCTAAACTTATCACTAAGCTTGGGGGCCCTGGGTCTGAAGCACTCCCTGTGCTACTGGGTTCTTGACTTTCTTATACTTATAGCTATTCATCAGCCTACAAATGATTATATGTATTGGATAACAGCACAACCATGTGGGCTTTTTTTGAGCTTTGGCTCATAAAATGTATTTAAATTGAATGGCTCATCAGACTCAGGTAGCATCGGGCTTGAATGTCCATGCTGATTAAAGCTCAAACGCTTTAGAATGACAATACCAAATTAAAAAAGTGATTTCTTCTAGGGATGAAACATTGGTAAAATACCGGGAAAATATGAAACTGTGATGTGAAAAATCAACAGTCTCATTTTGACCTACATGTTTTTGAACATACAACCAGTTAAAATCAGACTTCTATTCAAAGACGAGTGAAATAAAACTAAGGAGCCAAAATGTCTGCTACCTTCACTGTCACACTCTGACCATTATTTGCGTTGTTTGTTTCTATGTTTTGTTTGTTCAGGGTGTGATATGAGTGGGCATTCTATGTTGCATGTCTAGTTAGTCTGTTTCTATGTGTTTTGGCCTGATATGGTTCTCAATCAGTGGCAGGTGTTTGTCGTTGTCTCTGATTGGGAACCATATTTAGGTAGCCTGTTTTGTATTGTGGTTCGTGGGTTATTGTCTATGTGATGTTGCATGTTAGCACTCAGTTTCTATAGCGGTCACGTTCGTCTGGTTAGTTTGTTTTGTTTGTTTAGTGTACTTTGTGTTTTTTTCATCTATAATTAAAAGTATGTATTCACACCACGCTGCGCTTTGGTCTCCTCAATACGACGATCGTGACATTCACTGGTCATTAGATGCTTAATATAATAATTTCGCCATGTGTGAGTTGATTGATTGTTTCTAATCATTTCTGAAACTCTACTGCCATGGACAGAGATTGGAAAACCTAGTAAAAGAGGTTGTTTCACTACTAATAGGAGGTGATCATGTGTGATCGTTAGTGTCTTTACTATGTTTGTCAAGGCAACTTTAGTCAGCTGGTAAGGGGGTTGAAACTATTGTTCCAGCGATTACATTTCCCCTGTTTACCTTCTAATTCACCATTAAATACACACTCATTTTACTCCCTTGTGGGCCCTTACTTGTATTAATGCAATCAACAGGCAACTGATAAGCAAGGGGTTCACTTATTTAGGTCCAGATTTTATTTATTTAAGTACGCAAGTCAGTTAAGGACAATTTCTTATTTACATTGACTACCTGGACGGCGCTGGGCCGATTGTGCGCCGTCCTATGGGACTCCCAATCACGGTCGGTTGTGATACAGCCTGGAATCAGGGTCTGTCGTGTTGCCTCTAGCATTGAAATGCAGTGCCTTAGATCGAATGCGCCACTCGGGAGAACCGTCTTGACAGTTTGAACATGGGAGAGAGGAAATTAAGATAAAGAACAACGCTTATATTAAACACTTAGGATTCTTAATAAGTGACTACAAACAAATTGCTAAAGATAACTTATGTTCCCATTACTCAACATGAAAGCATATCTAATTCAATGGAATAATCTTTGGTTAAATATTACAGGTAGAATAAAACTTATTAGAATGGCATGGTTTTATTACCCCGCAAAATACATCCTTTAAACCTTCCAGATCTGGAAACTCACTATCCAAGGCTTTTACTTGTGACATATTGCACTAAAGAGGAACGATAACTACAAATTGAAGATAGCATGCTCATCCCCAGAAACCTTATATGTGTGTATGTTCAATATCTCCCCCTAAGGACACAACCTTATGGAACAATCCTTGGAGAGCTATTCAGAATTCACTGATAAATTGGTCCACGTGGAACACTAAGATATAGAAATTGTAAATGACTTGGTAACAGGAAATACGTTTATTTCCATGATACATGCATATTTTGGAGATCAGAGCAACCTTAAGGGAATCTTATTTAAGTCAGAAAATGATGTTCACATACAAAACACTGCAGAGAGCATATCCAATTGAGAACTCTCTTAGAAAATTGTTTTTACTATTGGAACCAAGATTTAGAAATAACTTTTGTTGGCACAAGATGGAGGGAAAGTCGTAGCATAGCTAACAAAATGACAGTTAACGAAACTATACGCTTAATCCAGTATAAACTAACGTATACAATCATTTTACAAGGTTCAAAATTCACAAATTCTACAGCACAACGGCAGAATCATGTCTTAAGTGTAAAATAAATAATGCCTCAATAATGCATGCTTTCTGGGAATGCCATAAAGTCTGAAAGCCCTTCATGTCTGGACTAATGAACTGATTCATACAACTCTCACTTTCTCATTTAAAAAACTGAAATGTCTTAAATGAGTGTTCAACCCCTTTGTTATGTCAAGCTTACATAGGTTCAGGAGTAAAAATGTGCTTCACAAGTCACATAATAAGTTGAATGGACCCACTCTGTGTGCAATAATAGTGTTTCCCATGATTTATGAATGACTACCTCATCTCTGTACCCCACAAATACGATTATCTGTAACATCCCTCAGTCGAGCAGTGCATTTCAAACACAGATTCAGCCACAAAGACCAGCAAGGTTTTCCAATACCTCGCAAAGAAGGGTACCTATTGGTGGATGGGTCAAAATAAAAAAGAGCTGACATTGAATATTCATTCGAGTATGGTGAAGTTATTAATTACACTTTGGATGGTGTATCAGTACACCCAGTCAGTAAAAAGATGCAGGCTTCCTTACTTATTCAGTTGCCGGAGAGGAAGGAAACCGCTCAGGGATTTCACCATGAGGTAAATGGTGACTTTAAAACAGTTACAGAGTTTAATAGCTTTGATAAGAGAAAACTGAGGCTGGATCAACAACATTGTAGCTACTCCACACCACTTACCTAATTGACAGAGTGAAATGAAGGAAGCCTGTACAGAATAAACCTATTCCAAGACATGCATCCTGTATGCAACAAGGCACTAAAGTAATACTGAAAACATGTGGCAAAGTAATTCACTTTTTGTCCTTAATAAAAAAGTGTTATGTTTGGCGCAAAACACATAACTGAGTACGACTCTCCATATTTTCAAGCATTGTTGTGGCAGCATCATGTTATGGCTATGCCTGTAATTGTTAAGGACTGGGGAGTTTTTCAGGATAAAAAAATAAACAGAATGGAGCTAAGCACAGGCAAAATCCTACAGGAAAAACTTTCTCAGTCTGCTTTCTACCAGACACTGGGAGATGAAATCACCTTTCAGCAGGACAATAACCCAAAACAAAAGGCCAAATCTACACTGGAGTTGCTTACCAAGAAGATAGTGAATGTTCCTGAGTGGCCGATTTACAGTTTTGACTTATAAATCTACTTGAAAGTCTATGGCAAGACTTGAAAATGGTTGTCTATCAATGATCAACAAACAATTTGACAGAGCTTGAAGAATTTGGATTTTTTTTTTTTTTACAAATAGTGTACAATCAAGGTGAAGCTCTTAGAGACTTACCTAGAAAGAGTAACGGCTATAATTGCTGTCAAAGGTGATCCTTACATGTATGACTCAGGGGTGTGAATACTTATGTAAATTAATATTTATAAAAACATGAATTGATATTATGGGGTATTGTGTATAGGCCAGTGACACAAAATCTCAATGCAATCTATTTTAAATTCAGGATGTAACACAACAAGTTCTGGAAAATGTCAAGGGATGTGAATACTTTCTGAAGTCAGTATACATACTCTAGTCATCATACGCTGGTTTTCACATGCTTTCACCCGGGGAGCCAAGGCCCTGGTTAACCTAATCCATATTACATAAAGGTCAGACTATCACAAACATTCCCCACTTCAAGCCTCAAGTTGCAAAACAAGAGAATAACCCTAACATAGATAGCCAAGTCTATCTCATCCAGCATTCTACTATCTCATCCAGCATTCTACTATCTCATCCAGCATTCCACTATCTCATCCAGCATTCTACTATCTCATCCAGCATTCTACTATCTCATCCAGCATTCCACTATCTCATCCAGCATTCCACTATCTCATCCAGCATTCCACTATCTCATCCAGTATTCCACTGTCATATATACCATAAAGCACTGTCACATCAATTGAGTTTCGGACATGATCAACTCAAAGACAAAAGTCTTTAAAAAAATACCAAAATGGTGCTGTCAAAAACAGCATTACAAAGGTTCCATATTCCCACATGAATTAACCCATTAATAATCAATCATCCATTTATTTAACCTTTTCCAGGTATAAGAATATTTTGAAAATAAATACACAGCGCAGAGGATAAGAGGACGAGAGTACTAGAATTAACGATCAATAGGGAATTGTCAATGTAAATAGTAGGTCTTCAGTTCAACAGCTGTTTAGAATCTGTGGAATGTCAGTCCTGGACTCAGAGCTATGTGTGCCACGTTTTCATTGGTCTGTACATTGAGTCTGGAGCAGGATACTTGTTATTTGGCCATTGGCCCAATAACAAGTATCCTTGTTATTGGTCAATCCCAGGCTAGGGTGGGGGGTTATCAATGGCATCCTCTCCTTTGTTCTGTTGAGAAAAGCTGAGGACCGGGGAGACTGAACATCTACCTCCCAGCATAACATCTATGATTTGTCTTTCTCAAATAAATCAAATTTTCTCCCCCTTATTTGCTTTGGAGTTTGTATTATTGAAGAATAACATCAACTGCTAACACAGAGGAGGGAATCTTTTGTTGTGACTTCATAGCCTTGACCAAGAGTCTCTGTTTCTCCTGTAATGTATCCTCAAGACATTGGATAAGGACCGGGTCAACTTTGGCGTCCACCTTATTAGCGAACCAGCTGCCGTAGTTCAGTAGCCAGCGCAGCTCCCCCGCCCCATAGATACACACACTGCGGACGTGTTTCCCTGTGCATGATGGGTAAAGCGGTCCCTCCAGGTAGTTCCACTTCACCAGTCTGGTCTTGCTCATCAGGTCTGTGATGTCGGCCTGGGCCCGTGGCACCTCACCTGGCACGCCCGGCACCCGTGTCAGCGTGGCCCAGAAGTGTTCGTCTGGGGAGTAGGTGTCATTTGACCACATTAGGAAGTCCCTGGCCAGCGCAGACTTGTTCATATAAGTGACGAACTCCAGCGAGAGTACGAAGTACGCGCTGCCGATGAACATCTGTATGCCGTGCGGCGGAGGCCCCTTGGCCTTGTTGGTTTTCACCGGCAGCCGGTGGTACTCGAATGATGCGTTCTGCAGCTCGTGGTGGAAGGAGAAACGTTGCTTCTTGTATTCGCTGGGGCGACTTGTCTCCATCATGTTACCCCCCCGGAGCTTCTTCAGGTCAGCCACCAACTCTATGTTGGAGCGCAGGGGAAAGTCCTGACCGCACAGGTTGATGACATACCTCCACTTGACCTTTGATCCTATAAGGTCAGACAGGCAGTTGAGGTCAGCATTGAGGCGGCTGATGCTGGCGTACGTCACTGCCTCCAGCTTAGAGGCGATGAAGACGTTGGGTAGACAGCGTGCCAGACCCTCCATGGACTCTCTGAACAGTTCTGATGACTTCAGGTCATAGTGGATACAGTAGATGTTGTTAGGGGTGTAGACGGCCCTGAGGATCTTCTCCACCATGGAGGCAGACTTGTGGACCACCAGTGAGTAGGCCAGGGGGAAGGCCTGCTCCTCCTCAGACACTTGGACATCCCCATAGCCCCGGGAGCGGAGGTATCGCGGGCAATTGGAGATCAGGTTGACCAAGCTCTTGTCCTGCTCTTCCACCACAACCTGTTTTCTGATGACCAGCGACTTCCCCAACTCGGCCGGCTCCATTTCATAGATGGCATTGCAGTCAATGTTGTAGCGATGGAGGAGCTCAATGTCATTGTAGCCTGCGGTAGACCCATAGGTTTCAATGGTAATGCTGTATTTAACAGTGAACTTTAGGAAGAGCAGCAAGAAGGCACAGATCACCAGCAGCAATGATAAAGAAGAAGTTAAATTCTTCTTCCGCAGTCTGCTTGGAAAGGCAAATCTTATTTTCATTCTGTGGTGACACAAAAGAACAATAATCAGAAAAAAAGAAACAAGTCAGTTCACGCATGCAATCATGCAAAACAATCGTTAGGATTTAACTGAATCCATTTTTTACAATATGTTTGATAACCGTGCTCAGCTGGTTATTTGCTCTATTGCTTAGACGACTTAAATGTTGGGCTAAATATATAATCCTGTAAAATAAAAAAAATCACCTCGCTCAGGAAATGGTGTGGAGGTCTCGTAACGCCCAGAAAAGATGACTTGCTCTAAAACCCGAGCCTGAAGAGTTCAAATGTACAGTAAGGTCAGTAATTATTGGCAAATTGATAAAGATGAGAAAAAAAGACTGTATAAACGATATCAATAATACAAATACGGAGCCATATTGTATGCAAACAAATTGATTTTGTTAACAAGTCGTACAATAAAAAATCTCAAAGAGATGTAAAGATGACTGGCATCCCTGTTTTCAATACTCCAGCACCATCCTCTTTAAAGGGTAACAAGACTGAGACTTTTTCTGAAACGTTTTATGAGATTGGACGGCACATTGAAAGGGATCTTCCCAGCAAACAGGGAAATCCTAAGGACAATGTTTCCATTAGGTCCCTTTAAGGGTTTCGGCGAGACATTATCCCACTGGCATTCTCAGAACATTCTAGGAACAATAAAACATGACGATAACTCGGGACCATAAGAGGAAGTTTAGTACAGGTCCTGGTTTGGTCGCAGTATAACATTATAATAAGATATTTGATGTGCTTTAGGGAACGTTCAGAAAATATTCCTATTATTTGATTCTGAAAGGAGGTTATCCTTGGGACATTCAATGACCACAAGAGGTACCTCATACCTACTGAAAATCATTGATTTAATTGACTTATTTCAGCTATTTGAGTTTGGGTTTTCAGAATAGTTGCCTAATGTTGGTGGGGCATATTATTCTGATGTAATACTACTCCTGAATCACTACAATACACTATATATACAAAAGTATGTGGACCACCCTTCAAATTAGTGGATTTGGCTATTTCAGCCACACCCACTGCCTACAGGTGTATAAAATGGAGCACACAGCCATGCAATCTTCATAGACAAACATTGGCAGAAGAAGGCCTTACTGAAGAGCTTAGTGACTTTCAACGTGGCACCATCATAGGATGCCACCTTTCCAACAAGTCAGTTCATACAATTTCTGCCCTGCTGACCCGGTCTACTGTAAGTGCTGTTATTGTGAAGCGGAAACGTAACGCCTAACAATAGTTTGTCCTCGGTTGCAACACTCACTAACAAGTTCCAAATTGCCTCTGGAAGCAACTTCAGCACAATAACTGTGTGTTGTGAGTTTCATGAAATGGGTTTCCATGGCTGATCAGCCGCACACAAGCCTGAGATCACCATGTGCAATGCCAAGTGTCGGCTGGAGTGGTGTAAAGCTGGCCACCATTGGATTCTGGAGCAGTGGAAACACGTTCTCTGGAATGAGGAACTGTAAAGTTTGGTGGGGGAGGAATAATGGTCTGGGGCTGTTTTTCATGGTTCGGGCTAGGCCCCTTAGTTCCAGTGAAGGGAACGCTACAGCATACACTGATATTCTAGACATTCTGTGCTTCCAACTTTGTGGCAACAGTTTGGGAGAGCTGTTTCCTGTTTCAACATGACAATGCCCCAGTGCACAGGGTCCATACAGAAATGGTTTGTCGAGATCGGTGTGGAAGAACTTGACTGGCCGACACAGAGACCTGACCTCAACCCCACCGAACCCCTTTGGGATGAATTGGAACACTAACTGGGCCAGGCCTAATCGCCCAATATCAGTGCCCGACCTCACCAATCCTCTTGTGGATGAATGGATGCAAGTCCCCGCAGCAATGTTCCAACATCTAGTGGAAAGCCTACCCAGATGAGTGGCAGCAAAGGGGGGGACCAACTCCACATTCAGTGGTGTAAATTACTTAAGTAAAAATACTTTAATTTACTTAATTAGGTTTTGGGGGTTTCTGTACTTTACTATTTATATTTTTTACTACTTTTACTTCACTACATTCCTAAAGAAAGTCATTCACTTTTTACTCCATACATTTTCCCTGACACCCAAAAGTACTCGTTACATTTTGAAGGCTTAGCAGGACAGGAAAAGGGTCAAGGGATCTGGCAGACTCACTAAACACACATGCTTCGTTAGTAAATTATGTCTGAGTGTTGGTGTGCCCCTTGCTTTCCGTAAATAAAAATATATATTTAACAAATGGCGCCATCTTGTTTGATTAACAGGAGGAATTTCAAATGATTTGTACTTTCACTTTTGATACTTAAGTATATTTGAGCAATTCCATTTTACTATTGATTTTTAAGTATATTTCAAAACAAGTATTTTAGAATTTTTCGTAGGTTACTTTCACTTTTACTTTAGTCATTTTCTATTAATAAGGTATCTTTACGCAAGTATGACGATTGGGTACTTTTTCCATCACTGTCCATATTAACGCCCATTCCTTGATGATAAATACAGTTTATTGAATTGAGTTTAATTGAGAACTAACATGTGAAGACAACAGTGTTCAGTTGACTGTGACTTCCTAGCAATGACTCGAATTTTCAGAAATAAAATATTTCTCGTGTTGAATGTTCTGTTCTGAAGAAGAATGATCACCCAATGTGCTCTACATTTCAAGTTCTGATTTTTTTTTTAAACTATAAAGTCATATCATTGTGAATTACAAGATTCCATTTTTTTTCCTTCTTACTTTTCTCTTTGCATACCGGTATAATTTACATATTTGCCTCCGTACTTTAGCATGTTGCTTCTACAATCCCATTCAGATTTGTAAACTTTTCGTCAATCTCTCGAAAGTGTTATTCCACAAACAGATTGTTGTTCGCTGCGTGGTCAACTCCTTTGATATCCCACCAATCCGTTGTTAATTGCAGAGCTCCGTATGTCTTCGGTTAAATCCCATCATGTTCAAATGATCCGCTATCGTTATGCTTGGACTCTGACAGCGCGCACGGGGTGACTTTTCCTATTCACTGCAGCAATGAAGAGAGAGAGAGAGAGGTGTTGAAGTACCAAACGAGTTGAGACCCAGTGAGATAGCGTCCCCTTTTGAGGAAGACTAAATATTTTATTAATCAAATGTTTGTTTTGTGTGTGTTAAAATGTTTTGTCATGTTTAAATACCTATCACATCACACATTTAGTAATGCCATTTATTGGAAACTCCATGCACAGTAAAACCTGCATGACAGAAAGATCAACTTCCCCTTAGAACCAACTTCTCTGTTTTTAAATGGCCCGTGGCATCGATATGAGTCAGAAACATGAATTATAGTGTCAAAATGTACTACAAAGTATGATAATTTTTTTGTCATGAAGTCAGTCTTGTCCAAAACAGAGTTTTTAAGTGAGTACATCCCAATTTACCGGAGGATTGGGCATGGGGTTAACAATATGCACACTTTTGCCAGTGATGCACAATTTCCCAGAAACAACACTTTGTGGTCCGCCGCCAACTGCTATGTGGACAATGTTATCAAGTCTGCATATGGGTGCAATGCACACACATTTGGCACAGCAAATAGGAGTGAAAATGGGCTTCCATAAAGTTGGTGTAAACTTCCAATGCATTTCAACAATATTGCCAGATGGCCAGGAATGTATTACATCCGATGCGTTTACTTCTGTGAGTGCGTTAGCTAATTAGATAGCTGGTACTAGCTAGCTAGTAACTACTTTTGGTTATATATTTTTTTTTGGAGCATGCTAGTGAGCCAGGCTAGCAATGAAATCACAGATGAAAGTGGAATGATACTGTAGCTAGCTAAATACATGAAGCTAACGCGTAATGTGATGTAGCATGTCAGATGAAGATGTGCGGGCCTACCGAGTGGCGCAGCGGTCTATGACACTGCAGCTTGAGGTGTCACTACAGACCCACGTTCGGTCCCAGGCTGTGTCACAGCCGGCCGTGCCTGGGAGACCCATAAAGAGGCATACAATTGGCCTAGGAGAGGGTTTGGCCGGGCCATGATTTCCTTGTCTCATCGCCTTTGAGCGACTCCTTGTGGCGGGCCGGCACTTGCAAGCTGACTTCGATCGCCACCTGGACGGTGTTTCCTCCGACACATTGGTGCAGCTGGCTTCCGGGTTAAGCGAGCAGTGAATCAAAAAGCTGTGCGGCTTGGTAGGGTTGTATTTCGGAGGACGCATGGCTCTCGACCTTCGTCTCTCCCAAGTTCATAGTTGCAGTGATGGGATAAGACTGTATCTACAAATTGGGGAGAAAAGGGGTTAAAAGTACAAAGAAAATAAAAAGATGAAGATGCTCGTATCTCACGTTGTCTAGCTACCTTGCTAACTGTAGCCTATTTGCATTTAGGGTCAATACAGGGCAGGCATTGGATACCAGCTTGCCAACTAATCATAGGATGTAGCCAGCTTCATTTCAACAATGTTTCAACTCGAACTGGCTAGATAGCCAACTAATTTAAACTCGGACAAAGATATGGATAGCTAACACGGATTTGCAAGTTAGGTGGCTGACTACCCACTGGGCACAGACATCCACTCAACATCTATTCCATGTTTGTTCATGTTTGAAACGTTAATTCAACCAGTGTGTGCCTAGTGGGTAGCTAGCATTCGGGGCTTCGCCTGCTAACCCAAAACAACATGCATGTTCTCATAAAAGTTTATAGCATATTTTCTAGGGCAAAAATAAATCAAGGATGGCACTTGTCTACTACAAATAGCAAATAACAAAACGTGTCAGCCAGCATTCAGCAACGTACACAGCTAGGTGCATAGTAACGGTGTCAGTGTCACCGGCCTGAATCTATTCTGTAGTTACAGTCCCTCTACTAGCATATAAATTACTTCCAAATTAGAGAAAGTTCTTTCACTATATGTTTATTGAGTGATACTGTATATCGAAACCTGGTGGATTTGTGGTTCAGCGCAGCGTTGTGGGAACCCCTCAACCATATCAGGAGCTGTTCCAGAAGGCTGAGGCAGTGGCCAGACACCAGTCCCACTTCAGAGTAATGGAGGACACTTGAATCGGGTTGGTAACATTTGATCTGGTCAATTGTCAAAATACTATCTGTCCTAGAATTCACCCAACTACCATTGATCATGTAATCAGTGCTGTGTGTCTTGTATGTTGTAAGTATATGCCCCTTTCCACTGTGCCAATGGGCCCCAGTCAGTGCCGTGCTGGCGCATGTCCTATGTGAATTAGCCAATCAAAGATCCTGATTCACTGCTATGTTCAACTGTGTATTTAATGTTGGCTTCCATGACTGTATGGTGACAGTATTTCTCTCTCTCCCTCCCTCTGTGATATAGAAGCTGAGTCGAATATGGGAGCCGAAGTCGGGCTCCTTCATGACCTGTATTAGTGTTGCGGGGCCTGGAGCTGACCTGCACTGCTAGGCCCATCAGGCATGGGCAAATACTTCAGAAGCAGTGGTGTGAAGTACATAAAGGAAAACTACACACAAAAAGTATATTTTGGGATTTCTTTCATTATTCCATTGTTGACATAGTCCCAAAATGTTTTGCTTGTCAGCAATCAAGTTTTCGAGATATGTAACTTTCAAAATACAGAAATTATCCCAGCATGACACATTTTGCATCACATTAAGCTGCATTTTGCGTCATATGATGCGATATGCATCATACAGGGATGATTTCTGTATTTTAAAAGTTAGGTGCATCCCGTTTCCTTTGGTCATCCTTGAGATGCGACCTGTGACCAATTCAATTGTTTGGACATGATTTTGAAAGAAACACACCTGTCTTTTTATAAGGTTCCACAGTTGACATTGCATTTCAGAAGAAGAAAGTTATGTAATTGTTGAAAGAAGGGGAAGCGGTTGAGACTGAAAAATGGCCAGAAACAAAGTCTTTCTTCTGAAATGAAGGCTGTTCCATGCGAGAAATTGCCAAGAAACAGAAGATCTCGTACAACGCTGTGTACTACTTCTGTTACAGAAGAGCTCAAACTGGCTCTAACCGGAATATAAAGAGCAGTGGGAGGCCCAGGTGCCCATCTTAATCTTTTATTTTTATTGGCCAGTCTGAGATATGGCTTTTTCTTTTCAACTCTGTCTAGAATGCCAGCATCCCACAAATACTGATGCTCCAGATACTCAACTAGTCTAAATAAAGCAAGTTTTATTGCTTCTTTAATCAGGACAACAGTTTTCAGCTGTGCTAACATAATTGCAAAAGTGTTTTCTAATGATCAATTAGCCTTTTAAAATTATCAACTTGGATTAGTTAACAACATGCCATTGGAACACAGGAGCGATGGTTGCTGATAATGGGCCTCTGTACGCCTATGTAGATATTCATATATTTTTTTAAATAGTCAGTTTCCAGCTACAAAAGTCATTTACAACATTAACAATGTCTACATTGTATTTCTGATACATTTTATTGGACAAAAAAAAATGTTTTTCTTTCAAAAACAAGGACATTTAAGTGACCCCAAACTTTTGAAAGATAGTGTATAAACGGGATTCTATTCAAAACTCAGCCTTCAGAAAGTATTCATACCCCTTGACTTACTCCACATTTTGTTAGGTTACAGTCTGTATTAAGATTTAATCAATTTGTTTTTTTCTCACCCACACAATACCCCATAATGACAAAGTTAAAACATGTTTTTAGAAATGTTTGCAAATGTATTGAAAATTAATTACAGAAATATCTAATTTACATAAGTATTCACACCCCTTTGCTATGACACTCCAATTTGAGCTCAGGTGCATCCAATTACCTTTGATCATCCTTGAGATGTCTCTACAACTTGGAGTCCACCTGTGACCAATTCAATTGTTTGGATATGATTTCAAAAGAAACACACCTGTCTATATAAAGCTCCCACATTTGACAGTGCATTTCAGAAGAAGTAGAGGAAGAAGTTATGTGATCATTGGAAGAAGGGGAGATGGTTGAGATAGCGGAAGTGTTGTATGAAACAAAGCGTGTCAAGTACAGTCAGTGATAAAGTGGATAACAGTAAAGTCCAAGAAGGGAACAAAAATAGCTAAAATTGTTGTGGAAAATGAGTGAAGAACCGTTGGTTGTTTGAGTATGTTTTTTGGATACGGATGCTCATTTAGGAAACCCTTTTCAAATCACAAGGATGGTGAAGAAGGCGCTGGTTAAAGTTAATGCAGTCAAAGTAACCAGGAGTGGATTGGTGTTGATAAAAAGCATGACGTGGACTGCTTTGATTCTCAGAGCAGGGAAACCGGTTAAAAGTGTTCTCTCTGGAGTCCCATTGGACATTGATAATCAATATCTTAGGCCAAACATTCCAGGATGTAGTTCATGCACGTCGCTTGGCCTGTATCTACACATATGAACACAATACATAAAGTGTTGGTCCCATGTTTCAAGAGCTGAAATAAAAGATCCCAGAAATGTTCCATACACACAAAAGCTTATTTCGCTCAAATTTTGTGCACAAATTTGATTACGTCTGTTAGTGAGCATTTCTCCTTTGCCAAGATAATCCATCCAACTGGCCGTGTGACATATCAAGAAGCTGATTAAACAGCGTGATCATTACACAGGTGAACCTTGTGCTGGGGACAATGAAAGGCCACTAAAATGTGCAGTTTTGTCCCCCAACACAATGCCACATATATCTAAGTTTTGAGGGAGTGTTAAATTGGCATGCTGACTGCAGGAATGTCCACCAGAGCTGTTGCCAGATAATTTAATGTTTATTTCTCTACCATAAGCCGAGGCTTTGAGAATTTAGAGAATTTGGCAGTACATCCAACGGGCCTCACAACCACAGACCACGTGTAACTACACCAGCCTAGGACCTCCACATCCGGATTCATCACCTGCAGGGTCATCCCATACCAGCCACCCAGACAGCTGATGAAACTGTGGGTTTGCACAACTGAAGAATTTCTGCACAAACTGTCAGACACCATCTCAGGGAAACACTTGTGTGCTCTTTACGGCTGAATCCCGGTTTCAACTGTCCTGAGAAGATGGCAGACAGCGTGTATGGCGTTGTGTTTGCGAGCAGGTTGCTGATGTCAACGTTGTGAACAGAGTGTCCCATGGTGGCGGTGGGGTTATGGTATGGGCAATCATAAGCTACAGACAACGAACACAATTGCACTTTATCAATGGAAATTTGAATGCATAGAGATACCGTGACGAGATCCTGAGGCCCATTGTCGTGCCATTCATCCACCACCATCATCTCATGTTTCAGAATGATAATGCAAGAATGTCGCAAGAATCTGTAGACAATTCCTGGAAGCTGAAAATGTCCCAGTTCTTTCATGGCCTGTATACTCACCAGACATGTCACCAATTGAGCACGTTTGGGATGCTCTGGATCGACGTGTACAACAGCGCGTTCCAGTTCCCGCCATTATCCAGCAACTTTGCACAGCCATTGAAGAGAAGTGGGACAACATTCCACTGGCCACAATCAACAGCCTGTTCAACTCTATGCAAAGGAGATGTGTCACGCTGCATGAGGCAAATGGTCGTCACACCAGATACTGGCTGGTTTTCTGATCCACATTCCTACTTTTGTTTAAGACATCTGTGGCCAACAGATGCATATCTGTATTCCCAGTCATGTGAAATCCATAGGTTAGGGCCTAATGAATGTATTTCAATTGACAGATGTCCTTATATGAACTGTAACTCAGTGAAATCTTTGAAATTGTTGCATGTTGCATTTATATTTTTGTTCAGTCTAGAATGGGAAAAAGGTGCAAAGTTGATCTATATTATTGATGTTTGATTAAGTGTATCTACCAACCTAAAGCTGGGATAGTTAAATAAAGGTTCAATAGGGTGAAAGAGGTTGAGGTGTCAAGGATCGGGGCTATACAGCAAATATCCTATGTGAAGGGGTAAGAGGCAACAGTGCTGAAGGAGATATGGTGGGGAATACACCACAACCAGTTGCAAATGTTATAAATCAACCAAGTAATCTGGATACACTTACTGTGAAGGTGGATTTTGTAGACTTTATAGCCACAGTTAAGTTTTTGGGCATCCAAGACTTGATGGCAGGAGCACTGCAAGGGCTACTGTCACCAGAAAATGCATCGCCCTCACAGGATCCTTCTGAGCCTGTGTAGGGACCTGATTAGAATGTTGTTAGAAAAGCAGGCTGATTTAGTTTATTTAAATGTCGTTATTGATAGTTTGTATGGATATACAGTACCAGTCAAAAGTTTTTATTTTAATTTTTTTTAATGATTTTCTACATTGTAGAATAATAGTGAAGACATCAAAACTATGAAATAACACATATGGAATCATGTAGTAACCAAAAATGTGTTGAACAAATCAAAATATATTTGAGATTCTTCAAAGTAGCCACCCTTTGCCTTGACGACAACTTTGCACACTCTTGGCATTCTCTCAACCAGCTTCATGAGGTAGTCACCTGGAATGCATTTCAATTAATAGGTGTGCCTTGTTAAAAGTTCATTTGTGGAATTTCTTTCCTTCTTAATGCTTTTGCGTCAATCAGTTGTGTTGTGACAAGGTAGGGTTGGTATACAGAAGATAGGAACTTTTTCCAAATATGGCTATTATGGCAAAAACAGCTCAAATAAGCAAATAGAAACGAAAGTCCATCACTACTTTAAGACATGAAGGTCAGTCAATCCGGAAAATGTCAAGAACTTGTCAAGAATGTCAAGAGCAGTCGCAAAAACCATTGTGTGCTATGATGAAACTGGCTCTCATGAGGACCGCCACCGGAAAGGAAGACCCAGAGTTACCTCTGCTGCAGAGGATAAGTTCATTAGAGTTAACTGCACCTCAGATTGCAGCCCAAATACATGCTTCATGTAGTTCAAGTAACAGACACATCTCAACTGTTCAGAGGAGACTGCGTGAATCAGGCCTTCACGGTCGAATTGCTACAAAGAAGGATACCAACAATAATAAGATGACTTTCTTGGACCAAGAAACACCAGCAACAGACATTAGACCGGTGGAAATCTGTTCTTTGGTCTGAGGAGTCCAAATTCGAGATTTTTGGTTCCAACCGACATGTCTTTGTGAGACGTAGAGTAAGTGAACGGATGATCTCTGCATGTGTGGTTCTCACTGTGAAGCATGGAGGAGGAGGTGTGATTGTAGGGGCTGCATTGCTGGTGACACTGTCTGTGATTTATTTAGAATTCAAGACACTCTTAACCAGCAAGGCTGCCAATGCATTCTGTAGCGAAACGCCATGCCATCTGGTTTGCGCTTAGTTTGACTATAATTTGTTTTTCAACAGGACAATGACCCAAAACACACCTCCAGGCTGTGTAAGGGCTATTTGACCAGGGATGAGAGTGATGGAGTGCTGGCCTGCATCATATCACCTGACATCAACCCAATTGAGATGGTTTGGGATGTGTTGGACCACAGAGTGAAGGAAAAGCAGCCAATAAGTGCTCAGCAAATGTGGGAACTCCTTCAAAGCGGTTGTAAAAGCATTCCAGTTGAAGCTGGTTGAGAGAATGCCAGGAGTGTGCAAAGCCGTCATCAAGGCAAAGGGTGGCCACTTTCAAGAATCTAATTATATTTTGATTTGCTTACTACATGATTCCATATGTGTTATTACATCGTTTTGATGTCTTCACTATTATTCTACAATGTAGAAAAGAGTATAGAGGGAACAATGACTGGAGCCAAATACAGGCAAATCCTTGATGAGAACCTGCTTCAGAGTGCAAACTACCTCAGACTTGGCTTAAGATTTATGTTCTAACAGGACAATGACTGCAAGCATACAGCCAAAACAACACTGGAATGGCTTCAGAACAAGAATGTGAAGGACCTTGATTGGCTCAGCCAAAGCCTAGACTTGGATCCCCATTGAAAATCTGTGGAAAGATGAAGATTGTTGTTCACTGCTGCTCCCCATCAAGTTTACTAGAGCTGGAGGAAAATCTGCAAGGGAGAATCTGAGAAAATCCCCAAATCCAGATGTGAAATGCTGATCCAGACAAACCCAAGGCGACTCAAAGCTGTAACCGCCGCCAAACCTGCTTCTACAGTGCATTGACTCAGGGGTGTGAATAGTTATGTAAATGAGTTATTTCTGTATTTCATTTTCAATAAATTAGCAAACATTTCTAAAAACATGTTTCGTCTTCGTCAGTATGGGTTATTGTGTGTAGACGGATGAGATTAGTATTTATTTGTGCAGGCTGTAACAACAAAAAGTGGAATAAGTCAAGGGGTATAGATACTTTCGGAAGGCCCTGTAACTATTGCTGTACACAACTTCTGCTATACACACATTTTCTATGTCCATACTGTCTAAACAAACCAGTATATACATTTTTATACATTTCTCATTCAGATATTTCTTAATTTTCTTATTTCAAAATATGTGTACTTGACCAACAATACGATTTGATTTAGAGACGGCACTTCAACAAACCTATTTCACACCATAGCCTGCTGAATTTCTAAAAATAACTTTAATTTCATTTTGATCTATGCACCAATTAAAAGGTGGCACTGACTCGCCCATGGCTTGATGTTTCAGCATTGTCTCAATGAAGAGTTTGGTGTTCACCTAGCCACATGCACGTGCTCTTACAAGCCTGCTAGAGTTAGCAGCAGGCGGACGAGCAATATCCACCATCGTAGTACGGAAGAAGCCTGAGCTGGAATGAGAAGCTAACTGAAGCTGACTAGTTTTCGAAAATCCCTGAGTAGATCTAGCTTTAATAGAAGTATCCCACACAGAGCTTACCCACGATGTTCCACAACGATTTAAGTCAATAAGTCATCGTTTTAGTCAAAGTCTGGTATATTTGGGCTTGAAGTGGGAAATCCAAAGTGGGGACTTTTTCTGTGTTTCAGTTTTATTTTGAATGTTACCACCCACCAGCATGGCTTTGTTTACTAAAACTCCCTGGAGTCCATGTCCACGCCCTGCTGAAATCAAATTAGCATAATTAAACAAGTCCACGTAAATAATCTGTCAGTTTAAACTAGTGTGCGACGTTTGCGGTGAAAGGTAACAGAGTTTGTCAGACCATGAGACATCCTGAAAATCGGTCTTCTCACATAATCGTCTGTAGCGTCCGAACGATTTGGCCTACAAACGGTTTGGCCGACTACTCCAAAGATGAGAGACTCGCGAACACGATGATGTTCTCCGTTTTACTCTACGATCCACACAAGCATCTTGGGACTCATCTGAAGTCGGTACAGCCGATCTGCCAACTTCTGTGGCATCCAAACTGTTTGGGCGACACACTGAGGTGTAAACTGTGGAAAGATGAGACTCTCACAAACATTGTTCTGCTCTAGGACACCCACAGGCCTCACAAGACTTGTCTGAAGGTCCCCCTGTACCAGTTGAAAAAAATGTATGAATCGAAGTATGGTATGTTGTATGGAGAATGTTTAGTGACCAAAAAAGGGGTTGAATACATGTAAAAAAAAAATATATATATATATATATATATATACAAAAATATATATATTTTATACTTCAAGGGGTCTTAAAATTCATAATAAAATAGCTCAATTATTAGTAGAACCAACTGGCTTAGACAGGGCGTAGACTGTTAAGGGACAAAAATATGGGGTTAAATACAACAACAACAACAAAAAAGATCTTTCTTATATCTCTCATCAACTCAGCAAAAAAAAATAAACGTCCTCTCACTGTCAACTGCGTTTATATTCAGCAAACTTAACATGTGTAAATATTTGTATAAACATAACAAGATTCAACAACTGAGACATAAACTGAACAAGTTCCACAGACATGTGACTAACAGAAATGGAATAATGTGTACCTGAACAAAGGGGGGTTCAAAATCAAAACTAACAGTCAGTATCTGGTGTGGCCACCAGCTGCATTAAGTATTGCAGTGCATCTCCTCCTCATGGACTGCACCAGATTTGCCAGTTCTTGCTGTGAGATGTTACCCCACTCGTCCAACAAGGCATCTGCAAGTTCCCCGACATTTCAGGGGGGGGGGGGGGGGGAATGGCCTTAGCCCTCACCCTCTGATCCAACAGGTCCCAGACATGCTCAATGGGATTGAGATCTGGGCTCTTCGCGGGCCATGGAAGAACACTGACATTCCGGTCTTGCAGAAAATCACTCACAGAATGAGCAGTATGGCTGGTGGCATTGTCATGCTGGAGGGTCATGTCAGGATGAGCCTGCAGGAAGGCTACCACATGAGGGAGGAGGATAGCTTCCCTGTAACGCACAGCGTTGAGATTGCCTGCAATGACAACAAGCTCAGTCCAATGATGCTGTGACACACCGCCCCAGACCATGACGGACCCTCCACCTCCAAATTGATCCCGTTCCAGAGTACAGGCCTCGGTGTACTGCTCATTCCTTCGACGATAAACGCAAATTCGACCAGCACCACTGGTGAGACAAAACCGCGACTTGTCAGTGAAGAGCACTTTTTGCCAGTCTTGTCTCGTCCAGCGATGGTGGGTTTGTGCCCATAGGCAACGTTGTTGTCGGTGATGTCTGGTGAGGACCTGCCTTACAACAAGCCCTCAGTCCAGCCTCTCTCAGCCTATTGCGGACAGTCTGAGCACTGATGGAGGGATTGTGCGTTCCTGGTGTAACTCGGGCAGTTGTTGTTGCCATCCTGTACCTGTCCCACAGGTGTGTTCGGATGTACCAATCCTGTGCAGGTGTTGTTACACGTGGTCTGCCACTGTGAGGACGATCAGCTGTCCGTCCTGTCTTTGAAAGACAGGGTCCTGAAAAAGGGACATTTCTTTTTTTTTGCCTAGTTTATATACTTCAGAACAAACTTCCTTTAGATTTTTTTTTGGGGGGGGGGGGGGGCGACGACTATATTTTGTTCCATGTAGTGAATCTGTTATTCAATATGTTTGTATGGGCTAAGTCCAAATATTTTTGAGATACTTCAAGTGGTCAAAAGCAAATAGAAATATTATCCTTAGTATGACCTTTAAACAATTCTATATAGCCTAGTAGAACTCCCCTCCCCTGGCTTAGACGAGGCTTATGGGTTAATCAGAAACACTTGCAAAGTTCTTCCTCTTTGTGAGTCACAACTGGGCTGAAACAGCTTTTTGGGTGCAAAATTTTGTACCTCGACTTTTTTACCAGAAAATGTACATCATTTGTCAATTTTCTATTATTTTTTAGCTAGTCTGTAGTCCAAAAAAATGTATCATTTTATAAATGGTAGGCCTATATTTGCATGATATGTTACAACCTTGCTCAAGATTGTAACAAACAATGAGGAAACACACACTGAGTAAAGGAATAACAAAACTAATTTCTTCCATAAGTAAAGTAAAAAAATCACAATAATAATCAGATGAGGCATGAATGTCAGTAAATTAGGTTTCAACTGCCAAAACCACAACAAAACAACCAAAAGTATGCATGGTGAGAGGAATCTCTTGCTGAATGGGGAAACAGGGGCTTTATGCCACAGCTGTGCTTTCACAGGTCAGCATCAGCACTGACGACCCTCCCAGCTCCGCCCACCAATCTCCTGCAGGAAGTAAGCACAGCAAAACCCAGGAGACAGAGCAGGGAGGGGTCGTCACAGATATGATTGCATTTTGCAACCCTGCTCTCCTCGTCGCCCCAATATGATAGTATTGGGGAAAAAGAGATGACAAGATGACAGTATTATCTGGGGGAAAAAAGACTGTAGTGAAAACTAATGTCCCCAAAAACACGACACTTTTAAACTATAGTAAATACTACAGTATTTAATTTGCATACACCCTGCCCATTTCACTCCCCCATATCCCAATTTGTGCCACCCATAAGTGAGAAACCTAATGTACATGGCAAATATATATCATATATTGTGTTTTCTACAGGTTACAGGAAAGAGTAGAAGCTAGAACCTGTCTGTTCAGAGCCCTGTCTTATTGTACCTAACTACATATTATAGACAATTTCAATGTTTCCTTAAGCAGAGCCTTCACTTATATGTCAAAGATAATTAAACAAAAACACTATAGTAAATACTACAGAAATGTCTGCAAAAGCACTACAGTAAATATTACAGTAGACTGTGCTACACTGCCCTACAAAGGATAAATGCAGTAACTACACATTTGGCAAAAAAAGAGTTAAGATTGAAATCAGTCTTTGTAGTATCTGTTTTATCTTGTGACAAAGTGTTCAATTGTGTTCCGTTTCAGAGAAAGTGGAGTGTGAAATTCACAGCAACTACAAAATCCAAGTAAAAAACCAAGGCAAACAGCAAGTGAAGTTACTGCACTATGGCTTTGTTCCACTGTGTTGTGACTGCAGTTACCTGCTCTGACATACAAAGTCAAAGTAACTATGCAAACTGTAAAACTGAGAAAATGGCTTCAAAGTTTATTTGCTGTCTACCTTTACAAAAAAAGATTGCAGTTTTAAAACTGCAGTAAAAGTGCAGTAGCTGCAGTCTACTGTGGTATTTTAGATGCAGTGATTGCAGAGTAACTGCAGTGTATTGCAATTATACTGAACTCTAACTGCATTTACACTGCAAAACTACTGCAGTTATACTGCACTCTGCCCGTAATCTTTTTTCGTAAGGGTAGCTAAATATGTTTTAGGTAGATATGCTGCGTGTGTCCGACTCCAAGCCCCCACAACTGAATAGGGAAGAGCAGAAATCATGAGCGCACTGCTTACAAAACAGCTAAGAGCTCTCCATGCAGATTCAGCCCGTCTCACCCAACTTAATCCAGCAAAGTGAACTCTGTTATCAACACAAACTCCCACCAAAGCACACAATCATTAGAAATACTTGCTCAACAAACCACAACACAACAACAACTGAATGATCTCCGTTCGAGACTATCCTACCAACAGGACATTAAAAACTGTAATATCTTGTGAACGACGACATGGTTAATATACAGTTGGCTGGGTTGGATATGATAAAATAAGGATTTGCTGGAGTCCAAGTCAAACTAAGATTCTTTATTTTGATGAGCTCAGGAGAATAGCAGTGTGTTGACAGTCTGAATTCCGAAGCACTTGGTGAAAAGCACATATCTTTATAGTTTCTGTTCTTGGCCGGAATTCTCAGTTCCTGTTTTTATCTACACAAGGAAACAGGTGTGGCTGGTTTGCAACACAGGATGATACTCCCAAGAACAGGAGATTATGATAGGACAGTCCGGCAGCACCGGACAGACGAGAGACTCTGGCAGCGGCAGGACAGGCGGGAGACTCTGGCAGCTGCGGACAGACGGGAGACTCTGGCAGCGGCCGGACAGGCGGGAGACTCTGGCAGCGGCCGGACAGGCGGGAGACTCTGGCAGCGGCCGGACAGGCGGGAGACTCTGGCAGCGGCCGGACAGGCGGGAGACTCTGGCAGCGGCCGGACAGGCGGGAGACTCTGGCAGCGGCCGGACAGGCGGGAGACTCTGGCAGCGGCCGGACAGGCGGGATGACCACTTTAGCCCGGCCCCTCCAGAGTGCAGGCACAGGTTTAACAGGACTGTGGGTGAGCACTGGAGATCTGGTGCATACCACTCGCACCTCTCCCTTAGGCTCCAAGCCCACATTCGCCCGGCACGGGCAGAGCACAGGCATAGGGTGCACTGCACCCTCCCAGCGCCTCGGAGACACAGCACGGAGACGGCGCAAGATACCCTGGGCCGAAACGGCGTACCGGAGACCAAACACGCTGAGCCAGCACAATACGCCCTGGCTGGATGCCCACTCTCGCGTGGCACTTGCGGGGGGCTGGCCTATAGCGCACCGGGCTATGAGCGCGGACTGGCGACACATAACACGGTGCCTGACCAGTACTGCACTTCTTCTGGTAAACACGGGGAGTTGGTTCAGGTCTATCGCCTGACTCCGCCAATCTCCCCGTGTGCCCGCCCCAAAAATGATTTGGGGGCTGCCTCTCATGCCTGTTGCACTGCCTTACCTCATATCGCTGCCTCTCAGCTTTCGCTGCCTCCAGTTCTTCTTTGGGGCAGCGATATTCCCCAGCCTGTGCCCAGGGTCCCTTGCCGCCAAACATCTCCTCCCAAGTCCAGGCGTCCTGAACCCTCGGCTCCCTGTTACCATGCTGCTTGGTCCGTTTGTGGTGGGTAGTTCTGTAACGATTCTCGTCTTTGGATGAAGAGTATGAAAGATCGGACCAATGCGCAGCGTGGTAAGTGTTCCTGTTACTTTTATTAGAACAGAAACACTAAACAAAATAACAAAGGGAGGAAAACAAAACAGTCCTGTAAGGTGCAGCAACACAAAACAGAAAACAGCTACCCACAACCCATAGTGGGAAAACAGGCTGCCTAAGTATGGTTCTCAATCAGAGACAACGATTGACAGCTGCCTCTGATTGGGAACCATACCAGGCCAAACACCTAGACATATAACACATAGAACAAAACATAGAATGCCCACCCCAACTCACGCCCTGACCAAACTAAAATATAGACATAAAAAAGGAACTAAGGTCAGGACGTGACAACTAAGGTCAGGACGTGTCTGCATTTGGGTCTCGCCTTGTGCCATGATAGGTTCAGTCTGCTTTCCACTAAACAATAGGAGATGAATTCACCTTTCAGCAGGACAATAACCCAAAACACAAGACCAAATCTACACTGGAGTTGCTTACCAATATGTGTCTTCCCCTATTCCTGAGTGGCTGAGTTACAGATTTGATTTAAATATGCTTGAAAATCTATGTCAAGAATTGAGTGCTCCAAAGTTTTGGCATCTTCCAGAATTAAGGCCGCAAATCCACCATAGAAATAGTTAGAGTGAATAATATGAAGTTCCAGAAATATGGATAACTATTGCACAAGGTGCAACCTTTGGTAGGCTGCTGGCAGGCTTTGGATGCGGTTCAGGAAATCCATGTCAGCCTGGGCTCGTGGTTCTCACTGGGTAAGTGAAATGATAGGTTGCAAAAAGTGATCATGCATGCAGCAAATGACATGTAACTATAACCCAGCGAACAGCAAACTTTCTCACAACTTTATAGACGTGCTAAGATTGTTTCCAAGAGACCATTCCTTGATGTCAAAGAGAACTTACCCAAAACCTGGTTATCATGTTCTCAGAGTATAAGATATTACGTTTATTGACATGTTAAATGAGAATGTTGTAAGAACATTCATGTTAGGAGAATATTCCATCAACATCCCACCAAATGTATACAAAACATGCTTGCCATGTTCTCAGAATATAAGATATTCTAAACATGTTTCATGGGAACGTTGCAAGAACATTAGTCTCCTGTGTTCTGAGGGTTAGGACAATATTCCATCAACGTCCCACCAAAACATACATAGAACATGGTTGCCATGTTCTGAGAATATAAAATGTTAACGTTCTAGACACGTTTCATGGGAACGTTGTAAGAATGTTCCTGTATATCAGTTATCAGGACGTCGTCTGATGGTCCCAAAGAAACGTTTTCCAAAAAACAACAATTGTTTCATCATCACAGCAAACTAGGAACATTCCCATAACATTAGCTAAGATTCCCATGAAGTTCGAGTTAGGGTTGCCAAAGAGCTCTTTTTCATGTCATCTGACCATAGTACAACCTGGAGTTTGACAAACAAGCTCTTTGGCCACGCACACCAGTGGTGAGGTTTACTTAAAAAACAGAAACATATGCAGAAAAGTACCTAATTACAAAGGTAATAAATTGAACCTCGATTCTTTTCTCGATTTAAAAAAATGACTTGTTAAAAGAATACTTGGGGATTTTGCGAATGGGGCCCTTTATCTACTTCCCCAGATTCTTCGGATTCTGGGGAAGAAGATAAAGAACTTCATTGCTAAAATCCTGAAGCATCCCTTTAAACAAAATCTCTTTCTCTGAGCAATTTTATTTGTAGAAAATATACTGAACAAAAATATAAACATGGAACATGCAACAATTCCAAAGATTGAAATAAATTCCTTAGGCCCTAATCCACGGATTTCACATCACCGGGAATACAGATATGCATCTGTTGGTAAGAGATATCTTCAAGAAAATAGTCCTCACAATGGGCCTCAGGAGCTCGTCACGGTATTTTGGGGCATTCAAGTAGCCATTGATCAAATGCAATTGTGTTCGTTGTCTGTAGCTTATGCCTGCCCGTGCCATAAACCCACTCTATTCACAATGTTGACATCAGCAAACCGCTCACCCACATGACGCCACACACATGGTCTGCGGTTGTGAGCATTTCACTGTAAGGCCTACTACGCCTGTTGCATTCGGCGCACGTGACAAATAAACTTTGATTTGATTTGAGGCTGGTTGGATGTACGTTGGAAGCGGCTTTATGTAGAGAAATTAACATTAAATTCTCTGGCAACAGCTCTGGTGGACATTCCTGCAGTCAGCATGACAATTGCATGCTCCCTCAAAACATGAGACATCTGTGGCATTGTCTTGTGTGACAAAACAGCACATTTTTGAGTGGCCTTTTATTGTCCCCAGCACAAGGCGCACTTGTGTAATTATCATTCTGTTTAATCCGCTACTTGATATGCCACACCTGTCAGGTGGATAGATTATCTTGGCAAATAACAAATGCCCACTAACAGGGATGTTAACAAATTTGTGCACCAAACTTGAGAGAAATAAGCTTTTTGTGGGAATGGAACATATCTGGGTTATTTTATTTCAGCTCATGAAACATGGGACCAACACTTTACATGTTGCGTTTATGTTTTTGTTCAGTGTAATATAGACTACATATAAACAAATGTATAAGGACACCCCTTCAAATAACTGGATTTGGCTATTTCAGCCACACCCATTGCTGACAGGTTTATAAAATGAAGCACACAGCCATGCATCCATCTACTCCATTGGCAGTAGAATGGCCCATACTGAATAGTTCAGTGACTTTCAACGTGGCACCGTCATAGGATACCACCTTTCCAACAAGTTCGTCAAATTTCTGCCCTGCTAGAGCTGCCCCAGTCAACTGTAAGTGCTGTTATTGTGAAGTGGAAACGTCTTGAAGAAGTATTCCCAGTGGCAATTTTAGCATGTAAATCTTGGTGGGGCAAACTCCCCCCCCCCCAAAATTGTGGGATGCATGCCAGCAAAACCACTACACAACACAACACTAAACAATACTGTACATTAATTGCACTATAACGGTGACAAACAGTGCCCAAAAACTGGGCCTACATAAAGCTTTTCCAACTGCAGTCCCAACACCTTACCACTGCTACACCTGGCTATCAGCGGAGACTTGTCTGGCAGCGAACCAGTTCATTCAGCCTCATTTACTGCCTTTGAAAAAAATATGCTTTAACAAATGTGGTTTCTACAGACAATTGAGATGTACAAACTATGGCATAAGGGGACGACGAGCGTATAAGAGGCAATCCAGAATTTCAATTAAGACATTAATGAGCGAGCTAAGACGGATGTAGTCAATATAACTATTTGTTTAGCACTTTTGAAATGTACATCGATAGAATTCAGAACATGGGCCGTTCTTACAGCATTCTCCCTGTACACCAAGTCAGAACCATAGGATAAATAAAGGGGGCATATAAGCAGACAATGAAAGCTTTGACAATATTCAATGATTACATTTTGCTAAAACAGGCTATGGATGATCGTTCAAAACTTATTTTCCAAGTTGGAGCTTGTTTTTTCCTGAGTTCCCAGTTACCTTAAACTCAGTGAAACTCAGTCTGAGATTTTCCAGTTCCGAGTTTCCAGTTGTTTTGAATGCGGCAAAAGTCATGCCTGCTTGACAGCATGGCCAATGTTAAATGTTAATTATTTTAAATTTGCCAGGAAAAGAGACCCTTAAACTCAGACTTGGACCACACACCCACTCCACTGAATACCAGGCTAGTGATTGCTTTCTAATGCTTAGCCACTGATTCCTTCCAAACTCATTGTTGAATTTGCAATTTCAAACTTGTTGTATAATGTTTAACTCCAACGGCCGATCAGCACCGATACGTTTTATCTATAATTTCTCTTCATAATTTCTCTTCATATGACAAGGATTGATAAGGATTTGCCAGTTGATTGTCGACTTGATTCATGACAATGACTGCTAGCTTGCTAGCTAAGATTTTGAAAGTATCAATCAAATCAAAGCTACGGTAGATATAATGTGATTTGATGTCATTTTATCTGTGGTCAATGACCTTGTATGGAACATTTCTGGCATCTTTTATTTTAGCTCTTGAAACATGGGACCAACACTTTACATATTCCATGTATTTGTTTTTGGTCAGTGTAATTGGTTGTTTTGTCTTGTTTCTACCAATGTAATTCAAATGGAAACGGCCCAAGCCGCTTGCTATAGTTAGCACGCTAGTTAGTCTGTCAGGCAAGAAAATAACATTTGGGCTGTGCTCTTGTAGCGTCAACCTCAGCTGTCACTTTCACTAGCTAGCCATACAGACAACCAGCTAACTAGCCGCTGAAATGGATTGACTAATTTGTGTTTATCTGTTGGCCTTAGTTTATGGTTTGTCATGTTTGCTAGGTGCAGACATTCATAGGCTATACATTGCCTCGTTTTCCTATTATTTGACAGCTTAGCTGTTGTGTTAGGGCAGTGTAGATGCCCGTGCAATGGAGCTCATATGATGAGTTGGATATATGTTTACATAGCCAGCTAACAAGTTGCTTGTTGTATCCTGTTTCTACAGATGCAATTCATTTGGAAACTGACCCAGCTTTGTAACTAATCAGCTAACATTGTCAATCTATGTAGTTAGTCTGTCAGGCAACAAAGCAATAGTTGATTGGAGTCGAGAGAGAGAGAGAGAGAGAGAGAAAGTGCATGTATCGAATGGGAGGCTTGTAACTATATCACACAATGAATTATGGACACCCATTCTTAGGAAAATGGTTTGTGTATGGTTGAGAAAGAGAGGGAGGAAGATGAAGGAAGAGAGAGACGTGTGTGAGAGGAAGAGAGAGAGGTTATGTTCCTGACCACTATTGCATTCTATTTGTTCCTCTCCTTCGGTTACTCTGTTCCACTAGATCAGTGAAAGGGAAGGGGGTGATGTGAGCTCAGCAGCAAAAGGCAAGGAGGAAGAGGAGTTAGAGATGATTGGAGGGATAGAGATGTGGAGCGAGGAGAGAGGAGTGGCGCAAGAGGAGAGTGGAGGGAGAAAGGAAGAAGAGGGAGAGAGGAAGAGGAGAGGAAAGGAGAGGAGAGTGGAGGGAGAGAGGAGAGTGAAGAGGAGGGAGTGTGGAGGGAGAGGAGGGGAGAGGAGGAGGAAGAGGAAGAGGGAGAGCACACCTGAGAGGAAGGAGACCTATTATTTTCTCTTTGTTATTTAATAAACACCCTTGAAACTGAGCTAATACAATTCTGTCCGAGTCTGATCTGTGTAAACGTCTTGACCAAACCTCCTGGTCTGCCACAAAATTTAGAACCAAATACTTGTATTATTTTACTGGGTGACTTTTACTTGAGTAACTTTCTATTAAGGTATCTATACTTTAATCATGTATGACAATTGGTATCACGACTAAGGATATGACCCAGATGCAGACACAGGAGGCGATCGGAGACTATGTCGACAGGAAGTCCATGCTGCTCGATGAGCTGGGCCATCTCCTTGGCTGAAGGTAACTTGGGGAGGGGGATGAAATGGGTGGCTTTAGAAAACCTATCCACCACTGTAGGGATGGTGGTGTTGCCATCATACGGAGGGAGACCAGTGCCAAAGTCCAGGGATATATGGGACCAGGGGTGATGAGGAACAGGGAGTGGTTGAAGGAGGCCAGCCGGAGCTTGCCACGGAGTCTTAGTCTGAGCACACACCATGCATGCTGCGACAAATGCGGAGAAGTCAGAAACTAGTGGGCCACCAAAAGCATTGACGGAGGAAGGCCAGGGTTCGGCGGGAGCCAGGTGGCAGGTTAGCTTAGAGGAATAAGCCCACTCCAGGACCAGGGACCGAGCCTCCCACGTCATAGTTCCTCTCAGGGGGATTGAGACAATGGGACAGGAAGGCACAGGGATGCAGCTTTTGGTCCCGGGCAGACCGCTGGGACAGGACGGCCCTCACTCCAACATCAGAAGCATAGACCTCTACCACAAATAGCTGGAACAGGTCCAGATGCATGAGGATAGGGGCTGTGATGAACCAATACTTCAGATATGAAGACGCCCGGTCAGCAGCTGGGGACCATGTGAACAGAACCTTGGGAGAGAGGGTGCTGTAGTCCTGAATGAAGTGGTGGTATAAATGTGCAAATCCCAGAAAACATTGGAGCTACACTCTGGACATGGGTTGAGGCTAATCAACCACTGCTCTTATTTGTTGTCAAACTTGAATTTGACAACAAATAACTCCATGGAGAAGCTGGGGATCAAAACCGAGGACCTCACAATTGTGTTGCACCTCATCCCCTTTCTTTGGTAGACATAATGCCATATCATTACAGTGTGCTGTTTCATATACAACTCCAATACCATGATGTCAGTCATCTTCCATTATGGCACGGACGGGGATTGAATCCATGATTTGGTTAACAAAACTGACACCTTCCACTTGGCCACCATGCCACTATTTTCTGCTTGGAATATTGAAAGTAGTAGTTGCGTAAAAATGTGAATTTGACACAAAACTCCTTGGAGAAGCGAGGACCTCATGCGCTCCACCTCTGCGCAATACCATGTACTTTTTTATATACACCACTCCATTGAAACTACAAGGCCATGATATCAGCAATCCTTAAAGTGGTTGTTGCACTGCCATGGCGCGAGCTTCTAGAACCCACCCAGATGGATCTCTGCATGCGCAGAGTAATTTACTACCCTGTGGTGCTGGGGCAAATCAGATCACACATCAGCATGGAAGGCCGGAGAGAGAGGGTGCCATATGTTGTCATGTTCATTCAGAGAAACACAAGTACTATTCCACCCAGATTCACTCCCAGTCAAGATGTGTGTGTGTGTGTGGTGTCGGTGAAAATGAAAATGAAATGAAAACCCTGAAAAAAGAAGCATTGTTGTTACCAGACATCCTGTCATCCTGTGCAAGGTCAGAACCCAGAGGAGCATCAGCATTGTTCATATAGGACATTCTGTGGAGGGTCAGAACCCAAATCACAGTCAGCATAATTGCACTAGAAGGTGAGGGCATTCACAGTCGACTGCTCAGACGGGTGAGGGCATACCTGCCAATCGTTTTTATTAATATACTGTATTATACTTCGTACATTTTGATTGAGTAATTCGGTCAAATGTACTACAATTGAAATATTCTAGAGTTTTTTTTCTTGTGTTGAGTGTTAATCTTGTTTTTATAGTGGGTGTCTTTACACAATGGAAGACAAAATGAGTCTTATTCTTATTGACATGAATGTAGCATCAAATGAAAGAAGAGGTTGTGTTTCAAGTTTCAAGTTTTTAATGTCACATGCACAAGTACAGTGAAAAAACCCAATAACAACGTATCACTAGAAAATAAACACACAATAAATAATAATAGCAAATATTGAATACACAATAAGTAAGTAAGAAAGAAGGCATACTATATTCAGGAATGATTTAAAAAGTCAGTCTCAGTACCATATTTACATGTGCAGGGATACAGGAGTGATGGAGGCAGATATGTACTGTATACAGGTAAGGGCAACAGGGTATACGATTAACAGAGTAGAAGCAGCTTGTATTATGAGTGGGTGTGCGGGTGGGAAGAGTCGGTACAAATCTATGTGCATATTATGTGCGAGTGAGCAAATGATGGAGTGAGTGTTTGTGTGTGTGTGTTGGAGTGACAGTGTGTGCCAGTGTGTGCTCTCTAAAACTAAGTTAACTTGTAATTGTGATTTATTCGTTGTTTTGAGCTATGTCTGTTTGTGTCTCTATGTATGTGTGAGAAAATGTGCCTCATCTTGAAAATTCTCAGTAATCTACAGCAGTCTTCTAGAATTATATTTGGGTCTAAATGATTAACTAATTGACCGTCTCCGTGGTAGATGGCGTTTTAACTACACGTTGGACATTCAAGCCAATCACTGCGAAGCATCATTTTTAGCGTCAGACCAATCACGTGCAAAATGTTATGCTGCACAAAATAAATGTGGAGCCTTTGCTGGTAAGTAGCTAGCTAGCTAATTTCGCCATTGCATACATATAACTATATCCATTTCCTACATTTATTAGCGATGGTAAGTACACTTTTTAATAGATATTAACGTAAAAATGAATTGTAAACTAAGGATAAAGCTACTCAGTAGATTAGCTCAAACACATCATTGTAAAGAACATAAGCCCCGAGGAGCAGTAGATGATTCAGCTGGCAGAGAACGCAATGAGGAGTGCAGGTATGTAGATGTCTCTACCCAATCAATTAACTAGATTAAAAAAAGTGCATCTCCTGTTTCGGTAGTGTGAGGCAGCTTGATGTACAAGTACAACCCCTGGACAGGACGTTAGTCTGTTGCAGGGCCTTGGATACCTAAAACATATGGTGTGTCGTCCCTGCTATGTTGTCCATTATTTCCAGATCATGTACAGAGGTTCTGCGTTTATCCCTTACTAATCGTATAGGCTAATACTGTAGGTTACAAGTCAGAAAAGCAGGACAGTTACTGTGGATTTAAACATGTTTACTTCTGTTTTGAAGGCATTCAAGTGATGGGGTAAAAAAAAATGACGTACAGCATCAGTTGGGAGGAGATGAAGAGGCATACAGATGGGCCAGAGAAGATGTCAGCCACAGCCCTCTGCATCTACCTGCGGGTATGTGAGGACCTGGCAATGGTGTGTGTGCAAGTTGGCCTGTGGATCGCTCTGTGAAAACAGCAAAAGTATGCTCTTGCACAGAGCGATGATCTAGGCAGCTGGCACCCCATGGCCATGAGCTTCTCTAAGCGGGACGGAATAGAGAGGGAAGCCGTAGTTGGGGAGGCCATTTGTGGCATCCATGAAGACCGTGACCTTACCATAGGCTATGACATTTTTCCTTATTTCTTTTGTCGTCAGCACAAGGGCAAGGTTTTTGTTGTAGATGTATTGTTCATGAAATAGTTTCCACTGTGATTTTTCTGAGACATTGATGGCATCATTTCTGGCCATTTGTTGTCTCTGCATCATGGTGTTCCTGATGTTTTGTATGTCCCCTGGTGTCAAAGTACTCTCCCGTGTTCCAGTCACTTCCCACGTGCCTTGGCCCAATTCTGTGAAAGTACCTGCATCATTGACGGTGTTACCCCCAATACGCAGCCAGCTCTGCAGGTGGGTACGCAGCCAGCTCTCTTTCCTTCCTCAAGGTTGGGTGGATCTGGCTGCAGTGTTGGTCATGGGGATCTGAGGGATCATGACTGTTGTGGATGTCATACAGCCTTTCTATAACAATGAAGTCTGTCCTGGAGTGAAGGAGATATAGGCGTTCCATCCCACTCTTCTGAAACCATTGCCAGTTTCAGAACGTCCTCTTGTACACTTGAAAAGGAAATAGTTACCAGCCCTAGAAAGAAAGAAATGGCAGCCAATATAGTTCAATAGTACCCTTCACAGGAAACAACACAGCAAAACAACTGCCTGCTGTCAGTTATGCCTTTTATTTCAAAATGAATACATGGACATGGAGCCATGATCCTAGATCAGCACATCTACTCTGCAATGCTTTATAAATAAAGGACAAGAATATCACCTAATTGCATTTACATCATTGATACCAACGATTACAAAATCCTGCATGTCCTGTCCAATTCTTTCGGATAAACATGAAGTGACTACGGGGTAGGGGTTGTTTCTGGACTGGGATATGATGTGGACAATTACAGTTTTAGCTAGGCATATTGTGAGGAACATACAGTGGGGGAGATCAACTCAGGTCGCGCCCCTGACGTCTCGTGCTACACTCAGTAGTGTCTTAGGGTAGTTATTTGAGGGTGTACTGACATCCAAGCAGTGAGAGCTGTGCCTTGTTGGGAGGGGTGCAATAATGTATGCTGCGGTAGCTCATATCTTGCCTGGGTGGCTGGGGAAGTTTGTTTTATCTTGTTTACTGTGTGGTCATGTGCTCCAACTAACCCCCTCGTTTATCTTTCTGCCAGAGGGCCTGAGGCCTTTGGACCACATCTGAGAGCTGCTATTGCCTCCTTTTGGATCTGCCTTCCTCTTTCCCCGCAACCATCGGGACGCTAAACTACAACACCACCACATATGGGTGGCTCTTATTCTGTCGGCAAACCCTATTCTCACGTACCTTCCTTTCTTTACTTTATGAAAAGCCATCTGACCATAACTGTTTTGGTAGTTTTGTTAACTGTTTGGAGTGCATAGGTTCTCACAATTTGCCAAACCATTTGAGAAAATTGTAACAAACTTGTATTTGACCACATTCAGGCTCACCTTTTTGTTTATTTTGTGTGTGGCATTTTGGAAACTATCAGAAAGCCTTTGGTTTATGTCCTCCAGGTGTTTTTGTTTTTTTAGGAATTGTGTGATGTTGGTTTATTTTTTTTAAATCACATGGACCTCAACCTTTGTATCCCCTTTCACTGGGGTTTCGCCCAACACCATTTGCTTGATGAATTCTGCAATACTGGTGTTAGTGTCTGCCTACAACATAACATTACAATGCGATGTTTCGCTGCAGCAACACCAGAAACCAGCTACCTGCATTTTTCCTCTGGACCGAAACTAACCCTGACAACCTGCACCTCCCTTCAAGAGGTGAGTGTGCCTTGTCTTAGAGAACAAATTGAAACAAAGGGGTGGAACTGGCACAGAGGGTAAATTAATGTATATTTTTGTCATTGGTATTAACAATCTGGGGAATACATAACCTGTTCAACAACTCATTTATCGAAATGTACCTGAACAACTGATAGACAACTGATACACTTGACTTGAGTTCTAAGTTGTCATTTATGTAGATACTAACCCATACACACTTATCTTTCCATTATTTCAGAATATATTTTTGTTTTAACAGTATAATGGTATAAGGAGTTAAAAACTTTGACGTTAAAACTTACCTCATAGGAATGTTTTGTCTCGTCTTGAGGTAGATGTAGGTTTCTCTTTGGCCCCTTGCGACAGAGATCACTGAGTCACCTAGGTGATTACTGAGAGGTGAAGCCTTTGTCTTCTTTACCACAGGGCCTGTGGTGAAGTAAGCAAAGGCTCCACCCGTTTCAGATCCAGTGGCATGTATTCATGGACGCCAAGGGAAGACCGGCTTCCTCAAAAAATTGACCAAGGGAAAAAAGAAACGAACATACAAAGTAATGTATCTTTCCTCTCTCTGTGTTTCATAATTTCCCTTCAATTCGCAAGAAGCTTAATGTATCACACAGGAGAAAGCATCTGAGTGAGCGAAACAGCGGCCCTCTGTCTCTGTTAGGGCCATCTATCTGATCCAAACGAGTATGACAATGTTGCCGCCTGTAGCATTGAATGCAAGGGAAGCCAGTGAGAATTTGGCCTCCCTTGATAAAGTATAAAATTATAGCCAATCAGCATTGCGCTAAACTGAGTGAGCTCAACTGTGAATGGTCCTGACACACCAAAAAATATGTGTCAAGGCCAGCTTGGGTTTGGCGTCTCCCCTGTCAAATCACATTGAGACCATACATCATTGACAGAAACAACTTGAATTGTTGCATCTCGTTGTGTTGTTGTCCTCCGGTGGCTAACTAGCTAGCTAGCTAAAATTGTTTCTTTCCTAAATTAGCCTTGCCATGAAAGATAGGAATTTGGATTGTCGTTTTACTTAAATCTCTGTACTGGCTAATGATTATAGCCTAGGATGACAAAAATCAAGTGTCTACTGTATGACAGAATGATAGACCGTTTTGTCAACATGAAAGAGAGGAGGATGGCATTGGCTTTTCTCTACAAGTAGGGAGGGTCAACATGTTTTTCTACTTGCACGAACGCAGGCACACAAAGAAATCAGAACCATGGACATCATATTTAGCTTACATTGATTAGACTAAATTGTTTTTGATATCTTTTTGTTGTCACTGTATTCGACTAACCATAGGTGATTTGATGTTGAAATGTTGAAGTTGAAATGGTGCTGGAATAGTTGAGGCAGCTCCTGTTGCAGTAACTCTCCGTGGTTCTAAATTAAGTTGTTTAGCGATCCGAAAATGTTGTTAGCATGAACTTGCTTGACCATTCTGTAGGTCATGTGATAGAGGAAGGCCAGGGTTCGGAGGAAAGCCAGGGTTCGGCGGGAGCCAAGTTAGCTTAGAGGAATGAGCCCACTCTAGGACCGGGACCCCCCCTCCCCCCGCTGCGATGACGTATCCCAGAAAGGAGATAGTGGAACAATGGAATTCACACTTCTCAGCCTTGACATACAACTGGTTCTCCAAGAGTAGCTGTAGGACTTGTGGAGGACATGCTCCTGAACTGAATGAGAAAAGACGAGAATGTTGTTGAGGTAAATTAACACAAATCAGTTCAACATGTCACGGAGCACATCATTGACCAGAACCTGGAACACTGCGGGAGCGTTGTTCAATCCGAATGGCATCAGATATTCAGTGTTTTTTAAAGGCTGTTTCACATTCGTCTCCTTCATGGATCCGAACCAGATGGTAGGCGTTCCGAAGGTCTAACTTCGACAATACAGTCGCCCCCTGGAGAAGCTCATACGCAGAGGAGAGGAGTGGTAGCGGTTCTTTACTGTGATGTCATTGAGGCCCCAGTAGTTGATACACGGGCGCAGGGTTTTGTACTCCTTCTCCACAAAGAAGAACCCTGCACCGTTAGGGGAGGACGAAGGATGAATGCTCCCAGCAGCCAGAGAGCCCTCAATGTACTCCTCCATGGCCTTTGTCACCGGACAAGACAGGGAATAAAGCTGCCCATGAGGCGGCTCCACCACAGGATAGAACCTGTAGCCCAGTCGATCAGGGAGTTGTGCCTCTGGAGCCATGACAATCCCAAAACCACAGGAGCATGAAGAGATTCAATGAGCAGGAACTGCATGGACTCCCTGACTGTGATTCCCTGATACTCTGGTTGATAGGAATAGTGCTGCGATTGATCCTGCCAATAGAGTGCCCATTCAATGCTCTGGCGTCCATGGGATTGGAGAGGGGTTGTGTGGAGATCCCCGGCTCCGACACCAGGGCATTGTCCATAAAACTCTTGTCAGCCCGAGAGTCCAGGAGCACCCAGAAAGATTTAGAGCGGTCACCCCACAACAGGATAGCATGGAGAGGAGTATGAGTAAAGACTCATGGCCCACCAACGTACTCCTACCTTCTGATGGGCCTGGGCTTTTTATTGGACAGGCGGATATATAAAATACCGACAACTTTTAGAGCTTAGTCTGCGTGAACATTCCTCGGGATAATCTAGCCATGCCCAGTTGCATGGATGCCGGAAAAGACAAGTCGACAGTCCTCATGATTCCCAAGGGAACTCCGGTAACTTCGGATTCTCTTGGAAGTGTAGGCGTCTGGGACTTCTGGGATTCTTCGGAGGCGAGGGAGAAATGAGTGGTCGGGAACAGACTTCCTCTCCCTCCTGTGTTCCCATAGCTTCCCAGCAATCCCTATAGTCAGGGCTATGAGGAAATTGAGGTCCATGGGTAGCTCCCAGGCTGCGAGGTCATCTTTGACCCTCTCCGATAATCCATGAAGGAAGGTGTTGAATAGGGACTCTGGATTCCAGGCACTCTCGGCAGCCAACGTGCGAAAATCTACAGCGTAGTCAGCCACACTACGGGAATCCTGACGCAGTTGCAGAAGCTTCTGAGTCGCCTTTCTCCCGGACATCGGAGAATCAAACACCTTCCTTACTTTCGCCACAAACTCCTCCAGATTATGGCACACGGCGGTTTGTTGCTTCCACATCACCGTAGCCCAGACGAGCACCCTCGCAGACATCAGCGTTATAAGGTACTCTATCTTCGAGCAATCCGAAGGAAATGAAGAGGGCTACAGCTCGAAGATGAGGGACAACTGAAAGAGAAACACCCGGCATGTTTCAGGATCCCCAGCATAGCGCTCTGGAGGTGGTAAGTGGGGTTCTTGGAGAGCTGGGGTGGGAAGGGGAGAAGCACCGCTAGAGGCGGGGTTACTGAGAGTCTGGGCAGGTACCGTTGTGGCTTGCTGCCTATTAGATAGCCCGAAGAATTGCTCCAGTAAGTTATCAAAGGTTTGGTCATGGCGTTCTGCCACAGTGTGGAATCTTTCTATAAGGTTCCGTAGCAAGTCCTTGTGTCTTCTAATGGTGGCTCCTTGTGAGGAGACAGTGTTGCAGAGCTGATCTGAGTCTGCTGGGTCAGTCATAGCCAGTTCGTACTGTCACAACTCAGGATATGACCCAGATGCAGACACAGGAGGCGGATAGTACAGTTCTCATAATATTTATTATACAAGGGGACAAGCCGGGGCAGGTTGAGAGCAGGCAGAGGTCAGTAATCCAGGGCACACTCAATGAGTTACAGAACGGCAGGCAGGCTCAGGGTCAGGGCAGGCAGAATGGTTGGAACCGGGAAGACTAGAAAACAGAAACTAGAAAGACTCAAACGGGAAAACACGCTGGTAAGACTTGACGGGGCAAGATGAACTGGCAACAGACAAATAGAAAACACTGGTATAAATACACAGGGGATAATGGGGACAAATGGGAGACACCTGGTGGGGGGTGGAGACAAGCACAAGGCAGGTTAAACAGATCAGGGTGTGACAATTGGGTACTTTTCCCTTGACTGGACAAGGCAATATTCTGTAGGCTATGGGCTATTCATGTTAAATTGGCAACAGGATAGATCGGAGGCTTGAGTAAAAAGCAGATTATACGCAAAACACATTCAGCCTTCGGTGCAAGTTGACCGAAGTTTGCTAGATGGGTTTGTGTCACGTCACACAGCTAGCCAAATCAAACATTTTATTTGGTTACAAGTCAGTGAACGAGAAGGAAAGCTGCAGTCCGCAGTGCTCTGTCTGACTTGACCATCTACGGTGGAGCAATTTACTTCATGGAAGGACAAAACTCCACCCCACCAAAACAAGCTGACATAGATTTTTAAACAGTTCTTGCACTAAAAGGGAATGATCATAATTTTCAAAGTATCTCATGTGTTAAATTATGTTGTCAACTGCTCTGGAGCTTTAAGGAAAACAAGTGGGATCTGACATCAAAATAAAACAATTTGGGGTCCAAGGTTCCTTGAAGGATTTTGCATCTCTAGGCCCCCCCCACCCCCATATTCTTTAAAAAAAGAACTAATAATTAATGTTTTGGTGTAAATCTACTTTATTCTGAATCTCAATATGGCTAACATGATTACACTCAAACACCTTTGCCTGCTAAGATGTTGCCCTTGTTTATTTTGTATTGTGTTATTCTGTTTTTAAAAGGTTTTCATATGGCTGTTGGTAAAGCTAGTGTGGAAGAAATTCAATATTAAGTCAATATTAAATGAATCCCTTCAGTCCTCTTATTTACTGCTCTACAAAAAAAGCTACATAGGCATGGGTTCATAGGGTTGGTTCCTGTGCATGACTGGCTGTTTCCCAAGAAACTCCTATCTTAACTCCCAGAACAGATCACCTTTGTCACAGTCACCTGCACAATCCACGATGGAGTGAGAGGAGATGCATACTGTGTACAACTCAAGGCTCTCTCTTCAGACAATTACAATTTCCCTTACACTCAGTTCTGTAATAACGAATGTTACATTTTAAGGTAATCATTATATTATAGCTTAAACTATCAACGGAGGTTCTATCAAAAATAATTATATTAAAGTAAGCAAAATCAACACACAAAACCACAGACACTTTCAAACCCTTCATTCTGGGTTTTACAATCTGACTAGTAACTGATCCTTATTTCATAGCCTTTACACTCCTAAAACCATTGCAGTAGAGTGGTTTAACTTAAGAATTTTGCTTCATACAGTTACACACATGCTTCCTTACACGGAGGAAAATGTTATGTTTGTGTGTATCAGATAATACACAGATCGTATGTTTAGCAAAAATGCTGATTTTCTAATAACCAACTCTGTTGTGTTTATTCGAGTGACTGATTGATTGTACACAATGATTGATTGCACATGGGATAAATCATCACTATCACTATATAAGAAATTTGGCAGTATGTCCAGAACATTACTCTGGAAACCAAAAGGAGTATCTCAGTTTCAAGGTATCAGCTTTGAGAGAAGAAGCCTTGTGAGGTATCGGTCAGTCACATGCAGGAACCAACATTAATAATGAATAATGTAGATCATGCTTAAATGACTTGTTTGTATAGCGTTATATAAGAACTGAATGGGAACGGCCTTTTCATAGTTTTCATCAAGCTTTGAGTTCTCCGGCCATGATAATAAAGATTGATTCATTTACATTGAGTTTAAGTCCATAGTGGTGAATTTCCACAACAATTTTGGCCTCACGAATACAAAGGTTTAATCTTCTCAACATGATCCATCAGTGAATGTCTGAGAGGGAACACTGATGGCACATTTTTGGGAAGGCATTAAGTGAAATTCCCATCTCACTAAAAAAGGATGAGGACACGCCCAACAGACTTTCACTGTGGGACGCATCTGGGAGGAACACAATATCTACAAGACCTATAAGGACAACTCAACTGATTTCAGTAAATCAATTTAAATGAATTTGCTTAAAAACCAATAAAACTAAACATAAAAATGAGCAAAGGTACCATATTCTTAAGAGAAGTCTAGAGTAAGGGCCATAAAAGCCCCACTGACATTTGTCTGTAAGCATTTATGAGAAGTGTCCTCATGATCTGAGAACCACTAATAATAGCACAAGGTGCTATTTTATATGTGTAGGAAGTAGCAGAAAGAGAAAAAAAATCATGTTCAGTTAGCACTCAAAGGGCAGTCAGGTTTTTTTGTGGCTTTTTTTGGTTATGACAATTTGCTCTGGGAAAATGGGTATGGAGGGAGCCATACAGGCCCTGTTACAAGCGACAGCCGCCCAACAAGAGGCAACTAGAGCTTAACAAATAGCTCATCAGGATGCAATGCGAATGTATCAGGACATGTTACAGGTCCAGCACAGCACCAACCAGCTGCTCAGAGAGGAGCAAGAGAGAAACACCCGGGAGTTAAGAAAAGGCCTAAAGGGGCTAGCGGACCAAATTGTGGCTCAGTTACCAGCTGCAAATACCCAGAGTCGGGCCAATCCTTTTCTTTAAAAAATGACACAGCAGGATGATGTGGAAGCATATCTCACCACCTTCGAAAGGACGGCAGAGAGGGAGAAGTGGCCGAAAGAAGGATGGGCAGGGCTTCTGGCACCATACCTGGTAGGGGATGCTCAAAAAGCGTATTTCGACCTGGAGTTGAAAGATGCACAGGAGTACGATAAACTAAAGGAAGTGATTCTGACTAGACTGGGAGTGACCGATACCGTGAGGGCACATTGCTTCCACCAGTGGTCCTACCGACCTGGACAAACCCCCCCGAACACAGATGTCCGACTTGATTCACCTGGCACGCAAATGGTTGCGACCGGAGACCCGTTCATCCGCCGAGATCGTCAACCAGTTTCAGCAAGGTCTACCCCAAGAAGTTTGACGATGGGTTGGCCAGAACAAGGTACTTTCCCGCCGACCATCTCGTGGGCCTGGTTGAATGGTATTGTACGGCAGGAACAGCTGAGCAGGCACAGGAGGAAAGACCCCCATTCCCCAGGCCTAGGCAAATCAGCGGACAGGGTAAGACTGTTCCAACATTTGAAAAGGGAAGAGAGCAGCGTGGGGCCGTGTGGAAAGAATCAGAATGGGGCCAAGACACTACAGAAAAAGCCGGAAACCGGGACCGGTTTGCTTGCTGGTTTAGTAGGGTTTCGAGGTCCCTCCCTCGAAATCCTATTATCTGTTACAATTGTAATCGACTGGGACATATTGCAGCATACTGCCCTATTAAAGAAGAGCCAATGCAATGTAACCTCTGTGGAAAAAGAAGAAGCTGATATATTGTATGCATGTCCTGTGGTAACCACTGTATTTGAAAGTTCAATAAACAAACATATGTGCATGGTAAAGGTTGAAGGGAAAGAGGTTGAAGCCCTGCTTGATTCTGGAAGTATGCTAACCCTGGTCGTTGCAAACCTAGTGCCGACTCAAACTGGATACAAGTCAGGATATCAGTGTTACGTGCATTCATGGGGATACCCGCCCGTACCCCAAAGCCATAGTAAGCATACAAACCGAGGGCGGGCTGCTGGATTATGAGGTCAGCGTGGTCCCAAAGATGTCATATGATGTAATGCTGGGTAGATACTTTCCTAACTTTGTGAATTTATGCCAAAAGAACGGCATATTTGAGAAGCCAACAACCCTGACCAAGCAGGAAGTAGCATGTAGCCTTCAACCAAAGCCAAGAAAAGAGAAGGTCTTCCAGGGGTCAACCTCACAGGTGCTAGTAGGGGAGGATGAGGAAGAAGTGGCAGACCTCGTCCATAACAAGCAGCCTGGTACTAGTGGGGCCGGGGTCGATCTGGATCCAGAGGACAACTATCTAGAACCAACAGACCTGGCAGGGTCCCTGACTATTTTCGGGACAGCCCTAAACCAGGATCCAACCCTGTAGCGAGCCCGAGCAGAAGTGCAGGTCGTAGATGGTACTCCCATAAATTATGGCACGATGCCTAATAGCTTTCCCCACTTAATCATGAAAAAGGGTTTGGTGTACAGAGTCTCAAAAATAGGGGTTGATGTGGTGGAACAGTTGTTGGTCCCAACCCGGTACCGGAGGACAGTACTGGATCAAGCTCATGGGCACATTCTGGGATGACACCTTGGTATCGATAAAACTCGAGACCGGATTGTAAGGAGGTTTTACTGGCCAGGAATTCAGGTTGAAGTGGCTCGGCATTGTGGAGAGTGCCCCAAGTGCCAGGTAACAGCTCCCCGACCAGCTGTTAGAAGTATGTTAGTGCCACTCCCCATAATCAAAACGCCATTTGAGAGGATAGCGATGGATATAGTGGGCTCACTACCCAAATCCGCCAGAGGGCACCAATACATTCTGGTCATTGTACGTAGATTTTGCCACTCTCTACGACGAAGGCATTCCCAAAATGATTGCCAAGGAATTAATGCTGCGGTTCACCAGGGTAGGGGTTCCAAAGGATATCCTTACTGACCAGGGACCCCCTTTATGTCCAGCCTTATGGCAGAACTTTGTAAATTGTAGCAGGTGAAACAGTTGAGGACATAGGTTTACCATCCTCAGACGGACCGGCTGGTTGAGAGATTCAACCGCACCCTGAAGTCAATGCTCAGGAAGGTAATCGATAAGAATGGGAAAAACTGGCATTGCATGGTGCCGTATCTGATGTTTGCCATTAGAGAGGTTCCCCAAGCCTCGCTGGTGTTTTCCCCCTTTGAGATGGTATATGGGAGGCACCCCCGGGGAATCTTAGACATCGCCCGGGAACACCAATCCACCCTGTATACTAGTGCTATAGAGCACGTCACGGCAATGCAAGACAGGATAGCCACAGTCATGCCCATCGTCAGAGAGCACATGAGACATCCACAAGAGCACCAGCAGGCTACCCTGAGGGAATTTCAACCAGGAGATAAGGTGTTAGTGCTGGTCCCCACGATAGTTTGCACTCTATTAGCCACATGGAAAGAACCGTACGAAGTACTGGAGAGAATAGAAGAAGTTAGGAGATGTAACCAAAGGTTACTGGCAAATTCCTCTGACCCCCAGAGCCAGAGAAAAAACAGCCTTTGCCACCCCTGACGGTTTGTTTCAATACACCGTCATGCCATCACGGTGAACCCTGCCAAGTGTTACGTGGGAATAGAGGAAACAGAGTATCTGGGATACACCGTGGGATGAGGGTTAATCAAACCCCAACGTAAGATTGTGGAGGCAATTGGAGGATGGCCGAAACCAGTAAATAAGAAGCAGGTTCGAGCCTTCCTAGGGTTGACTACCGGAAGTTCATCCCAAGTTATGCCACAGTGGCCGCCCCACTCACCGACATGACTAGAGCCAGAGGGCCAAACATGGTAAAATGGGATGAGAAGGGCCACCAAAGCATTTAGAACATTACAGGAGGCTCTCTGCTATAATCCGGTGCTGGTGGTACCAGACTTTGAGCGAGAGTTCGTGGTTCAGACAGATGCCTCAGAGCTCAGAGCCATGCTATCCCAAGAGGTAGAAGGGGTGGAACACCCCATCCTGTTTTTAAGCAGGAAGCTGAAACCACGGGAGGCCAACTACTCAGTCGCTGAGAAAGAGGCGCTGGCAGTAAAGTGGGATCTAGAAAGCCTGAAATACTACCTGCTAGGGTGCCACTTCACCCTCATCAGTGACCATGCCCCACTCACTTGGATGCAGAGGGCAAAAGAGAAAAACGCTCGGGTGATGTGGTGGTTTTTGAGTCTCCAACAGTTTCACTTTGACTTGGTCGAATCTAGGGTGGGAGATGTGTGGCAAAGAAGGGTGTCGAGTGATAAATGGCAGATATGTGAGAGCAGAACTAATAAACTGGCTCTGCCCTCTCACTAAAATGGCCACCCCGATCAGAACTACAGATCACAAAATGACTGACCACCAAAACTACCATTCCCAGAAGCAAGGGGAACGCTCAGAAGGTGGGGCCGACCCACAAATAAGGGGTCAAGACAGACCAGGAAGAGAGAGAGGAGGGGCTGAAAGGATCTGTAAACCATAGAGAAAGAGACAATATATATCATCTGGATTTACCGTGTATGAGCTGGACTGTTTGGACTTACCTGTTGGCGTTTGGACCTGGACCTACCGAGAACCCGGTTTGTGTACCGAACCCTGCTATCCCTGACCTCGCCTGAGGCCTGGGTGGACCTGGATGAAGAAACAAACACACAGGTACTATCCTATTTGAAAGAACTCTTATTCTGGGGTGATTTTGGGGACAGTTTCCCACTTAATTTGTGACAAACTCTCCTAATCTTGAAGAGGTTTGTCACAAGGGATAATAGTCTAGTTACAGTTTGATATTATACATTTCTACTTTTGTCATAAAGTAGTTTTCATTGCAAGTTAAAGCTGGCTTTTAGTTAGCTGATGTTTGATGGATGGCTGGATTGCTAGCTAACATTGAACCTAGTATATTTGGTTAACTTTAGCTAGCAATGACAATCGGTTTGTATTGCTAGTACGCTATGGTTTGGGATTATAGTTAATTGTTTAGCGAGCTAACATTAACGTTACATGTCTAAACAAAATACCAAGTTAAAGCTTGCTGTTAGCTAGCTAACATTCATTTACATGAATGGACTTTGTGTAATGTGACCATAGTGCTGTTTTCTCAGAAAGCCATTTTGCATTGCTAGTTACAGCCTAATGTTAGCTAGCTAACATTGACCCTATATTGTTAACTTTAGCTAGCTGTGACATTCGATTTGTATTGCTAGCACTCTATGGTTTGGAATGATGGTTAATTGTTTAGCTGGCTAGCTAGCTACATGTCTAAACAAAATACCAAGTTAAAGCTTGCTGTTAGATAGCTAGCTGACGTTAAGATGAACTGTGTGTAGTGATATCTCAGAATGCCATTTCACATCTATTGTATAATAATGCTAAAATATTTGTATCTGAAATTTGTCTTTTAGAATCAGTAGAACACACCTGACTCTCCTCCACCAGTCATACAAGGATAATGGTCTAATGCCTCCCATCAAAAAGAGAGCTGGCAAAAGCAAACACAGGTTTAACCTGAAGTATGAGGACTTGCAGCGAATAGTGAACTAAGTCAACAACAACTCAGAGGATAATGTATTACCAGAACGCCACCCAGGCCACAAACACTTTGGTGGATTGCAGCTGCCATCCCAAGTGACAAAACAGCAGTGTGGTGTCTCTACAAGGAATCGATGACAACAATTGGTATGTAAAGCATAGACACATTTTGATTATTTAATTGACCTCCAACATGATTGGCCCTACTTGTATTGATCTCACATTATTGCTGTATTTTCCAGAAGCTGTTAAGCCAGCCAAGCTGAAGAAGCAAGAGCAGCATCTCCTGCTTGTTCAGAGTGAGCAGTCTTTCTACAAGAAGATGGTTGCTGACTGTAAGACCACCTGTCAAGACCTGCAGTTGTCCCTGGGGACCCTTACTAAACCAGCAAGCAAAGACATTAGGATGCATTACAGCTTTGATGTTGCTCAACAAGTAAGCAACATTTCATCCTTTATACTGATTATGGACATACACGGATAGATAGAGCATACACCAAAATATATATTTTTTATATATCTATATACATCTATATATTTATATTTTTGGCAACTTTTACTTCACTACATTCCCAAAAGAAAATAAAGGACTTTTTACTCCATACATTTTCCCTGACACCCATTTTGACAGGGAAATTCTCCAATTCACACACTTATCAAGGGAACATCCCAGGTCATCCCTACTGCACTTGATCTGGCAGACTCACAAAACACATGCTTCGTTTGTAAATTATGTCTGAGTGCTGGAGTGTGCCCCTGGCTATCCGTCAATACAAATAAAGTAGTACAATTGGGCCGTCTGGTTTGATACTTAAGCACATTTTAGCAATTCCATTTACTGTTTACACTTAAGTATATTTAAAACCAAATACTTTAACTCAAGTAGTATTTTACTGGCCTACTTTTACTTGAGTCATTTTCTATTAAGTTACTTTTAATCTGACAATTGTAGTACTTTTTCCACCACTGGATGTGGCTGGGGGTCATAGCATTTCTTTCACATGACCCATCAATTTAGACAAGTGTGTCTGGGTAAGTGTCATCTAATATTTATAACATATTTTTATAAATGTATTTTATTTTCTATTTACCTGGAATTTTTCCTTATTCTAGACTACTACCACTTTTAATCTATCTTTACTACACTACTCACTGTTAGACCTCACCTGTGAATCCTTAAAGAGATGGGTGGGGCTGGCTTAAGAGGGTGTGAAAAATGCTGAATGGGTGTAAAGGAGATCTCTCCAGTAGGTACCAAAACATTCAAGGCCCTTTTCTCAAAAGTAAGTTTACAAGTTTATCAACTTTCAAAGCAGAATGACTTTCCCATTGTTCCTCAAAATGTAGTGTATGATATACCATTTTACTTTTTACCAATGTAAAAAAAAAAAAGTTGCTAGACAGAATCCAGGTGGTGAGTCACAGTCACATATGGAAACAATGTTCCCTTCTGACCTCATTTGCTCTATTCTCTTTCTGATATTCTGCACAGCAACAGGGACATGTGATAGACAAGCCTGACTTCTCCCCTCTCTGTGCCCCAGGTGACTGAGGCCCATATGAGGGAGGAAGTACAGCCACGAACACCAGAGTCTGAAGGGAAACATAAACAGTTCAACAACGGATTTAGTATAGGAAAGGGAAATTGTAAGAGTAGGATGGAGGATCCGTGCTGGGAACCAAAAGGGCCGTGTAGTGAATGGTTCAGTACCCCCCCCCCCCCCCCATTTATTTTGCCAAACAGAAGACTGGACAAGATAGACAGATGCAGATTTCCCTGCGGATGGGACACTGAGCACAGAAAAACTGGTATCTGTAAGAGGCCAACTTGAAGAGAAAGATTCAAGAAAAAGAGGAAGCCTGGCTGGCCTTTCTCTGAGGGGAACCCTTTCATAGGGCCCCCCTTTGTATCCGCCACTGCCAAATCCTCCACCAGCAGATGGAGATGGTGGCCTTCCACCCCCTCATAATCCACTTGGGGGTGGGGGTGGGCCTGTGCCTGGTGGAGGAACCGTGGGATCAGGAGCTGTTGGAGGAGCTGCAGAAGGAGCTGGAGCTGGAGCTGAAGACAGAAAGCAACCAGAGAAAATGAGCAAAGAGAAAAAGAGGCAGATGAAGAGGTAGATGATGAGGGGCCCCTTCTGGAACTGACAGAGGGGGAGACTGGAGCTGCTACAACTGTGGGCAGTTAGGGCATTTCTCTAGACACTGTCCTAGAGCTGGAGAAGGCAAAGGAGAGTGGCCGTCCCCCACCTGTTGGCATGCATGTGGATAACCCATTTGAAAGAGGTGGACGAAGGGACTACTAAATATAGGATGAGGTGGTAACAGAAGAAAATTAAGAACCAGGAGAAACCTGTCAAACCCCAAAACCCCCTTATTGACATTTTAGATGGTAAACATAGCATTCCATTTTTGGTTGGCACTGGGGCCACGGTTTCAGTGTTGAAAATATCTGCCCCGTCTGCCCCCCCAAAGAAAACAATGCACACAGTATGAGCATTTTGAATTCCCTGAAGGATTGTCATTGGGATCGAGAGAAAATTGAATATTTCCGTGCCTGATGAACTGTTACTATGTTTGCCACCGGAATGATCAACATGTTGAGGGAGAGCTGAGAGAGCAGTCCCTCTCTTCCCCGTTGCATGCTAACTGAGAAGTGTCTGAACACCTGCATTGTACTGCTGCTGTTCCCTCATGCGAAGAGGACCCAACAGAGATGGTCAAAACAAAAAGAGAAAGTTGAGATGACCATGAATGGGATATACAGAGGAGAAGACTTCGTAGCAGCTGGAGTGCTGCTGACGGAAACTGAGACGAGTCTGTTTGAAGCCCCTGGCTCTGTTCCCCATTGTAGTTTATCAAAATCTCCTGACACACAATGGAAAGATGTGGGTGTTTGGATGAAGAAAGTAATGGAAGTAACTGACATTTACTCCCGAGGGACTGTACTGTTGCAACATCTACAACCACTGTGATTATTATTTGATCCTGCTGGTCCTCTACGAACGTTTAAACATCTTGAAAAACAATCTGGCCTTAATTTCCATGCACTCTTATAATCTCCACCCATCACAGCCAGAAGAGAGATGGCCACCCCTCAAAGCCTGGTTCCTTTCAAAGGGTGCTTCAACAAAGTACTGACTAAAGGGTCTGAACACTTTTTTTTTTCAAAAAATATCTAAAAAAACTGTTTTTGCTTTGTCATAATGGGGTATTGTGTGTAGAATGAGACGGGGGGGTCAGTTGAATCAATTGTAGAATAAGGCTGTAAAATAAAATGTGGATATAAAAAATCAAGGGGTGTGAATACTTTACGAATTCAAAAATATAAACCCAACATGCAACAATCAACAATTTTACTGACTTACAGTTCATAAAAGGAAATCATTCATAAGACCTTAATCTGAATTTCACATGACTGAACAGGGGCGCAGCCATGGGTGGGCCTAGGAGGGCATAGGCCCAGGCCCACACATAGGCCCATGGCTGCGCCCCTGTCCAGTCATGTGAAATAGGCCCACCCACTCAGGCTCTAGGCCCAGCCAATCAGAATGAGTTTTCTCCCACAAAAGGGCTTCATTACAGACAGAAATAGAGTACTCCTGTTTCATCAGCTCTCCAGGAGACTGGTCTCAGACAATCCCACAGGTGAAGAAGCCGGATCTGGCGTAGTTACACGTGGTCTGCGGTTGTGAGGTCAGTTGGATGTACTGCCAAATTCTCTAAAACGACTTTGGATGCAACTTATGGTATTAAAATGAACATTCAATTCTCTGTCAAAAGCTCTGGTGTACATTCCTGCATTCACCATGCCAATTGCACACTATGTCAAAACTCCAGACATCTGTGGCATTGTGACACAAAACTGCACATTTTAGTGGCCTTTTGTTGTCCCCAGCACAAGGTGTACCTGTGCTTCATATTTTTGTTCAATAAATACAGTCAATGTTGTCATACACTAGCCTATTGATGTTTGCTTTCTCACCAAACACAAGGAAGAAAGAGGGGTATTTATGGAGCACAGTGGATGTAAGATGTGTGTGATTTGTTGGACATTGGCGCTTGCATGTACAGTTCCTTCAGAAAGTATTCACACCCCTGGACTTTTTCCACATTTTGCATTATAGGCGGAATTTAAAATGGATTCAATTGAGATTTGACACTGGCCGACACACAATACAGCAATGTCAAAGTGGAGTTGTTTTTAGAACTGTTCACAAATTTAAAAATGAAAAGCTGAAATCTCGAGTAAATAAGTATTCAACTTTGTTAAGGCAAGCCTAAATAAATTCAGGAGTAAAACTTTGCTTAAAAAGTGACGTAATAAGTTGCATGGACTCACTGTGTTCAATAGTGTTTAACATGATTTTTGAATGGCTACCTCATCGCTGTAAGGTCCTTCAGTCAAGCAGTGAATTTCAGATTCAACCACCAAGACCAGGGATGTTTTCCAGTGGCTCATAAAGGGCACCTAGTGGTCGATGGGTAAAATATCTCTTTGAGCATGGTGAAGTTACACTTTTTTTTTTTTTTTTTTTACAACGGGTGGGTCTAATCCTGAATGGTTTAAACCACTTTCCAGCCGGTGTCTATTCCACAAGTTACCTCCGGCTAAATCTATGATGTTAAAATGTATATTTCTTTGTTCCATCTGACTGCGCATTCCACTGTCTCATTTTCAACAGCGGAGATTTGTATAAACCTGTTGCCGTCTGTCTCTAACATTTGCAACATTGTTGCAATATTCAAATTCGATCTCCAACTGTCCAATAATAATGAACGTGTAGGGGACGGGACGAGACAGGCAGCGTTTCTCAACCAGTCAGAATCATGAATTAACTGCCTTTTTTTCATTTGCAAAAAGGTCACACAAAACTAAATGCAGCTAGTTTACAGTCTTTCTAGATTAATTTTGAAGTGATTGTGTTAGCTGTTTTGTTGACTAGCTTCTCTGAACAACAGTGTCCTGACGAGTGAGCACATTTTCTGTGCCAGGCGAAATCGCTTCTCATTAGCTCATTGTTATCCAAATAAATGTCACTAGAAGACAGTTTAAATGCAAATGCAGCCACGTTGCTGTTATTCTGTGTTACGAAGCGGCTTGTAGCCCATAACAAAGAGGGAGACAACGCTCTTGTATGAAGTAAACTATATACAAATAACAATGGTGTGTGTGTGTAGTCAGTAGTGTTCAGTGGATGCACGCATAGATGCTGATAATGAGAGGTCAAAACAAAATGCACACAAAGACCCAAAATGCCACAACCAAAAACAGTGTGCATGTGTGGAGAGAGTCTCTTCAATGTATGGGGGGGGAAAGGTGCATTTATTCCCGGGACACACCCAAGCCCAGATGTGTCCCATTTCCTTGACAACCCTCCCAGCTCCACCCATCGACATCCTATTAAGGAAAACAAGAGCAAAGAGAAAGAATTCGGCAGACAGAGTGGGAGGGTCATCACACGTGACTGTAAGTTAGCAAGCAAGGGATATGAATGTAATCAGCGAGTACGGCAATGGAACATTTAGAACAAACGACTGGGTCACGTCCATAGATACTGAACAAAAATACTTTGACTGAAGCGCGTCTGTAGCAACCGAAACGATAGAAAGAACAATCCGTCGGCTTGGGTAGTAACCCTAGATTTGTGTCAGGACTATATCTTGTGGAAGAATGAAATAGTATGAATGCATTCATCAAAATAACGTCATGAAAATATGTCAATCGTTGGTAACCCGTTGTATAAAAGTGATAATGTTATCGAAGCTGGTGTTAGGAGGATATATTGGCACTGTTTCGGACCTAACACCCGTGCCAATATATCCTCAAAACACCGACTTTGAGGGAATTATCACTTAATTGGATGGTGTATCAATACACCATTCATTAAAGATACAGGCATCTTTCCTAACTCAGTTGCCGGAGAAAAAGTAAACCGCTCAGGGATTTCATCAGGAGGCCAATGGTGACTTTAAAACAGTTAGAGTGGCTGTGATAGGAGAAAACTGAGGATGTATCCACAATGTTGTCGTTTTGCCACAATATTAACCTAATAGACAGTGCAACAAGGGACTAAAGCAATACTGCAACAAATGTGTCAAGGCAATTCACTTTTTGTCCTGAATACAAAGTGTTATGTTTGGGGCAAATCTAATACATTAGAGTACCACTCCATTTTCAAACATACTGGTGGTTTCATCATGTTATGGGCATGCTTGTAATCGTTAAGGACTGGAGTCTTTCAGGATAAAAAAAGCTAAATGAGTTAACCAGCTTTTCCTCTAGGATTTTGCCTGTGCTTATCTGCTTTTAACCAGACACGGGGAGACAAATTCACCTTTTAGCAAGACAGTAACCTCAATCACAGCCAAATTACACAAGTTGATTACCAAGAAAACATTGACTGTTCCCGAGTGGCCTAGTTACAGTATTGACTTGAAACATCTTGAAAATGTATGGCAGACTTAAATGGCTGACTAGCAATGAACAACAACCAACAGAGCTTGACAGTATTCAAAATGTGAAAATATTGTACAAAATTCTGCCAAATTTGAGTCCAACATGCATTGACTCAGGGGTGTGAATTGTTACATTCCTCAGCAAGAACACCAAAAATGTCACTCAATCAGAAGGGGGAATTATCAAAGTCACTGAACAACCAAAACAAAACAGGTGGTGTTTTATGAGGGGTTCTGAAAGATATTAATGAGGATGTTCACTAAAAGTTGTCAAGCAACAACAAACAGATACCTACTAAATGTGTCCAAAAAGAGGCAAACAAAAGAAAAAGTCACACTAAACTCCTTTCAAGACAGCTGAAGTATTAGGCCAGCCACTCTTAAATAGCACCTGGGCCAGCACCAGGTGAAACCCCTTCCCACTAACAAGATGGCAACCAGCACAGGTGTAACACATACTGACTAAGGCGGTGACACCAACCGGTGTCATATTGTAGATTTTTGTTGGACATGTTTGCTCACCACCAACAGAAAACAACTTCCATTGCACAACATAACCAACTTAAATGTGCCACCTTGTCAAGTATAAACATGGTGTCTACTGGCTGTCAACAATTCAATTTGAGATAAAACACACTTTTGTTTCTTGTGTATGTATATATATATATATATATATATATATATATACATACACACACACACATAAATATATATATATATACACACACTACCGTTCAAAAGTTTGGGGTCACTTAGAAATGTCCTTGTTTTTGAAAGAAAAGCACATTTTCTGTCCATTAAAATAACATAAAATGAATCAGAAATACAGTGTAGACATTGTTAATGTTGTAAATAACTATTGTAGCTGGAAACGGCTGATTTTTTATGGTATATCTACATAGGCGTACAGAGGCCCATTGTTGTGTTAGCTAATCCAAGTTTATCATTTTAAAAGGCTAATTGATCATTAGAAAACCCTTTTGCAATTATGTTAGAACAGCTGAAAACTGTTGTTCTGATTAAAGAAGCATTAAACTGGCCTTTTTTAGACTAGTTGAGTATCTGGAGCATCAGCGTTTGTGGGTTCAATTACAGGCGCAAAATGGCCAGAAAGAAAGACCTTTCTTCTGAAACTCGGCAGTATATTCTTGTTCTGAAAAATGAAGGTTATTCCATGTGAGAAATTGCCAAGAAACTGAAGTTCTCGTACAATGCTGTGTACTACTCCCTTCACAGAACAGCGCAAAGTGGCTCTAACCAGAATAGAAAGAGTGGGAGGCCTCATGCAACATTGTACAAGATCACCTTTCCTGCATGACTTGTCAACTAATACAGTATCGCCTGTCTCTTTATGAGATATAGGGAAGATGTAGTCAAAGACTGTATGGAAACTTATACTTACCATCTATTATTATTACCATCTTTCTATTCAGCACTTCAAAAAGAAGAGTTTTGAAATGTGTGTCTTGTATTTTTTTCTATTGGATTAAATAGTAGTTAAAATGACTAAATCATGAGCCTACCATTTCTGGTAACGAAACAAAATGTTCTCTTTCTGAAACCTCAATGAATACACAAAGTTCTGAACAAAAAATAGGGGGCATTACAAGTGTTATCAGTTTAGAGTTTGGTACTTAGAATTTTTTTAATATACCACTTACATCTGAAAAATGTGCCAAGGTGATTAAAAAAAATGATATTAAACAGCCTCATCTGGAGGATGCATAATTTATTGCAACCTGAAAAAGCAGACTAGTCAGGGTTGGGTAGGTAACTCTTTCTAATGTAATCCGTTACAGTTACTTGTTACCTGTCCAAAATTGTAACTTTTGGATTACCCAAACCCAGTTATGTAATCTGATTACTTTCCCCTTAAAGCAGCATTCGAAGAAGACAAAAAGGATCCATCAAATGCATTTGGTGTGTCATGATAGTGGTCTCTGATTTGTGGTCAGACTAGTTCAGGTGGAACAAACTTCAACTTTGCCTTTTTTTTTGCTGAATTGAATGTTGAGAAATCCGTAATGTTTCATAATGTATTTTTTCCACAAACATAATTTCTGAATTTAAAAGTATTCCAAGAAGTAATCATCTAGTTTTCAGTATCTGTAATCTGATTACAATATGTTTTGCTTGGAACATAATTGATTACAGTTACAGCATTGTAATAAACTCAGCAAAAAAAGAATAGTTCCTTTTTCAGGACCCTGTCTTTCAAAGATCATTTGTAAAAATCCAATTAACTTCACAGATCTTCATTGTAAAGGGTTTAAAAACGGTTTCCCATGCGTGTTCAATGAACCATAAACAATTAATGGTTGAATTCAGGAAGTTTAAGCTGCCTATCAAAAAACATTTGAAACCAGTGGATAGCTAGTGAAAAAGGCACTCTTGCAACAGCTGCATAGTGTGGATCCCGGCCTATGGAATAAAAGTGTGGCTTTTATTGCTCAATCTAATTCATGCTGATAAAAATAATTATCCAGAGGCCTAATGGATACGTGCTCAAACTCGCACACTTTTGATAGTCTTAAAGGGGCAATCTGTAGTTGTTACATCCATTTTTGGACTTATAAATTATATATATATTAATGTAAAGATATAATTGAATCATATATGTATATATGTAGTTATATGTAGTAGAAAGTGATGGGTTAGAAGAAGAAGCATACACAACCAACCCATAAAGTAAAATTTGCATAGAGTTCCACATATTTTAATAAATCAAAACTCACCAAACACAAACAAACAAGCACAAACGAAAAGTGACGTTCTTGGCTGCTCACAGGCAGCTACACAAAAACAAGATCCCACAATCTAAGGTGGGAATAAGGTCTGCCTAAGTATGATCCCCAATCAGAGACAACGATAAACAGCTGCCTCTGATTGGGAACCATACTAGGCCAACAAAGAAATAGAAACATAGATTTGCCCACCCAAGTCACACCCTGACATAACCAAATAGAGAATAAAAAAAAGGCTCTCTAAGGTCCGGGCGTGACAAAAAGTTACGTTACCGATTACAATTTTGGACAAGTAACTAGTAACTGTAACAGATTACATTTAGAATGTAACCTACCCAACCCTGTGAATGATAAAATATTAGATTTGTTTATTAGTCATATGCACAGGGTTGCAGATGTAATTGCTTGCAGGGTACAGTGAAATGCTCATGCCCTAATAGTAGCTTGGATGAATAAAGTGCCCAGAGTAAACTGCCATCTACTGCATGTTATTAGTAGATTTGGATAGAAAACACTCTGACGTTTCTAAAACTGTTTGAATGATGTCTGTGAGTATAACAGAACTCATATGGCAGGCAAAAACCTGAGAAAAAATCCAACCAGGAAGTGAGAAATCTGAGGTTTGTAGTTTTTCAACCCATTGCCTATCGAATATACAGTGTCTATGGAGTCATATTGCACTTCCTAAGGCTTCCACTAGATGTCAACAGTCTTTAGAACCTTGTTTGATGCTTCTACTGTGAAGGAGGGGGGAATGGGCGCTGAATGAGTCAGAGGTCTGCCAGAGTGGCATGAGCTTATCACACGCGCTCACGTGAGAGTTAGCTTGCGTTCCATTGCATTTCTACAGACAGGAATTCTCCGGTTGAAACAATATTGAAGATTTATGATAAAAACATCCTAAAGATTGATTCTATACTTCGTTTGACATGTTTATTACTTTTTGTCTGAACTTTCGCCTGGACTTGCCCGTGCGTCGTGAGTTTGGATTGTGTACTAAACACACAAACAAAAAGGAGGTATTTGGACATAAATTATGGACTTTATCGAACAAATCAAACATTTATTGTGGAACTGGGAGTGCATTCTGATGAAGATCATCAACGGTAAGTGAATATTTATAATGCTATTTCTGACTTCTGTTCACTCCACAACATGGCGGATATCTGTATGGCTTGTTTTGTTGTCTGAGCGCTGTACTCAGATTATTGCATGGTGTGCTTTTTCGGTAAAGCTTTTTTGAAATCTGACACAGCTGTTGCATTAAGGAGAAGTTTATCTAAAGTTCCATCCATAACACTTGTATTTTCATCAACATTTATGATGAGCATTTCTGTAAATTGATGTGGCTCTGCAAAATCACCAGATGTTTTGGAACTACTGAACATAACGCGCCAATATAAACTCAGATCTTTGGATATAAATATGAACTTTATCGAACAAAACGTACATGTATTGTGTAACATGAAGTCCTATGAGTGTCATCTGATGAAGATCATCAAAGATTAGTGATTCATTTTATCTCTATTTCTGCTTTTTGTGACTCCTCTCTTTGGCTGGAAAAATGGCTGTGTTTTTCTGTGACTAGGTGCAGACCTAACATAATCGTTTGGTATGCTTTCGTCGTAAAGCCTTTTTGAAATCGGACACTGTGGTGGGATTAACAACAAGTTTATCTTTAAAATGGTGTAAAATACTTAAATGTTTGAGGAATTTTAATTTTGAGATTTGTGTTGTTTTGAATTTGGCGCCCTGCACTTTCACTGGCTGTTGTCATATCGATTCCGTTAGCGGGATCTAAGCCATAATTAAGCAATAAGGCCTGAGGGGGTGTGGTATATGGCCAATATACCACACGACGCAACGCAGAGTGCCTGGATACAGACCTTAGCCGTGGTATATTGGCTATATACCACAAACCTCTGAGGTGCCTTATTACTATTATAAACTGGTTACCACTATAATTAGAGCAGTAAAAATAAATGTTTTCTCATACCCGTGGTATATGGTCTAATATACCACGGCTGTCAGCCAATCAGCATTCAGTGCTCGAACCACCCATTTTATAGCATGCATTATAGGAAAATAATGCACGATTTTGAATGCCCTTCAATCCAATCAGAAATGACTATTCAACAGTGCCATGGTATCAATAGCAATAATTTGAGCTGCACTTGATTTAGCTGTGCCATGTATAATGGAACCACGTCCGAAAAGTGCAAACTCCAATGTCAGTCAAGCCATCTCAAATACTTTCAAGCATTTTACATATTATTTGACCTATATCTTAATACTAAGAGCAAATAGAGCTTCAACAGGCATCAAGTGATTTAACATTTTTAAAAAGTAATGTTTCCAAAAAGAGTAAGGTTTACAAAACTTCACACCTCAGGGACTTTGTCAGTGTTAAAGGCTCTGACGATCACCTTGCCAGAAAACATGAAAATGATCAACGCCATAATTATTTTGCATGGGTAATAGTCACAAACTCTGAATTAGTATTTATTAGAAAAAAGTAGTAAAACAAAGACTGGGCACAGGTTTTGCTTGACTGAACTAGGAAATGATACATGATATTGTAAGCCACTAGAGGGTGCTACTACCTTCATGCAGGAATATGTGTTAATCAATGTGCAGTGCTTTAAAGGCGCAGTGCAGTCACAAACGTGATTTCAAGTTTTCTTTAAATATATTTCCACACTATGAGGTCGAAATAACACTCTGAAATTGTGAAAATTATGATAATACCCTTTTAGTGACAGTGAATTTCAGCCTGTTCAGTTGGGATGGAATTGTTGGCCAACACCATGACATTACAATCTGACCTGATTATTGTGAGCAATGACTAGTCTTGAAAACCGGACCCTAGGCAACACAGTGACTAGGGTCTGGTTCGATGATGGACTCTTTTGTTGAGCTCTGCTACCTGACCTGAGCCTGACGGGCCCGACTTGATAGCACCGACATTATGCATCAGCTTAGGACGGGATAGGGCCTGTATTTTCATCAATAACTAGAGGGCAGGGCTCAGATATCACTCAATTGATCACTAACACTTTGAAGCTGAGCCATTTGCGCATGCTCTGCTGCGCAGTACAGCAGTATCTGACTAAGGTCATAACATAGTGTTAGAAGTGCTTCAACCATGTCAAATATAAGACAGGGGTTATTGTTTCACAGAAAATAATAATGGTCCCTGAATGGTTTTGTCTTAGTTTAGAGTGAAAAAAAGTAGCTAACAGCTCTCTCCTGTCTCTTAATTGAGCAGAGGCAGCACAAGCGGAGCCGTTGCTTTATTGACGGACTCAGAGCACCATGAGCAGAGCCATAACAAACAAGAGAGGAGGAGCTAATGGATTTACTAATGAAGGAAGTTATTTCTGATTTCGGGTTTTGGGCCTTTCATTTCTCAGAAGCAATTGGGCCTGAGTAGGCCTTATACTAAAAACGGCTTAAAATTCAAAAGGCTTAAAATTCATGCTCGTGTATCCATACATATGAAATACGAGTGAGAGTGTAATCAACGTGTTAAAAATGTTTAAAAAAAAATATGAACGTGTTAAATTATTGTGACTTGGAGTCATATTCAGGTCCTATTTGGTCAATAAACTTATTTGACGCATAAAATAGTGTTATTTGACGTGTATCTTCTTGACAGCAAAGACCCAAACGGCGTTCCATAGTATATAGTGCAGGGCTCTACCCTGTTGGCATAGAGGAACTATGTCACGTCGATAAGGGGAAAACAAATCTGGGGACTCTACCAACAAATCAGGAGGTAGACATGACAGAACGTCGCAATTCAAAACCAAGGTTTGCAGGCAAAACCTTTGCAGTCATTTTAGTTTAAGGTAGTTAATGCAAAATAGACACTTGCAAAATGCACTGATTAAAAACAACCTCCGTGATCTCCATCTTGCTAGCTACTATTTAGTATTTTATGAAAGTAGATAAAGTAGTGACGTAGGCAATGAAGTTGTTCTTCGAGTCACTGTTGTCGCGTTCAAAACAACTGGGAACAAAAAAAAATAAGAGGTCAAATCAGGATGTCAGGGGTCTTCAGGTCGGAAAGTCAGAACTCTAGAAAGAGGCCAGAGTTCCCGCGATGGATTTCAAAGTTGGATGACCGTTCAAAACAATTTTTCCCAGTCAGAGCTATTTTTTTCTCCAGAGTTTGCAGTTGTCTTGAACACACTAAAGTCAGAAGTCAGAGTTTTCCGAGTTCGGAGTGCCCAGTTGTATTGAATGCGGCATGTGTTGCCTAGGTTTTCTAGACTAGTTTATGACCAGTCATCTTTTTATCCTCGTACTATTAAGTGGGGTAGGCTTTAGAGCAGGGGTTCCCAAACTTTTTGGAGACCGTGACCCGATTTTGATTTTAAAAATGTACCAGGACCCCACCATGTAAAACAAGTAATTTAATCAAAGGTCAATGTTTAATTTTTGAATTGGGGTTATGACAATCTATTACAAATCAGTCTGACAGTGATTTATTAAACATACAATTAGAAAGACTGCATGGGGGCTTTAAATGTATAATATGAGTTGTTAAATCATTTTGTGGATGATCTGCTCAACATAAGAAATGATTGTTCAAAGTTGAGATTAGAGCTATAACCAGTTAATATTTACACCATACAGTATCTACAAAAGTATGTGGACACCAATTCAACTTATTGGAGTTGGCTATTTCAGCCCCACCTGTAGCTGACAGGTGTATAAAATTGAGCACACAGCCATGCCATCTCTATTGGAAAACATTGACAGTAGGATGGCCTTACTGAAGATCTCAGTGACTTTCAATGTGGCACCGTCATAGGATGCTACCTTTCCAACAAGTGAGTTGGTCAAATTTCTGCCCTGCTAGAGCAGTTTGGAACTCGGTAGTGAGTGTTGCAACAGAGGACAGAGGGTTTTTACGAGCTACGTGCTTCAGCACTCGGCGGTCCTGTTCTGTGAGTTTGTGTGGCCTACCACTTTGCGGCTGAGCAGTTGTTGCTCCCAGATGTTTCCCCTTCACAATAACAGCACTTACAGTTGAAGATCTCAGTCAACTGTAAGTGCTGTTATTGTGAAGGGGAAACATCTGGGAGCAACAACTGCCCAGCCTTCACAATAACATCACTTACAGTTGAAGATCTCAGTCAACTGTAAGTGCTGTTATTGTGAAGGGGAAACATCTGGGAGCAACAACTGCTCACCTGCGAAGTGGTAGGCCACACAAACTCACAGAACAGGACCGCCGAGTGCTGAAGCACGTAGCTCATAAAAATCATCTGTCCTCTGTTGCAACACTCACTACTGAGTTCCAAACTGCCTCTGGAAGCAATGTCAGCAAAATAACTGTCCCTCGGGAGCTTCATGAAACGAGTTTGCATGGCTGATCAGCCACACACAAGCCTAAGATCACCATGCACAATGCCAAGAGACAGCTAGAGTGGTGTAAAGCTCGCCGCATTAAACTCTGGAGCAATGGAAACGTGTTCTCTGGAGTGATGTATCACTCTTCACCATCTGGCAATCCAATGGAAGAATCTGGGTTTGTCGGATGCCAGGAGAATGCTACCTGCCCGAATGCGTAGTGCCAACTGTAAAGTTTTGTGGAGGAGGAATAATGGTCTGGGGCTGTTTTTCATGGTTCGGTCTTGGCCCCTTAATTCCAGTGAAGGGAAATCTTAACGCTACAGCATACAATGACATTCTAGATTATTCTGTGCTTCCAACTTTGTGGCAACAGTTTGGGGTAGGCCCTTTAATGTTTCAGCATGACAATGCCCCCATGCACGAAGTGAGGTACATACAGAAATTATTTGTTGAGATCGGTGTGAAAGAACTTGACTGGCCTGCACAGAGCCCTGACCTCAACCTCATCGAATACCTTTGGGATGAATTGGAACGCCGACTGTGAGCCAGGCCTAATCGCCCAACATCAGTGCCCGACCTCACTCATTTTCTTGTGGCTGAATAGAAGCAAGTCCCCGCAGCAATGTTTCAACATCTAGTGGAAAGCCTTCCCAGAAGAGTGGAGGCTGTTATAGCAGCAAAGGGAGGAACCAACCCCATATTAATGCCCATGATTTTTGGAATGAGATGTTCGAAGAGCAGGTGTCCACATATTTTTGGTCATGTAGTGTACAGTGCCTTGCGAAAGTATTCGGCCCCCTTGAACTTTGCGACCTTTTGCCACATTTCAGGCTTCAAACATAAAGATATAAAACTGTATTTTTTTGTGAAGAATCAACAACAAGTGGGACACAATCATGAAGTGGAACGACATTTATTGGATATTTCAAACTTTTTTAACAAATCAAAAACTGAAAAATTGGGCGTGCAAAATTATTCAGCCCCTTTACTTTCAGTGCAGCAAACTCTCTCCAGAAGTTCAGTGAGGATCTCTGAATGATCCAATGTTGACCTAAATGACTAATGATGATAAATACAATCCACCTGTGTGTAATCAAGTCTCCGTATAAATGCACCTGCACTGTGATAGTCTCAGAGGTCCGTCAAAAGCGCAGAGAGCATCATGAAGAACAAGGAAAACACCAGGCAGGTCCGAGATACTGTTGTGAAGAAGTTTAAAGCCGGATTTGGATACAAAAAGATTTCCCAAGCTTTAAACATCCCAAGGAGCACTGTGCAAGCGATAATATTGAAATGGAATGAGTATCAGACCACTGCAAATCAACCAAGACCTGGCCGTCCCTCTAAACTTTCAGCTCATACAAGGAGAAGACTGATCAGAGATGCAGCCAAGAGGCCCATGATCACTCTGGATGAACTGCAGAGATCTACAGCTGAGGTGGGAGACTCTGTCCATAGGACAACAATCAGTCGTATATTGCACAAATCTGGCCTTTATGGAAGAGTGGCAAGAAGAAAGCCATTTCTTAAAGATATCCATAAAAAGTGTTGTTTAAAGTTTGCCACAAGCCACCTGGGAGACACACCAAACATGTGGAAGGTGCTCTGGTCAGATGAAACCAAAATTGAACTTTTTGGCAACAATGCAAAACGTTATGTTTGGCTTAAAAGCAACACAGCTGAACACACCATCCCCACTGTCAAACATGGTGGTGGCAGCATCATGGTTTGGGCCTGCTTTTCTTCAGCAGGGACAGGGAAGATGGTTAAAATTGATGGGAAGATGGATGGAGCCAAATACAGGACCATTCTGGAAGAAAACCTGATGGAGTCTGCAAAAGACCTGAGACTGGGACGAAGATTTGTCTTCCAACAAGACAATGATCCAAAACATAAAGCAAAATCTACAATGGAATGGTTCAAAAATAAACATATCCAGGTGTTAGAATGGCCAAGTCAAAGTTCAAACCTGAATCCAATCGAATCTGTGGAAAGTACTGAAAACTGCTGTTCACAAATGCTCTCCATCCAACCTCACTGAGCTCGAGCTGTTTTGCAAGGAGGAATGGGAAAAAATGTCAGTCTCTCGATGTGCAAAATTGATAGAGACATACCCCAAGCGACTTACAGCTGTAATCGCAGCAAAAGGTGACGCTACAAAGTATTAACTTAAGGGGGCTGAATAATTTTGCACGCCCAATTTTTCCGTTTTTGATTTGTTAAAAAAGTTTGAAATATCCAATAAATGTCGTTCCACTTCATGATTGTGTCCCACTTGTTGTTGATTCTTCACAAAAAAACAGTTTTATATCTTTATGTTTGAAGCCTGAAATGTGGCAAAAGGTCGTAAAGTTCAAGGGGGCCGAATACTTTCGCAAGGCACTGTATATGGTCCCAGTCCCACCCCTGGGAACTTATTTATGGAGTATGTAGTAGGCAACATTACTATTGTAGTCTCTTTCAACTGATAGTGTAAAAATATGGTTATTATAATTGATAAGAAACATGTAGCTGATAAGACTCTCACACCAAGCAAAAGGCCAAGAGAGTTATCAGTTTGTTCCTTGTCAATTAAAATGAATAGGAAATCCTTACAGTGCGCCTGCCTACTTTACAAATGCCTCCATAGAATTTTGTCATACACCTTGCAAGTAGTAAGATTAGATGAACATTGGGGCTTGCAGAAAGTATTTACACCCCTCGACTTATTCCACATTGTGTTGTGTTACAGCCGGAATTTATAATGGATTAAATTGAGATGTTGTATCACTGGCCTACACATAATACCCCACAATGTCAAAGTGGAATTATGTTTTTAGAATTGTTTACAAATGAATTAAAAAGGAAAACCAGAAATGTCTTGAGTCAATAAGTTTTCAACCCCTTTGTTATGGCAAGCCTAAATAAGTTCAGGAGTAAATATTTGCTTAACAAGTCACATAATAAGTTGCATGGACACAACCTTATTGATGTCACTTGTTAAACACACTTCAATCAGTGAAGATGATTGACCACTGTGTGAAATAATAATGTTTAACATGATTTTTAAATGACTACGTCATCTCTGTATCCCACACATACAATTACTATCTGTAAGGTATCTAAGTCGAGCAGTGAATTTCAAACACAGATTCAAGCACAAAGACCAGGGACGTTTTCCAATGCCTTGCAAAGAAGGACACCTACTGGTAGATGAGTTAATTAAAACCTCTCTGGGATAGGAGGCAGTATTTTCCCATCCGGATGAAAAGCGTTCCCAAAGTAAACTGCCTGCTACTCAGGCCCAGAAGCTAGGATATGCATATTATTAGTAGATTTGGATAGAAAACACGCTGCATTTCTTAAACTGTTTGAATAATGTCTGTGAGTATAACAGAACTGATTTGGCAGGCAAAACCGCGAGCACAATCCATCCAAATAAAACATTTTTTGAGGTCAATCTGTTTTCCATTAGTTTTCTATGGCAAGCCCGTTTTAATAGAAATATGCTTGCAGTTCCTATGGCATCCACTAGATGTCAACAGTCTTTAGAAATTGGTTGATGTTTTTCTTTGAGTAATGAAGAAGTAGCTCTTTCCTTTCTGGGTGTACAGCCAAGTGGACTGTTTTGTTTGGTGCACGTGACCTGGAGCTCGCTCCACTTTCATTTTATCCGCTATTGAACACAGTTTATCCCGTCTTAAATTGTATCAATTATTTACTTTTTAAAATACCTAAAGTTGGATTAGGAAAGTTGTTTGAAATGTTTGGACCAAGATTACAGGTAATTTATTAGATACTTAGTAGTCATGTTGGGCGAGTTGGAACCAGTGTTTTTCTGAATCAAACGCACCAAATAAATGGACATTTTGGGGATATAACGATGGAATTAATCGAATAAAAGGACTATTTGTGATGTTTATTGGACATATTGGAGTGCCAACAGAAGAAGATCTTCAAAGGTAAGGCATGAATTATATCGTTATTTCTAAGTTTTGTGTTCCGCCTGGCGGGTTGAAATATGATTGACATGTGTTTGTTTGATGGGGTGCTGTCCTCAGATAATAGCATGGTTTGCTTTCGCCTTAAAGCCTTTTTGAAATCTGACACGGTGGCTGGATTAACAAGAAGTTAAGCTTTATTTTGGTGTATTGCACTTGTGATTGTATGAAAGTTAAATATTTCTAATAATTTAATTTGAATTTGGCGCTCTGCCATTTCACCGGCTGTTGCCTAATCGATCCCGCTAACGGGATTTGATCCATAAGAAGGTTTTAATAAAAAAAAAACAGACAACAGTTTACAATTGGCCGTTGCTGCAAATCGTTGCTGCAAATGAGAACGTGTTCTCAGTCAACTTACCTGGTAAAATAACAAATAAATTAAATAAATAAAGACATTAAATATCCCTTTGAGTATGGTGAAGTTATTAATTACACTTTGGATGGTGTACCAATACACCCAGTCACTACAAAGATACAGGTGTCCTTCCTACTGTAACTCAGTTGCTGGAGAGGAAGGAAACTGCCCAGGGATTTCACCATGAGGTCAATGGTGACTTTAAAACAGTTACAGAGTTTAATGGCTGTAATGGGAGAAAACTGAGCATGGATCAACAACATTGTAGTTACTCCACAATATTTACCTAATTGACAGAGTAAAAAGAAGGAAGTCTGTACAGAATTGTTTTTAACCATTCCAAAACATGCATCCTGTTTGCCATAAGGCACTAAAGTGAAACTGCAAAACATGTGGCAAAGAAATTAACTTTATGTCCTGAATACAAAGTGTTATGTTTTGGGGCAAACACAACACATCACTGAGTACCACTCTTCATATTTTCAAGCATGGAGTTGGCTACATCATGTTATGGGTATGCTTGTCATCAGCAAGGAAAAGGGAGTTTTTAGGATAAAAACAAACAGAATAGCACAGGCAAAATCCCAGAGGAAAACCTGGTTCATCCAAATATTGTACAATTCAGGTGTGCAAAACTCTTAGAGACTTACCCAGAAACACTCACAGCTGTAATTGCTGCCAACAGTGATTCTAACGTGTATTCACTCAGGGGTGTGAATACTTATGTAAATTAGATATTTCTGTATTTCATTTTCAATAAATTTGCTAACATTTCTAAAAACACGTTTTCACTTGGTCAATATGGTCACTTGGTCAATTATGTATAGATGGGTGAGAGAAAAACATATATTTCATCCATTTTGAATTCAGGCTGTAACACAGCAAAATGTGGAATAAGTCAAGGGGTATGAATACTTTCTGAAGGCACTGTATATCAGGATCAGAGCTGTGTAATTTAACATTTTATCTTTCTTTCTAAAACACAATATTTTACACACACGTCATAATCCTATGGTACCAGTACAGAGCTCGAAGCGGAAACCCCTCCCGAATCCCAACTCGGGCAGCGGAGCAAAAGAAAAGAAGAATTCCAAGGAATCAGGAAACACTGAGAAATAGTAGAAGAGAAAATAAACTATCAGTATAACGTGAGTGCAATCTGCCATTGATTGTATCAACTGTCTATTTGAACGGAATCGACATGTAGATGTGATATTTGCTAGAGAACGAACACTCGAGAAATGGTTTAGGAGTTTTTTTTCCTAAAGAAAAAAAAACGTCCAGCCAGGCACCCGACATTAATAGCAGGAAGAGCTAAGTTTACCTAGCGGGCTAGCTAATCAAAATACGGATAACTTAATTAGCCATGATATTATTATAGCGACCTTTTATAATACATAGCTGTTTATCGCCCGTGAAATAGTCACTGTGGGTAACGTTACCTAGCACGCTACCGCTAAAATAGTTTGCTAGTTAGCCAATGTGAATCAGATTATGTTTAGATTTAGCTAGTTAGCCTACTCTTGCTAATTAACTACTGGACTGTACTTGGTAAGAAGAGGCACCGCCACACTGTAAGGAGATTTGGCTGTTGTGTTGTTCTAGCTTGCTAGCTAGCGAATGCCTTTGCTTTGCTGCATAATTGTTAACAAAAACTTTCCTCGGGATGGGAAACATGTAACGTCAAATAGCCATTTGAGGTGAAACGGTTCAAATTATGTCAGCTTTCAAATAGTTAATCATGATTGTTATTGTTTTAGCAGAACTGGTTTTGACATATGACAACTTGTTTGCAGTATAACCAGTGTTATTGGGTAAAAGTTCAATGCTGCTGTGAAGTACTGTATTATGAATTGCTACAAAATGGGCGGAGGGAACGGATGCAGTTACAGCAAACCTTATCACAGCCAACTGGTCCAATAGGACTTGACAAAACCTTTTGTCACACTCAACCAGCTGTGTCCAATATTCTCTCCCATCATAGATAGGCTACTCGTTGGCCAAATTAAATATAGTAGCTAGCAACAGTGTTTGCATACACCTACATTAATAAACACAGGTTAGAAATGCAAATCCAGAAAACAATATATCATCATCAGTTGTTTCATGTCAGGGACACTGTTTGTCTGTCAGCCTGGAGTTCCATGACCTTTTCATGCCACACCAGTGAGAAGAATGAGGACATTCCTTTACTAGACTGCTCGCTCAGATGGGGTATTCAAGTAGCAGTACCCTCCCTACAGACCCTGTTCTGTAGCACACAGCAAATCCTTGTTGAGCTTAGCTAACTCCCACTGATGATCTCCTTCAGCAGCCCACCACCACCCACTCTAATTGTGTTATTGCTGTTGAGAGAGGATTGTAACAACATCACATGAAGACATTTCACTCTCATACTCCTGTGTGCAAGTGTACAACCACACTGTTTGACTTGTCATTTGTTGCACACATTAGGGAGGAAAATAACCCAAATGTGACAACAAAAAAACCCAACAACATTGTGGCCCTTTGACACCCATTTAGCCTGGAACAGCTACAGTAAATCATGAAAATAGTCCGGGCATTGCACCTTGCTCGTTGTCCCTCATTTAGGTCAAATCAAACTTTAGTTGTCATATGTGCCTAATACAAGCGGTGTTACTGTGAAAATCTTACTTACAAGCCCTTAACCAACAATGCAGTTCAAGAAAGAGTTAAGAAAATATGTATACAAATAAACTAAAGTAACAAATAATGAAAAGTAACACAATAAAATGACAATAACAAGGCTATATACAGGGGACTAGCTTTGTCCTGAAACTCTCAATATAAACTTTATTAGCTCTTGGTGAAGCTCGGACGGAAAGAGCCTATATCTTTTACTACAAAGAGTCGTTTGAAATTGAGAGCTGTTCATCTTTATCATTAACTTATTGTTTGACAAGTTTTTCACATCTGTGGGCTTATGAAATGTGCTCATGAAATGTGCTGGCTTTGGTTGAATTTCCTTTTTTGCACCCAGGGTTTGTTGTTGTCACGATACAATGTCAGGTCAAAGTGATCTGTCTCGTAAGTGACACAACAAACTCCCTCTTGTACTTTCACTAGATGGCCTGTCAGAGGCTATTTCTTTATTGTGGATGACTCAGTATGTTATGCAAGCTTGATTTTCAATGTTGTCTTTATAGACCCTAAAGGCTAAGTATTGAGATGTTGCCTGCCTGATGATGGAGGAACCAACAGCCATTTTCTGTCAGGGGAAAAAGGTGAAGGTGTACCACAGTTTACAGCTTCCTGTTCCTGAAGCTCCAAGTCCGCAGCTTTGCGGCTCTCTTGCATTAGAAAGCATGGAGAGAGAAAAAGCCTTGAAAGGTGTTAAATGTCTACTAACACAGACCTATTCAATGGTCTTTGTTTATCAGGATGTCAAATGCTGAAACGTGTTCTCGCAGTCAACTCCATTGTTTTTGTAAGTTTGTGGTAGTGCTGGGAATTGCCAGGGACATCCAACAATATCATGTGATACGTTTTGCGATTCTATATTTATCTCAATTCTTTATGTTTGGCTTTTGCGATTTAGATTCTGCGATTTTATTCAATTTGATGTTCGAAACATATTGCTCACTATGTCTGCTGCAGAGGAACAAGAGAGAGCCATTAGAAAACGAGTTTAGGAAGAAAAAAGTACTCAAAGATGTTGACACACCATTTTAAAACATGTAAAAATGACTATAGGATGAGATACTGGAGTTTCGGCACAGGTACAACTGTATAGTACTAGCTAACATAACTACCTAGCTATTTTATCATTTTTATCGATACTTGTAGTCACAGTATACTCTACTGTATCGATCTTACCCCATCCCTAGTTGGTGTTTGCCTTAACCACTTTTGTCTCCCTATCAGTCAGACACTGACATTTTGTGGCTTTAGTTTAGTGGGATAAATCAGTCTGGTCATAGTTAGGCCTATAGTTTGATAAAACTCACATTGAAACATACAAAACAATATTTTTTTTTTGTCATATAGCCTACGATGTTTGAGAATAGGGAGTTGCGGCCCGGCCCCCCTTGCGTTCTCTTGTTGGTGTCCCATGGCTTGATTCTTAGGCCGGCCAACATCAATTGCATTATAACTACTTTGTGGTTTTCTTTCATACTTTTTCTCTGGATGCTTGCTGGTGGCTTTTACATTTGGTAGGCGACTGATGACTTGAACATGCACTGTAGTCTGTGTTCCTGAAGATGCTCCCTTGATCTTATCTGACTAAAGGTAGGTGTTCTAGAAAATGGTCTTTGTTGAGGTCAAACGTGTGGTGTTGCCTGTGGCTACAGGTAAGTGATCAAAGCCACCTTGTAAAGGGGATGTTAACTGTTCACAGTAATGTAAGGGGCAAGTGGTAGCCAGTAGATCAAGTTTCACAAAAATGCATGGTTGTTAGGCCTAGGCTAATACAGAAGCTTTTCTAGAATGGCAAAGTCCCTGTTTAGCTAGTTAACTTTTAGTAGCCTAGTGTATGTCAGTTTATGGGGTTTCCTCAATGATAAAAGGCCTATGTTATCATTTTGAGGTTCGGTTCATGCTTTTGTCTTCTGCTGTGAAACATTTGCTTCTGATCCAGCTTCTGTAATGGTATTTTAAAGCTTGTTTTTAAGTAAACCAGAGACATTAGCTATAAACTGTATAGTTTCAGTACTCGCACTGTAGAGTGGAGTCATGTACCTCATCCTTGTTAGCCTGTGACTTGTGGGTGGTAAAATTACGCCTTTTGAATTCCTTTCAGGCAGTGCTCACATCATCATGCCAAGAATGTGCAACAAGCCTGAATATTTCACTGGGATCCGTGACCGAAAACCTGACACTCCGTCCACTTGATTTTGCATGGACAGCCTAAATACAATTCACATGATCTTCTGTATCATTAAATTGTTACAATTCAAGACTAAAAAAGGTTTCCTGAATGTGGAGGACATTTTGTGTTTGCTTAGTAGCCTCTTGTTGTGCTTGTCCTGGTATTTATGCTAGGACCCATTGATGACACAGGTTAGACAAGTCTGCTTGACGAATGAGGCGGTTCTTGTTAAGTTTCTACATCTCTGAATTTCAGCCGCTCCATTCTCATAAGGGAGATTGCACGTTTTCAAACATTAGACTAAGGCACACTATTTGAAGACGTTCCTTTCCAATTAGTCTACAGTGGGTGGCACGTGTGATCTTACTGGGACACACACAAGCACATTCCCAAATAGTAAACCACATTTTTCTACCCTCTGGGATGCTTGGTATATCTTTGACAAATTGTATTTGCCAAACTTTTTATCTTCCAAAACTGATAGTTCAAGATATGTTCTTGGTACCTTATTTTTTTTAGTACTCCCTTGTGAGACATAACTCCCTTTTCTTTTTTTTTTAAAGTATTTTGTGTGATGCCCTTTCCCCCCCTGAGGTTTAAAGACAGATTAAATATCTAGTAGTAGCAGAGGTAGACTGAATACACATGTCTGTCTGTGTATAAGCTGCCCTATCTATAAAGGTTGACCCTTATATCTCATGTTAGAGAACTCACTAGCCTACATCCTGTTGTTGTAGATACAGTATATCAAACAATGGTTTCTGGCCTCTCTATCAACTTTGTTTTAATGTCTCCATGTGATTTAACAGGCTACCTACCTGAGAGCTGATGAGCTGTGGTGTGATGCGGCTAGGGCTAGTCTATGTGTTGCGTCTCTTGTTACGCTTCAGTTTTGTGCTGTTCACTGTTCTCACACCCACTTCCTGAGCTAAGCTGGTCGTCCTCCCCTCCTTATTCATTATTTCAGAGAACTCTGCCTCTTCCATTAACAGGCTGTTGCAGTCTATAAAGGGTTTGGCTAATGAAAGGAGTGCCTTTTTATTTAGGCTATGTCATAGAAAACCATCCACAAACTGTTTGCTGTACTTTGTAGAAAAATAGGTTTCACCCATGCTTCTGTATGTGCAAATATCAATGCTTAGTTTTCTGTCCCTCTCAATCCTCCTTCCAGGAAAGATGCAGACCTGAGGGTGATTTCCCCGTCCTCTCGGCCCAGCGAAGTGTGAGACTAAACAGCGTGCCTTGAGGAAGACTGAAGGGAAGAGGGACGATGGGGTTTGGACGGGACCTGCGGAACTCCCACGACGGGCTGTTGAAGCTGCAGGACTGGGAGCTGAAGCTGCTGGAGACGGTGAAGCGCTTCATGACGCTACGGGTGAAGAGCGACAAGGAGTACGCATCACTTCTCCTCAATATCAGCCAGCAGGTGGAAAAGCACGACAACTCCTCCCAGATGGACTACATCAGCAACGTCTCCAAGGTATCAACCTATTCAAACATATCAATACACAGTAAAGACCGGTACAATACAGACCCAACAGTGAACACCGACTATAGCAACCTAAGGCAAGATAGGAGATGATAAGATGGTGGTTTGTTGACCGCCGAAGCCAAAATGATATGCTATATTATTACAGACACAACACACACCAGTGAACATGTAGATTCATTTAAGACCATATCTCCCTTTTTATCTGATGTTTTTACCAGTGGGGATCCCACACTGATGAATGTGGGTTGTTTTTCTGCTGTTGAGCAGGATGTTGGAAGGGGAGTGTGGAACTGGGTTATAGTGGGATATCAGTCACAGCGTTGTGTAGAAAGTTTTCTACAGGAGGCGTTAAATGCTTTTGCTTCGAAGAAGAAAACATTTGCACAATACAAATCATGCCTTAAAGTTCCAGTTGATTTTCCTATATACTGAAATCAGGCGTGATATTGCGATCTCCTATATCCTTCTTCCTCTCCTTCTCATCTATCTTCTTCCACCTCCATCTCTCCAGTCTTGGGCCCACATGGTCCAGCAGACGGAACAGCTGAGTAAGATCATGAAGTGTCACGCGGAGGAGCTGAACTCGGGCCCTCTGCACAGACTCACCATGATGATCAAAGACAAGCAGCAGGTCAAGAAGAGCTACCAGAGCATCCACACACAGATCGAGTTCGAGATGAACAAGGTATTGTATGCACTCACCGTACACACATTTACCGTTTCTTCATACACTATCCTCCCTGTGCATTACCTTATTTACAGTTATGGTGCGTTTGTTGACAGGGTGTTTCACATGTAGTCCGAGTATAAATGAAGTGAACTTTACTTATGTCAAAGATGCTTTTGTTGACAATGTGATGTTTCTGACATTATCTCTTCTAGGTGACAAAAAGTGACCTAGAAAAGTTAAAGGGCACCTATAGACAATTGACAAAGGATGCCCACAGTGCAAAAGAAAAATACAGAGAAGCAATGGTGAAAGGTAAACATTTCTACTGAACATTGACAGAAAACTCAAGTTGAATATGTTTTCGTAGTGGAGTTTTCCTTAGAAATGCATGAAGTCTTAGTAGAAACCATCTGAAGTGCATCAATACCTACCGCACCAAACCTTTGGAGGCAGATCGTATGACTGACATCGGAGGCGAATGATGAGGCACACCCAATGATGTCCCTCGAATGATGAGGCACACCCAAATTAAACCTCCGTACAAACCAGCAGCACAGCATTTCTTTGGGGCGGCAGACTAGTGGTTAGAGCGTTGGGCCAGTAACCGAGAGGTTGCTGGATCGAATCCCTGAGCTGACAAGGTAAAAATCTGTCCTTCTGCCTCCAAACAAGGCAGTTAACCCTCTAGGCCGTCATTGTAAATAAGGATTTGTTCTTAACTGACTTGCCTGGTTAAATAAAGGTTAAATAAAACAAATTAAAAATGTCTTCTTGTTTTGATTTCAGGCAAGGAGCCAGAGAAGGCGAGGGAGCGCTACGACAAGACCACTATGAAGTTGCACAACCTCCACAACCAGTACGTGCTGGCGGTGCGGAGCGCCCAGCTCCACCAGGAGCACTACCACGACACCACGCTGCCCCTCCTCCTCGACTCCCTGCAGAAGATGCAGGAGGAGATGATCAGTGCACTGTGAGTGTGTCAAGCGGAGATTCGGGAAGGGATTACAACATACTCATGATATCTAATGGCTTTGAAAAGATGCTGGAGGTCAATGTACTGCGATGTATGCTCCAAGTGTGTTTATGTTAGGTTACTTTATGTTAGGTTACTTTGTTTCAATTCTATATGATGTGTTACTTTAAGTCATGCTACTTTGTTACGTCTTGTTACCAGTGATGTAGTATTGAAAAATAAGGTAGGTAAACAACGCTGTTCGCAGTGAGTAAATTAAAAGTCCTTATACTTTGCATTTTCCCACAAAGGTGTTTACCCTCCACTCACCACTGGTCCCGACTCTTAGGTTAACAACTGATGAAGGTCTACGGGCTGAAATGTTGTTGGTTAACACACTTGGGTGCATATGTCACTGTGTGCAAAGTGCTCCTTTTCTGCAATGTCCAACCTAGACGTCCAGCAGCACACTGCAGATTACCATATCTGTAACACCCTAACATGTCAGGCAATTTAAACATTCTTCGGAATTACGTAAATCCAGAATTATTTTAGTATAGCGAGTTAGGAGTTATTGTTTTCATGTGGGACAATCCCAGATGAGGCTTAATCACATAATTTCATAGCTGTCAAGGGATTACTAGGAGGCAGAGGCATTTTCAGATGTCCTGTTTAACTTCTTGATGCACCCATCCCGTTAGCAGGATCATTTTCGTCAACATCCGCTGAACTGCAGAGCGCCAAATTCAAATTAAATTACAAAAAATATTTAATTTTCATGAAATCACAAGTGCAATATAGCAAAACACAGTTTAGCTTGTTGTTAATCCACCTGGCTTTTCAGATTTCAAAAAAACTTTTCGGCTAAAGCATACCAAGCATTTATTTATTTATTTCACCTTTATTTAACCAGGTAGGCAAGTTGAGAACAAGTTCTCATTTACAATTGCGACCTGGCCAAGATAAAGCAAAGCAGTTCGACACGTACAACAACACAGAGTTACACATGGAGTAAAACAAACATACAGTCAATAATACAGTAGAAAAATGAGTCTATATACAATGTGAGCAAATGAGGTGAGATAAGGGAGGTAAAGGCAAAAAAGGCCATGGTGGCGAAGTAAATACAATATAGCAAGTAAAACAAAATATATATATATAAAAAATAAACACTGGAATGGTAGATTTGCAATGGAAAAATGTGCAAAGTAGAGAGAAATAATGGGGGTGCAAAGGAGAAAAATAAATACAGTAGGGGGAGAGGTAGTTGTTTTGGGTTAAATTATAGATGGGCTATGTACAGGTGCAGTAATCTGTGAGCTTCTCTGACAGCTGGTGCTTAAAGCTAGTGAGGGGGATAAGTGTTTCCAGTTTCAGAGATTTTTGCAGTTCGTTCCCGTCATTGGCAACAGAGAACTGGAAGGCGAGGCGGCCAAAGTAAGAATTGGTTTTGGGGGTGACCAGAGAGATATACCTGCTGGAGCGCGTGCTACAGGTGGGTGCTGCTAAGGTGACCAGCGAGGTGAGATAAGGTTTACCTAGCAGGGTCTTGTAGATGACCTGGAGCCAGTGGGTTTGGCGACGAGTATGAAGCGAGGGCCAGCCAACGAGAGCGTACAGGTCGCAGTGGTGGGTAGTATGTGGGGCTTTGGTGACAAAACGGATGGCACTGTGATAGACTGCATCCAATTTATTGAGTAGGATATTGGAGGCTATTTTGTAAATGACGTCGCCGAAGTCGAGGATCGGTAGGATGGGCAGTTTTACAAGGGTATGTTTGGCAGCATGAGTGAAGGAGGCTTTGTTGCGAAATAGGAAGCCAATTCTAGATTTAACTTTGGATTGGAGATGTTTGTTGTGAGTCTGGAAGGAGAGTTTACAGTCTAACCAGACACCTAGGTATTTGTAGTTGTCCACATATTCGAAGACAGACCCGTCCAGAGTAGTGATGTTGGACGGGCAGGCAGGTGCAGGCAGCGATCGGTTGAAGAGCATGCATTTAGTTTTACTTGTATTTAAGAGCAATTGGAGGCCACGGAAGGAGTGTTGTATGGCATTGAAGCTTGTCTGGAGGGTTGTTAACAGTGTCCAAAGAAGGGCCAGAAGTATACAGAATGGTGTCGTCTGCATAGAGATGGATCAGAGAAGAGAGCAAGAGCGACATCATTGATGTATACAGAGAAGAGAGTCGGTCCAAGAATTGAACCCTGTGGCACCCCCAATAGAGACTGCCAGAGGCCCGGACAACAGGCCCTCCGATTTGACACACTGAACTCTATCAGAAAAATAGTTGGTGAACCAGGCGAGGCAATCATTTGAGAAACCAAGGCTATCGAGTCTGCCGATGAGGATGTGGTGATTGACAGAGTCGAAAGCCTTGGCCAGGTCAATGAATAGTTTATGTAAGGACATCTCTCTCAGCAGACAAAACATTACAAACAGCTAGCAGCCAAGTAGATTGGTCACGAAAGTCAGAAAAGCAATAAAATTAAAATCTTCGAATGTTTGCACTCACGAGACTCCCAGTTACACAATAAATGTTCCTTTTGTTCCATAAAGATTATTTTTATATCCAAAATACCTCCATTTGGTTGGCGAGTTATGTTCAGAAATCCACAGGTTCGAGCGGTCACGACCAGGCAGACGAAAATTCCAAATAGTATCCGTAAAGTTCGTAGAAACATGTCAAACGAGACCACCTAAAGTGAGACCGATTCAAGACCAAGACAGGAGAAAATCAAGTCCGAGTCAAGACCAAGACTGGGGGGGTGAGACCGAGTCAAGACCGAGACAGGGTTAAATGAGAGTCCAGTTCAAGACCATGATTTTAATTTTGTCAAATCACCACCATAATAAGAGTCCAAAATGTCCAGTACAGTGGGGAACAATGAGGGCCGACTACGCCTTCAGAGAAGGGCGAAGGATTTATAAAATAATGATTGTAATGATAATTATTATTTTCAATGATGATCTGATTTCATCTCTTCAGTTTTTGTTGGAAAGGGTTAACACTGAAGGGGGAAAATAGATCCAATCAGGATTTTTTTTGCTTGTTTCTGAAGAGATAAATCTAGCTAGTTTAGTCAGCCCTTGGTTAGGCCATCAGACGCTAGATAAAGGCATCTGCCATTCAACTGTATTAGGGCAGCGTTTTGGAGTGACAGTGGAATCAACCAATCACATTTTGATTTAATGGGTGAGACCGTTTTTGCAAAAATGTATGGAAACTTCTGCCTTGAAGGCAACATCGCGCAATAGCAAGCAGTAGTTTCCCCACGGTCTAGCTTAGCTAGCATTTGTTGTTGTCTAGTTTGTAGCGGCTGCAGCAGGTGTTATCAAAGAGGATGTTGTTGCTAATTTGTTAGCTTCTCCCTTATCAAGAATAACTTTCAACAAGAAGTTAAGTTTTAAATGATCATCATCTGGTGATTGGAACTGTGTTTTTTATTTTTTATTGCAGCACGCTTGCTGTTAGCCATATCTTTGAAAATAACTGATGTGCGTGAAACATTGTTGCATTTAAAGTGGAACTGAGAGCATTTTACCGACCATGAAATCTTATTAAAATCTGTTCATATACACCCACAGGAGGAATGACACTTAAAAAAAAAAAAATAGTACAAAAAAAAATACAAAATCTGGCAAGCGACCACTTAGAATGTTTGGTAATTAGGTATACTAAGGGGCATTTGTGAAAATTCTATAGTAATATACACCGGGAAAGAGGCTGTGCGTTTGGACAATTAATAGACACTGCATTTAATAAAACCCGAATAAAAACATCTGTTTTGTCTAGGACCGGAGTCTACACAGACCGATGTGCCATAGCCAATCAGAGCTACAGTAGGCCTTTATACAAACAAGCCATTTGCCACAAGGGCCTGCCATTATTCACTTTGAACTGGACTGTGTGTTTACAGGCAGTTGCAACAGCGTGACTTTTAGATCATTAGAACGCATTTGCCAAAAGCCACAAAATACACCTGAATGGATTTCTGCAATTATGTAAACACCACGGGAGTCCTCTTACATTTGAGAACTTTACAGTCCTATTGATCAAACAACCATGACAAGGTAGGCTCTCTCTCCCTCAGTTATGCACATCAACAAGATCAACAAGTAATGCTAGCCAGAGCAAGATGAGCTAAAATCTAATCTAATGAAAGAACGACAGAGCCTGAACTCGAACCCAGAATCTCTAGTGGCACAGCTAGTACTGCGATGTGGTTCCTTAGACCACTGCGCCACTCGGGAGGTCTACTATTTATATTTTTGACTACTTTTACTTTTACTTGACTACATTCCTTAAGAAAATATAGTACTTTTTACTCCATACATTTTCCTTGACACCCAAAAGTACTCGTTACATTTTGAATGCTTAGCAGGACAGGAAAATAGTCAAATTCATGCACTTCAACTGAACTGAACATCCCTGGTCGTCCCTACTGCCTCTGATCTGGCGGACACACTAAACACAAATGCTTTGTTTGTAAATTATGTCTGAATGTTGGATTAAAAAACTAGAAAATGGTGCCATCTGGTTTGCTTAATATAAGGAATTTGAAATTATTTATACTTTTGATACTTAAGTATATTTTAAACCAAATACTTTTATACTTTTACTCAAGCAGAATTTTACTGGGTTACTTTTACTTGAGTCATTTTCTATTGAGGCATCTTAACTTTTGCTCAAGTACTTTTTCCACCACTGCCTACGTTTACTGACACCTGTCATATTCAGCGGGTGTTGTGTATTCATAAATGTATCAGTTCTGCGCTCTGGCACACTCAGATGAGAATGAACTGATATCGGAGTAGATCGCCAGAGGGAATTTGCAAACGCAAGATATATGCTAACTGGATGACGGGTTCAAGTTCTTGCCAGCTTACCAAATCACACCTGCATCTCTAGCTGTGTATAGACTCCGAGAAACAATATAAACAAACATCAGTCACTCACCCACTCCAATGGCATAACATGACATCCTACTAGCAGCTAGCTAGCATAAAATGGGAATTTTTGTAGTACTAGAGTACTTGTAGTACTTTTAGATTTTTGTAGTACTCGAGACCGGACTCGGGTACTACAACACTGAATAAAATTGCACCCAAAAGCTATCTTTTGGTATTTGTTTACAGCCGGCATCAAATGATGCTGAATGCATCATACCGGCTGTATTTATGTATTTGAAAAGCTATGTATCTTAATCTTGATTGCTGACATGCAAAGAATGTGTAACTATATCAGCAATGGGCTAATTTACCGAATAACAAAAGGTGGTTTTGGGGTGCTGTTTTACTTTAAGCAACTATTTCTAACGTTCCCCCTTGTGGAAGTTTGGCAAATTGCAACGACACGTAGGCTGTATTCGAAACAACTATCCCCCTCCTCTGCATTCCATTTCCCGCACCACGGTGGAGAGTTGCACTTGAGTCTTTGGCTTTCAGTTTGGTCCACCAACTTCAAAGAAATATGTATTCAATATTTTTAGTTATTGGATAATATATTTCATAGAGATGTATACTAATAGATAAATTGAGCGTATTCTAACTGTGTTTTATGATTTTCCAACTGTTTTGTCATTTTCAGGAAGGGGATTTTGGAGGAATACAGTGAAATTACCAGTCTCTTAACTGATGAAATAGTGAAGGTCCACAAAGAAATACACACGTCCATCGACCAAATTGACCCTGTGTCAGAGTATGAACACTTCATTGAGGTCTACAGGTAGGTTTTAGTGATTTTGCCAACTTCTCTGGTTGAAAACAGCCATGTGGCATTGATGAGTCATAAACATTTATTCTAGTGTCAAAATTTACTACAAAGGGTAAATAGGATAATTTTGGTCATAAAGTCAGTCTCGTCCAAAATCTGAGATTTGTGAGATGATTCGGGGGAAAAATGTCACAGAATTAAGGGAACGCCACCGTTTTCTTTGGGTTGGGGTTATTTCAATCCTGCCCACATTTGGCGGCACCCAAGTAATCATCAAGACCCAATCGTAATGCACATGGTCAATTTGGTTTGACTTTGGATATCCCTATGGTGCTAGTGAAAGACTAACAGTAAATTACACAATGTACAATGAGTGTACCAAACATTATGAACACCTGCTCTTTCCATGACATAGGTGACCAGGTGAAAGCTATGATCCCTTATTGATGTCACTTGTTAAAACCACTTTATTCAGTGTAGATGAAGGGGGTGAGACGGGTTAAAGAAGGATTTTTAAGCCTTGAGACAATTGAGACATAGAGTGTGTATGTGTGCCATTCAGAGGGTGAATGGGCAAGACAAAAGATGTAAGTGCCTTTGAACGGGGTATGATAGGTGCCAGGTGCACCGGTTTGTGTCAAGAACTGCAACGCTGCTGGGTTTTTCACACTCAAAAGTTTCCTATGTGTACACCCAAAGGACATCCAGTCAACTTGAGGTTGTTCTGAGAGCAAGGGGGGGGGGCTCAAAATTACGA